>NC_071354.1:235014205-235319205 GCF_943734655.1 Sabethes cyaneus
GGTTAAGTCAGACCGAACCAACTGACAAAACTCTGATTTCGAGAAATACGTGTTCAAAGTTTGCTGCTGCTGTGTAGTTTAAAGCTATCAATCATTTGAAATCATTTCATATCTTTGGCTGTTTGCCACATTTATGTAATCTGATTAGAGTAAAATGTAGCTTAGGAAATTCTCAATCGTTTGCTGTCATTAACTTATTTTTTTAATTTTGCGGCTTGGTCCGGTCTGATTTAACACCGACCGTATAAGAAAATAACGCAATGACTCCTATGTTTCAGTTTTCGAGTCTGTAGACTTTTCTGCTCATTTTAGCAGGATTCGATCACAGAAAAGATTAAAAACAACCATGAACTTAATTATTTAAATGATGTGTACGGTTGAAAGCCCAATTATTTCTCAGTAATTATGCGACCTATTTAGACAACTTTTTTGTTTTGTTGGTAAAGGTTTGGAGAAAATTTTAACTACTTTGTAAACATACATAAACCGAGAATATAAAAAATAAGATTTTATTTTATCGTCCATTCATATTTTATATGTTGTTTTGCTCAGTTATGTTCAGTTCCAAGCATCTAGCAATAAAATATAAGTGTGAGTAAACGAGACATTCTCCAACTACATGCCATTTACTAAAAAAAACTGGTTATCTCATATATGAAATTCTACAATGATATTCAAAAATAGCTCTTTAGGTTATTTAAACAAAGACTTCTGTCAATGCGTTCTTTAATTTCTAGTAATAAACTACATGAGGTTCCCCAAGCGTGACTTGACAGGAGCGGTGTGTTACTGCATCGAGTACGTTTCTTAAGGTGCATTTAGATTAGAATTTTTTTTAGCAATATGTAGAATACGACATGTTGCTAGTTGTTGCTCGCATTAATCGAGGGGAGGACCAAACAGCACCAAAATTAGGATTTTTACATGCTGACCTAAAACAAACAATCTGACAAAATTTGGTTCAAATCCGTGAAGGTCGATTACATCTCGGACACTTCGCGTAGAAGTTTTTAGCGATAATTTTTAGATTTTAAATTTGCAATAATTTGAGAACGACCTAAGAAAAAAGTTTATATGACATAATTTGTTCAATGTTATGCGTAGAATTTGATTTTATTTTAGTTTTGCAAACTAGTCAATTTTAGTCAATTTAGTCAATTTTCAAATATTATAAAAATTCCTAAAGAGCTCTTTACCAGACTTTACAGCATTATTTGCGCTTAAAAAATCTTTAAAAAAAGACATGTTTTGAGATAATTCACAATTTATGGTTTTTATCGCATATTTGCAAAGCCTTTTCTTTCAGTGTATTTGTTTACTGAAAATACACTTAATTTACTACAACTTTTCCTTTGAAGTCATATTCATAAAATAACTAATTTTCGAGATAGAATTTTTTGAAAAAAATAATCTCATTTCTAAATACGCTCTTTTTAAAAATAGTCGAGATCGAGACAAACCGTTTGCAAGCTGAAACAAGCTGAAATTGCTCTGTAACAAAATTATAACACATTTTGATATAAGAACAAAACTTGTAATAATTTTGCTAGCGTCATTATTTTGTCTGATCAAAAATATAACAAATTCTGTAATTTCTATCTAATTGAGATATTTTTTTTTGTTATATGTTTGTTATAATCATTTAATCGGGACGTCGATATATTTTCAAGAAAAAATTTGAACGCGTCCCAGTTAGCATTTTGATATTTATATAAACGATAAAAATCAGTATTACGTACAGATGTACATGCTAATAAATCGTATTTGATGCGCAAAAGTGGCATATGCGTACTATTTTGGAGACGAAATACATGATTAGGAAAAATTATAAGCGTTACGACTATTTAAGTATTCCTAAACGATAATATCCGATTAAGCGCGACTCGCTTCGAAATACTATACAATTTTGGGCTGAAAATCGTATGTATGCCAGCTACTATCATTAAATATGACTGAAAATCAACTTGGGCGGACTTTATTAAGCTTTAGTTACGATTCGGAATGTGCTAAGACTTATTTAAGATAGTTTTCGGTTATTGATGTTCGATTTGGTGCTGGGTATATTTCATCACCAATTCCTTTTTGATTTTTCGATTTCCGATAGATATCGTGCTCACCGCAAAACGCCTTATTTTAGAAGCATTCCAGCAGATTAACTGTAGCAGTTATTTCAATAACACTTTCCATAATCCAAATACAGCCAAAAGCTGCTGTAAGAAGTATACAAATGTTCAATTTAATAAGTTTAAAGGTTTTCTCCAAAAAAATATAAAAAATCGACTGTTTTAAGCCTCACAACACAGAACCCCTTACAGGGGCGGACTGGGAGCCAAAGGGCCCACCGGACCTTTGATATTAGGGGCCCCAGTTTGCAATATTCTTATAATAGTAAATTAACACAAAAAAAGACATCTACTCTAAAGACATCAGCGTTACAAGGACAGTAAATCGAATGAATATGGGCTCTATTTTGTAAGTCATGTCATGCAACTCGACTCGACTCAGGCACTGTCGAGTATCGGGTGAACGGGCAGCATAGCGGCTCGATGCTCGAAACAAAACAAACTCAGTCGTTATTAGGACCGAGTTACCAGCTTTTAGCATGTGCGTCATATTAGCGGTTCACGGTACTTTAGTTTTGACGCATTTTTCTTCAACCCAATCTTCGCTGCTTTGAGTTTTAGTTTGTTCAGCCACCACCCCAGATTCTGTTCTATCGACAATATGCATTTTATTGGGAAAACAGACGAACTAACTAGATTTGCTGAAGATTGCGCCTGTGTGTTGCTCCTTTGATAACATCCTGTAACGGCATGTTGAACAGCCCACACAAGGAACCATTACGTTGAGAAAGTCCCCTGCGAGGTTAGAATGGCCATAATTTACGGTCGAAGGTATCATACGCAACTTTGAAATCAACGAAATAATTGTCCGTTGAATTCTCTATTCATGGATCTGCCACAGCGTGAACATTTGATTTGATTTGCATGATAAATGATATGATGTCAATAGTTCAATATATATGAGTAGCTTACTGCGTCTACACGTCAGAACAGAACAGTTCATAGTGCAGGCGATTCCCGTTCCGAGTTATAGCTATCCCTGGGATTCAACTCTTGGATTCTCCTATAAGAATCATGCTTCTATAAGCAAGGTATTCTGTGCGAATCCTCTGTAGAATTTCTTCACACGATTTCAATGTGAGGAATGCCCGAGACTCTACGCGAATCTTTTTGGTTCATCCTGGTAGAGCTGCGGAAAAAAGAACCCACCGTCTAAAAACGCCAGTACGAAGAGCACGTGCTCGCCAGTCCAGAGGAGAGGTTCGTCAGCAACGACACACGGAGTTTCCACAAAACGGTCAGGTGCAAGAATTTTGCCATGCCTGTGATGTGCAATGATAGTGCTGGCAACCTGCTTACTGACCAAACGACGGTAGCAGCCAGGTGGAAGAGTATTTTCAGACGCTGTTGAATAGAGAAGTAAACACGAAGATCAGCAGCTACAGGATAAGAAGGCCAAGCTGTGGAACCGCAAACACAGGAGGAGGCCAAAAGAGCAATCAGTGAGCTGAAAAACGGTAAGGTTGCTGTACAGGATGGGTTCAGCTTCTAAAAACGGAGAGCGAGCGCCACCTCATTGTCAGGAATAGAATATGGGAGGAAAATAAATATCGGAGGAGTGGTTGATTGGCCTCATTTCCCATAATTTTAAAAACGGACATCGACATGAGAGTAAAAACTATCGAGGCATTACGTTACTCAATTTTGCCTATAAGGTGCTCTCCCTATTCTGTGTTTTAGACTGAGTTCGTTAGCTGAGTTCTTCGTTGGCGAGTATCAAGCTGGTTTTCATGAGGGTCGCTTCACGATGGATCAGATATTTACCATGCGTCTAGTAACTGACGAGTTCCGGGAGTACAACTTGCAGACTCATAATATTTTTATGGATTTCAAGGCGGCATACGATTCAGTCAAACGAAATGAGCTGTAACAGTTAACGCTAGGACATGGTTTTCCCACAGGACTAATTACGTTGATTCGTGTGACGCTGGATGAGTAAAAATTATGAGTCAGAATAGCAGATGAGACCTCACGTGCTTTTTGATTTTGCGGATAACGTCGATATACCAAAATCAAAAGTAAAGCAGCGAAAGAAGCCTTTAGGTCATTTATTGAGAAATTGGGACTTACCATTAACACCGCCAAAACGAAGTACATGGCGTGGAAATCCAAATGGTGTTGGTGTCGAAGAGGAACTGAATATATTTTGGTATGCTCGTGACATGTGACAACGATGTAAGTCGCAAAATAAAACGACTAATTACAGCTGCGAATAGGCCTTTACGCAGGCATTACATTTTGTAGCTGAAGTCCCGTAGCTTGCAAATTCGCGTAAAACAGACGCTCTAGAGAACACTAATCCTCTCGGTGGCCCTTTACGGACATGAATCATGGACGCTAAAAGAAGCTGATCGACGAATGCTTGGGGTTTTAGCGTATAATTTGGCAAAATCCAAAATGGAGTGTAGCGCAGACGCATGAACCACGAGCTATCTTAAGAATGCAAATATGCTGTTATAATGAAGATAGCACAGTGTGGCAGTCTGCGCTGGATTGGTCACGTGTCTAGAAGGCCCGTCGAAAGAGGAGCCAAAATTATTGTAAGCAGAGAATCAAGAAGAGGCCGTAAACTTCGGAGTAGACATCGCACTTATAGATGTGTGCTATCGAGGATGATGCACGTTCAGCTGGTGTTCGAGAGGTTTGAAGAAAGGTAGGACCATAATTCATTCGGCGCAGGATCGATAACGGACCGTCGCCACTGAAGTAAACTGAGTAAACTGAGCTTAAGCCGACAGTTCAATATTTATAACTAGTCAAATAACTGCGGATGAAATACTAATTCTAATATTAAATACTCGAATTGAAGCTGGTAATATTTTCGGAGCTTGGACCCCAACAGCTCAACTTAAATGATTTCATGAATCATGGGGCCCCAGCAATCGAACATTCGTGAGTCATAGAAAAAGTTTAATTGAAGTATACATTTTGGTTTAAAGTTCGGGCCGCAACAGTCCTATTTGAAGTTTAATTTTCAATCATCAAATCGTATGATTTCATAAATCATGGGGCCCAGCAATCGAACATTCGTGAGTCCTGGAAAAAGTTTAATTGAAAGAGAAATTTTGGTTCAAAGTTCGGGGCCCCAACAGTCCCATTCGAAGCTGAATTTTCAATCATCAAATCGGTTGATTTCATAAATCATGGGGCCCCAGCAATCGAACTTTCGTGAGTCATAGAAAAAGTTTAATTGAAAAAGAAATTTTGGTTTGAAGTTCGGGGCCCCAACAGTCCTATTTGAAGCTGAATTTTCAATCATCAAATCGGTTGATTTCATAAATCATGGGGCCCTAACTATCGAACATTCGTGAGTCATGGAAAAAGTTTAATTGAAAGAGAAATTTTGGTTTAAAGTTCGTGGCCCTAATAGTCCCATTCGAAGCTGAATTTTCAATCATCAAATCGGTTGATTTCATAAATCATGGGGCCCCAGCAATCGAACTTTCGTGAGTCATAGAAAAAGTTTACTTAAAATAGAAATTTTGGAAAGTTCGAGGCCCCAACAGTCCTATTCGAAGCTGAATTTTCAATCTTCAATCATCAAATCGGTTGATTTCATGAATCATGGGGCCCCAGGAATTGAACATTCGTGAGTCGTAGAAAGAGTTTAGCTGAAATAAAATGTTTGGAAAATCTCATTTTGTGTAACAACGTAATTTTTACTGGGGCCCACCGGGCATTTGCCCGGTTGCCCGGTGGGCCAGTCCGCCCCTGACCTCTTAAGGGTTGAAACCTGAAAATCGCACGAATTCATACATCACGCATATGTTCGTCGCACGCGATGATGTAGTGTGCTATGTATGAATTCGTGCAGTTTTCAGATACTAATCCGACACCCAAAACGATACGTTTAAAATTAAATTGCAACGAAACTAAAAGAGAAATTCGTTTCACAACAAATAACGAGTTATAGAATGGTATTAGAATTTAAAAATGGTTGATAAAAGCAATCAACTTTATTACACTTTTTAAGGGGAAATTCGATGAAAACGCCTTGAGTTCTTTGCTTCTTAGAAGTTTCTAAATTTGTAGTAGGACGTTTAAAGACCATTTTCAGTACAAAATGTTCTCAGCCTTTAATGAAAGCAACAGAATTGAGAAACAGAAAATGTTTTATAACTCTTTAATGATAATGATTTGACCATATGAGTAAAAAGATTTTTTTTTTCGTAAAATGTGATCCTCTGTCACCCCCTGAAATATTTGCACTGAGTTACCTAACACCCTGTAAACACAAAAATACACCAAAAACAGACGAAAAATTCAATTAGGAGACAAACTTTCGTATCTGAAAGGTGTTTACTGTGATTTTCCGATTCTATAATGTCGTTTTAACTCTTCGATGATAAATTTTAGCAGTCCTGATAAAGACTGATTAGCCTTAGAATGCTTTATGATGGCGGTGAAGTTTGAAAGAGCTTATTTTATGACGATCGAGCCACCGCACCGCGGCTTGTGCTGCTTGATTTAGAAATTTCAATTCAACTATCGCGTAATTTTTCGTTAATATTGCCTAATAGAGAGACTGTCTCTGCAGTCTCCCTCTTCGGATTATCCTATTAACGTTCAGGAATTTGGAGCTTTTGACCGAAACATGGAGTGTAAATTAGGAACCATGCCCAGAATTAGGTGCCAGTGTCGTACTTCGAAGCCAACTTGGTGGCTTAAAAATAGAATGAATGATACGGAAATAATATGACATTTTACAAAATTATTGTACAAAATGGGACGACGGGTTTTTTTGAAGGACACGAAAACTGCTGATTTTATGATAAGCATGAACAATAGATAACAGTTCTGATTATTTAGAAAGAACACAAAATTATCTTCGTGCCATTTGCTATTTTGCTATCTATGGGCCAGAGCCATAAAAAGGTTTTCTTAATCGTAGTTTTACAGGAAAAGCCTGCTTGCCGTAATCCTGCGTTAACTCTCTAAAGCGTTTCTAAATAACATAACACAACCCTTCTGCTTTTAACCTAATTTCTTTTGAGTGCTGACAAGATAAAAAAACATACTACTCGCTCACACTTCTATTAATAAATAAAAATGCAATTTAGGATCAATAACTTATTCTACACTCATGCCAAACGAGATTTCTTTGTGAATCGAAAAAAAACAACACCAACTTTTTTTTAGATCTAAACACGGCAGTTAGGTTCCTTGCGGGGGCATCATCTCCGCCCGATGCTAATAAACTGACCTAAACATTCACCTATAAAACTATGTAGGTATAAACTATTTCTAGCAGACTGTCGCAACACCTTCTGCTGCCGATGATTTCATCTTGCTCTCGTTCTCGTCCATTTAACGTTGAACAGGTTTATTGAGTGTAGCCGTCCGGTGGCCGTCGAGTAAAGGTAAATCTCAGACACGCCAGAGGCAAGAATAGTTAGTGCAGAATATCAAAGATCGAGGCACATCGAGAGGATGCCCACTTGAGCTATACATAACGACTATCCCTTTGAGTGCGACCGTCTAGAGGTTGGTTCCAATTTATATTGTTAGAAGGAAAACATAGCCGACGGCTAAAGGGTGATTTCTCAAAAAAAAATTACCCAGCTACCACCTTTCATAATACTATGTAAGCCACAATACATGCGGAGAACCGATACCGACCGACTTGGCCGGATCGTGCAGATGCTCGCCGGGAAATGTGTCGAGCTATTATTAGCATCACCGGTGAGGGATAGTGTGGAATGCATTCTGAATGAATATTTTGATTTCTTCTTGCTACGATGCTTTGATTCAGTAAATCCAAGGTCGAAATGGTGAGCGCGTTCGTAGCACGAACGTTCGAATTTTCCCGAGTTTTAATCAAAGTTTAAACAGCAATGGTGAAAAACTGACTCGAAAGTCACTGTTTGTGTTAATAGTTAAATAAAACTGAGGGAAAATTAATTAAATCCTCTGCTATTTTATCAAGAGCTTTTCGGTACATTTCACAAATATTTCTACCACAAGGGCAAGCATCGCTCACGGTCGAGCTAACCTTCCCGACACCCACCGAACGCAACCCACTGAATCTGAATCTGAACGGGAATGCTGCTGCGCCCAGGTGGGTTGACATTCATTTTCCCTTTCGGCCGAAACTAATAGAGAAAACAAAAATTATTGCACCTAGGTGAGAAGGAAAAATGACCGCTTGCTGCTGATGATGATGGTGTATTACCGCAAATCCTACGCATATTTACGGTCTGTTGTTGTGACTGTAGCGACCACAAGTGGTAGCCCTAATATGAGGAAGTGATTAAATGCGTTAAATTATTGAACAACTGCAAAAATATTAACGGTCGATTGGGAATTTAGATTGTCAGTTATGTTTCTCATTGACATGGGTAAATCATTCCACAGTTTAGAAAATATTTAAGTCTCCCAGCAAAAAAATTCAATTGAAATCAGTAAAATTTAATATATACTTTTAATATAAATATGTTATCGCGTTCTAATCGTACCTGCATGCAGAGTATTCTCAGTTCCCAAAACGGTCGTTCGACCGAGCAGGTGTGGAAAAGTGCGGCAACGCGGCAGCTGTAATTAAACCGATTCCAAAGCGTTGAAGCCGATCGGACCCCGTGGAATGCAATCGGGTTTGTAATTGAAATTTAATTGACTTTGAACAACTGCCTTTGATACACTGTAAACAACTGCTGGCCGCCAGGCTTGCGTGTGCCTGCAGGCGGTGAAAATTCTAGGAATTTCCAAACGATCTGCAATTATTATTTTTTGATCCGGGATTAGCGATTGGCTTGCCGGTGTGGTTAATTGACAGGCAAAATTGAAGCAACTCAGGTAGGTTCGTTCCAAACTAAAAAACTAACTGAATTATTTAATTTTTATTCAAAAACCATTTTTCCTTCGTAAATTTTAAAGATAAAATAATTTTTTCTTGAAATGCTTGAAATGATATCTATGAAATTGTTTACCAAAATTATGAACAAATCAAGAATCTGTAAAAGTAAATTTCATAAGAATTCAAATTTTGACACAAAATGTTATCCACTTAATCGTTATTTCAATTCTTGTTCGACAGATTTATGCTTCCCTCTGCGTGTATTTGAATGTTCTGAAATAACTCTCGTGTCGCAGTGATGCCAGATCTACTGATTTATGCGTAGTTCTATGGGTTTAGAAATTTTCTACAAATTTAAACAAATAAAGTAGTTCTTTATTACCAAGTAGCTGGTGTTCTTGTTCTATTTGCATTGATTAGCTTTACACTTTTTACGCGCTAATCGAATACTGGTGAATATTTGAGCCTTCAGAAAATATAATAATAAGGCGACGAAAAGAAGTTTGAAATACGAAAAGAAAACAAAAAATACTACAAGAAGAGTTTTTGTCTATTCATTTACTATTTAAATGGAACTTTCAATCGGTAATTGGTTCGCCTCAAAGAAGAGTTTTAAAAAGCGTCAAACGGGCAACAAAACACTACTAAAACCGACGATGAAAGAATGATGACAACATCTTGACAACAAACAGAATAACGAAAATTTGACATAAAACGATGAAAAGATGACAAAAAACTCGAAAACAGTCAACTAAATGACGACGAAAAGACGTCAAAACAGTAATATAAAAGACGACAAAAGCGACAAAAAGCAAGAACCAAAATACGACAGAAAGATCCCAAAAAGTCGACGAATACGAAAAAAAGATAACAAAAAATAGGCGATAAGGTGTTGAAAAGACAACAGTAAGCTGACAAAAACACGAAAAGGCGGCTAAAAGATGATGAAACAAAGATAAAATAAGATGTAATGACGCCAAAAAACGGTAAAACTACAACATAATACATGACAAAAAATGATTGAAAAATTTCAAAAATTGAACAAAATATACAAAAGAAATCTAAGATTAAAAAAGAAGAAAACTTAATTTTAGGTTTCGTATTCTACTAAGACGCTTCAAAAACTTCAGTCAAAAAAGATTATGAATATATGAATGGCGGCAGAAAACGCGAAGAGAAGATGACTGAATGACGGCGAAAAGACGCCAAACAGCATTGAAACAGGCGACTGACACGATAAAATGTATGAACGAAAACACGACAAGGAGATCATAAAAAGACGGCGAATATGAAGAAAGGACAACCAAAGCTGACGGAAAAACGACAAAAAGGATGCGAACGGACGATGAAAGAAAGACAAAATCCGATGGAAAGACATTGAAAAAACGCTATTCCAGCAACAAAAAATGCTTAAAACGACAATACGGAATGACGAAATGACTATAAACATTTGAAAAAGGCAATGAAGACACAACAAAAAGGGGTGAAACTGCGACAAACTAGAGCATAACAAAAAATGATTAAAGAGCTTCAAAAAGGTGACAAAACGCATACAAAAGACAACGAAAGAACGGCAAAAAGGCAGTAAAAAGGCAGCCTATTGTTTTTTGTTTGACAACAAACAGGACGACGAAAAAACAGCAAAATTAGTACAACAAAAAATTTGCGAAACGACAACGAAGGACGACAAAATACCAAAAATGAAGCTAAAAAAAATGACGAACAGACGACGGAAATAACAAGATATACGATTTAATTGACGAAAAGACGCCAAAACAGCCACAGAAAAAGAAACAAAAAATAAACGAGAAAAAAATGTTTAAAAAGCGTCAAAAACAATACAAACGAGTGTATAACGAGTGATAGACATAATGGATGGCTAGATAGAGTCAGTAGGATTGCGCCACTAGTCCCGTAACTGTCCATTATTCTAACAGCCGGCTGTGAAGTCTGTCGACAAAGAAAGGTTAAGTCTTAACAAGACGTTTAAACCCAAGGCTTTACTTTGGATGATATGAATAATGAACGTCAGACATAATTTATAAAATTTTGCTTTCCTACGAATACGCACTTGTGTCCATCACCGGTGCATCACAATACAATGAGAACCGAGGCCGCCCATTGAACATTAATTCGTTTGGCATAACGCTGCTTGACATAACCACAGACAAACAGACATAACTTTCGGAATAAAAATTAGCATTAGCATATGGGGTTGCACACATCGTGGCTATATAATCGAATTTTATACCTGGCTACGTCCAAACAACCGCAGGGGAAGTGGGTAGGAATGTTAGTGTAGCATCTACTTTTGAAGGTGAAGGGAACTCATACTACCTTCACAGATCCCAAGTACCAATTTGGGTTTTATTACACTCTTATGATGGCATTTAAGACCTAAATTAGTCATGAAAACCACCATAAGAGTACAATAAAACTCACATTGTTGTTTGGGATGTTACAGGAAAACAGAGGATATTGTGTAAGTAGGACAAGATAAACAATAAGGATCATGAGGAAGTTTTATATATAAATATAAATAAAAAATAAAGTATATGTGGGCAAAAATAGAACAATCTCACCAGCAATCCTTCGAATGAAATATAATTGCGTCATTTGAGTTCCCATCATCTAATATCCATGCATTTAATATCCAGTATTTAATTTAATTTTTCCTTCTGATATCCACAGGCATTATTTAAACTTGCTACGGCCAAAGTTATCATTGTACAGAAGGAGGTGCTTGATGAGCCAATACGAAACAAATACTTAAACTAACATATTAGGCTTACCTGCTATCAAGGCCGTGTGACTCAACCGTCTGCCCAAAATCTCAGTTGGAACCACGCAGCATCGCACCTCCTAGCTTAGCTACTCAATAGAGTATTACCGGGTATGGCCGCGTGGAGGCGCTAGGTCGGAGCTTGGGCTGGGCTGGGCTCGGAAGAAAAACCAACAAAAATTATCGTACCTCACATTTTGCCTGAACACTACTGTTTTATCTGACTCACTGCGAATACACGTGTTATTGAAATGAAATAACGTAGCCATACGTTTTATTCGTTTATAACGCATATGCAGCTAATATCGATAACAAACGATTTTTATAAGTTGTGCTTTTGTTATTGCATTTAACTTATGAAAAGTTGCATAAATAACAATTCAGTTTCACAATACAATTATTGCGTACTACTGGCACTTGAAATATAACGTTTAAGTACGTTATTTTAGTGATCAAAATTAACGATATTTTCGATACAAAAGCGATATTTTTCGAAACCTTTTTAGCCAACACGATCCCGCGAACACAACGCATATTCGCAGTGAGTCAGGTAGCACAGTAGCACTATCTATGACCGACCTTCCCCAATATCAAATAGAACATCGGGAGAAAAAGCGCCACTTTAACCAAAACGAAGACAATCCCATAATATGACTGTTACAGCGTGTGAAGAATCGAGTGGTATGTCTGTTTGTCTGTGACATAACATCGTTAGCCATAAAAACATATGGCATTACGACCTTTTGATATAACTCCGTAAAAAATCTGAAATTAAATAAAAAGAAAACTATTCCAATTAAAGTATACTGCAACTTTCCTTTCGCCACAACCCAGCTCAATTATACAAACCTCTACTGACTCTCAGGGCGGCTTACTTTCCGAGGATAATCAATGAATGGAGAATAAAATCACTTTTTAATTAACCCGAATCATCCCAATGATGCCATACGGCATCACTTGACATATTTTATACTGTTCAACACTAAAACTTTGTGCCGGATCAGCGCGGCCACACTATCGGGAATTTCGGTGGACTGTACAAGATACACGGGCACTCAACTTGGCTCTAAGCCGGGAAATCCGAGCCTTTATTCAGACGGGAAACTATAGAACGGAGTGAACTGGCTACTGTTCTGATCGAACGTTTATTCGGGACTGATCCCATTCGTGATTTATGCTCTACATTTCTAACTGAACCGATAACGATCGAGAGATTGTCTCTTGATATGCGATGTGTGCGTTTAGTAGCTCGATGCCCGGTAGCACCGTGCACTAGCGTTAGCCTATTCTATCTCTGTTTCGCAACATCCCGGCCGCCTTGAAAAACCTTTCAACTTTGATTCACAATTTCGTTATAATTGCTAAAACTACTATAACTACTACTTCTACTACATGCAATTTAACAATGATACGAACATTAAATAAGTTGGTCATTTTAACTGGCTGAGTTTCGCCTTGATAAATGTATATCGAAGTTGCACAATTTGTATTGTATTTTGCTTCGTCGCTGACAGGATACTTGAAGACGTTCTCGATGACTGCTACTGAGACGCATCATGCTGCCGTATATGTCCTTCGCCAGAAAAATGTGATAAAACACTACGCGTAGTCTGCCGGTTGATTTTTGCTGCTGTACTGGATCCATTTTATCTCTTCAGTGGATGCTTTTGGTCTCTACCGATGAACTTTGTGTGAACGAGCGCTGTACCAATCCCAGTTGGACTCACCGCGGATTGCAGTGAAGATCGTGGATCTTAGCGACTGAAAAGATGAGAGGGTGCTTTTTAAACCGAAATTTCAAACTTTGATAAGACTTCCCTGGAGCGGAGGTCTCCGCGACCTCCGCGGGTGCTTCCAGCACCGTTGCTGGTAAGCTGACGCATTCTTGGTGACTTCTGCTGATTTGCTGACTTCTAGTACATCTTCTGGAGCTCTCGTGGATGGGACGAAATAGGACGACTTCCTATTAGATTGCTGACTGACTGCTGCTTTCTTCTGCGTGGGTCATCGTAAAGCTGGTCGAGCTGTTAGATACCCAGTATGGAATAGTTTCCGATCTCGAGTTACCGCCGGTTCCGCTTCTTCCGGACGGTAGGAGAATAGGCCACGAAGGAGTTTGCTTTCTTGTGACCTGACGATTCAAATGAGAGTGCATTACTTTCTTATCATCATGTGGAGACTATTAGTCTCCACGGCGCAGCAAGCGCCGAGTCTAAAGTGCAACATGCTGCACTAGACCAAAATAACAGTGCGATGAACAATGACAATAATCCACGGATTGACGTTTCTGTAGGATGCGATACGGACCTTAGTGTGGTAGACAACAGCATAATCAACCGATAGCGTAGGGGGCAATGGACAATGATGCTAGCGAAAAAGAAATCGTATTACTTTTTGAACAAACAAAAATACATAAAGACTTAACTGGGATGCGGGGGTCTTCCAACCCCCGCAGGCGTCCAAGCCGCCTTGTTGGAGGAGAAACTAAGACTCCTCTTCAATGGATGGTTGATTATCTCGGATTGGTAGAACGCAAATCTTCGAGATTCCTCTTTCGTAGATTCCGTCTTTCGTTTTGACAACGGCCACCCGGACGTTGCCGTCGTTTCCGGTGTGTACTTGAATCACTCTTCCAAGCAACCAACGTAAAGGGGGGAGGTTTTCCTCCTTCAGCAGTACCATTGTGCCGATGCGTAAGTTGTCTCTTTGCCTGGTCCACTTCGTGCGGTTGTGTAGATCCGAAAGGTACTGCGTCGACCATTTCTTCCAGATCATTTGTACAAAGTTCTGAGTTTTTTGCCACATTGATAGTCTGTTCTCTGGTATCTCATCCAATGTTGGTTCGGCTATGCTTGTGATCGGTCGCTGGACAAGAAAGTGGCCTGGTGTCAATACAGCGAGATCGTTTGGGTCACTGCTCAGCGGTGTCAAGGGTCGTGAATTTAAGCAGGCCTCAATTTGTACGAGTACGGTTACAAATTCATCATACGTCAGACTTCGAATGCCGATTGTTTTCTTGAAATGCGTTTTAAAGGATTTCACCGCGGCCTCCCACAGGCCACCGAAGTTGGGAGATCGAGCGGGAATGAATTTAAATTCGATACTTTCGTTGTTTGCTCCTTTGGTCACGGCTTCTTGAAAATGTTGTTCCCCAAACAGTTTTGCCAATTCATCAAGTTCTCTTCTAGCACCAACAAATGTCTTCGCATTATCGCACATTATCAGAATAGGTTTCGATCTGCGAGCCACAAATCGCCTTAGAGCGGCAAGAAAGGCTTGGGTCGTAAGATCAGCCACTGCTTCTAGATGTACCGCTTTTGTCACCAAACATACGAAAACTGCTACAAAACACTTCACCGGACGAGCCTTGCGACCCGGATATGACATATAAAATGGACCGCAGTAATCTAAACCAACTTTCAAGAAGGGTGGGGCAGGATTCACTCTTTCTTCAGGTAGGTCAGCCATTAACTGATCTTGTACCTTAGGCTTGCTCCGGAAGCACGGTATGCATTGGTGGATTATCTGTCGGGCTATTCGCCGAATGTTCAATGGCCAAAAACGCTCTCGTACGCACGATATCAGAAGTTGTTGACCTGCATGGTAGTACTTGTGATGGTAATGACGTACAATCAATGCAGTAAGTGGGTGCCGGTCGTCCAAGATGATGGGATGTTTTCTGCCGATTGGTATTGCAGCATTACTCAACCGGCCGCCGAGCTGTATTACACCTTCTACGAGTTGAGGATTTTTTCCTATAAGTCTGGATGATCGAGCAACCTGATCTCCCTTGGACAGTGCTGCAAGCTCTGTAGCAAAGCATTCGCGCTGTGACAGTCTAACCAACACCATCAATGCTTCCTCCGATTCTGCGTATGTTATAAACCCAATCTTTCTGTTTCCGCGGTTCGCCCTTTTTGCATTATTGGTGAATCTTCGTATAACAGCTACTAAACGTACCAGCGACAGCAATGATGAACGCAGTGAGAAAATTTCGCTATGGGACACCGCCTGCATTGCACATACTATTGACGCCTTTTCCTCTTCACAAGCCACAAGTTTGTCCTCTTGTGTTTCTAGGCTGGCATGCGGCCACGTGTTTCGTTCTTGTCGCAACCACAATGGTCCATGCCACCATAAGTTCGAATAACTTAGCTGTGCTGGTAGCATGCCGCGGGATACGAGATCCGCGGGATTTTCTATTCCGGCCACGTGATTCCAAATACTACCTCTGGTTACATGTTGTATTTCAGAGACCCTATGAGCCACAAACGGTTGCCAGCGGGACGGAGACGACGATAGCCAACATTTAACAATCATAGAGTCGGTCCAGAAGATTGTATTTGAGTCAAACAACGTGCTACCTTTGACCTTTTCGTACAAATGACTCAACAACACTGCCGCAGATAATTCAAGTCGAGGAATCGATAGTTTTTTCTTCTTTCGCTTTAAATCTTCCAACGGCGCAACCTTAGATTTCGTTGTAAGAAGACGAACGGTTATTGCACCATCATCCCACACACTTCTCAGATAGATACAGGCTCCGTAAGCCTTTTCGGAAGCATCGCAGAACCCGTGCAGCTCGAGTTGCACACACGTTGAACAGATACCAATCCAGCGTGGCACAGTGATGGATTCAAGACTCAACATATTTCTTCGGAATTCTACCCAATATTGCTCGAGTTCTTCAGGCAGAGGTATATCCCAATCAAGTGATCCTTTCCACAATTCTTGCAGGAATATTTTTGCTAATATAGTAACAGGACTCACTAAGCCTAGCGGGTCAAAGATTCGAGCAGCATCTGATAACACGACTCTTTTCGTAATGACGGCACTGCTATTCCACTTCGGGACATTGAATCGAAAATCATCGCTGATGGAATCCCACAATAAGCCAAGGGTTTTTACTGCCGCACTCGACGAATCCAACTCCTTTGCACTATCATCATCGCGCAGGTGGCTTGGGACGTTTATTAGGGCCTCTCCTTTATTACTCCGCCACTTTCGCAGCACAAAACCAGCTGACTCGAGGAGATGACTTGTTTGCGACACCAACTCACACACTTGATCGATGGTGTCTGCCCCAGATAGCAAATCATCGACATAAAAGTCCCTTTCAACTGCCTTTGCTCCGATGGGATGAGACTCTTTTCCTTGTTCGGCCAGTGTTTGCAAACATTTTGTCGCCAAATACGGGGCAGATGCTGTTCCGTAGGTCACTGTGGTAAGTTTATAACATTTGATTGGGTCAGTAGGGCTATCTCTCCATAGAATCCTTTGCAGATCTTGATCGGATGCTTGTACCTTTACCATCCGATACATTTTTGCGACATCCGCTACGACGGCAATCATATGGCAGCGAAAACGAAGAATGATACTGAGCAGATCTTCCTGCACGACAGGCCCTACCATCAACGCATTATTGAGAGAAATTCCAGTAGAGGTTGCACACGAAGCGTCGAATACAACACGAAGTTTCGTTGTAGTGCTGTCTGGCTTAATCACAGCATGATGAGGCATATAATAAGTTTGCGACACGTCGAGCTCTCTGATTTCTACCATATGTCCCATTGACCTGTATTCATGAATGAATTCCATATACTGCTGCCTGAGACTATCATTTGCATTCAAACGTCTCTCAACACCTAGAAAGCGCTTTAAAGCAGTCGCTCGAGATTCGCCCAGCTTGTGCATGAGCGATTCCTTTTTTGGCAGAGTAACGATGAATCTACCCTCTTTGTCACGGATTGTCGTATCATTAAAATGCTTCTCGCATTCGGTCTCCTCGATTGACATAGTACTTTTTACATGACAAGACTCCAGCTCCCAAAATCTGGCCAACAGTTCTTGAATGTTAATCTGCGGATCTATCTCGGTAACTAGCACTACTCGTGGTACAATCGCTGATTCTCCGTCAGCCACTCCAGACACGATCCATCCGAATGTAGTGTTTTGCAAGGTCGGACCACTCTCCCCTAACTTTCGCCTTCCTTCACATAGCAGGTCATAAAAATATTCTGCGCCGATTATTAAATCCACCCCTCCAGGTACATTAAAGTGTGGGTCAGCCAGTATGATTTCGCTCGGAACCTCAAGTTGATTCATTGGACTTAACGGAATTTTTGACGTGACTTTGTTTAGCACGTGGAACTTCATCGGTTGTACGTATTCCGAAATCAATGACGAACGAGCCAGGATTGTCGCTACTACTGCACTTGTTGACGTAGTCTCAGACGATCCGACTCCTTTTACCTTCAGATATTCTGATATTGACGGACATTTCAACTTCTGTGCGATCTGCCTGGTCATCAGGTTTCGCTGGGAAGCACTGTCAAGCAGGGCTCTTACCAGAAATGTATTGCCGTAATGGTCACGAATTTTTACAATCGCGGTAGATAATAAAACATCTCGAGAAGAGCTCATAGAATTTGTAGCCATCGAAACGGCTTGATCACATGTGGCAGTGTTTTCTGTGGTAGTTCTTGGGCATGTTTGCTGCGAGTTGCTGCTCGAAGCAAGTGTACGTGTAGAATGTTGTGTGGATTGTAGTGGCTGTGATTGGTTTTGTGGCTTTGATTGTGGTGGCTGTGTTCGTGTGCTCGCTTGATGAGGTCGCGGCGGCATTTGCGAGACGCGGGTAGTGGCAGTGTTTCCACGGAAAGCATTAGCAAAGCAGTCATGCAATAGTGTGTGGTGTTTACGTTTGCAGATTGTACAGAAACCTCTTGAACATTTGCTTACTACGTGACCAGGCGACAAACAATTAAAACAGAGTAGATTTCGTTTTACCGTAGCAATCTTATCAGCAGAATTCATCTTACGAATGGCTGGACACTGAAATATGTTGTGTGGGGATCCGTTACAAAAGCAGCAACTGTTTGGTTCCACTGACACTGAATGGACGGCCACATGCTTGTATTGATGACGTTCTACATGTTGGGATTTCGCAGGTGCGATAGACTGGAGCACCGAGCATTGTCTTCGCAGGAACTCTGTCATAGCCTCGTACTTCACAAATTCCTTTGAGTTGGACTGCGTCTCCCAATTCCGAAGCGTTACCGAGTCTAACTTTGAGGTCAAAATGTACGCTATAAGAATTGACCAGTTGTTCGTCTGGATTCCCAATTTTTCAATCATTTGTAAATTTTTATCAAATGTGCTCAGCAATTGGTTCAAAGCTTCAAAACTCTCCTTTCGCACTGACTCCGCCGAGAACAAGGCATCCAAATGACTTTTAAGAATCAGTTTCTTGTTTTCATATCGGTTTTCTAACGCATGCCAAGCAACATCGTAGTTTGCTTCAGAAAGTTCAATGGATTGAATCTCTTGCTGCGCTTCTCCGGTAACAGAAGCGCGTAAATAGGTAAACTTGTCAATTGCGGAGAGAGTATGGTTGTTGTCAATTAACGATCGGAAGCTGTCTCGAAACGATATCCACTGCATTAGGTTCCCACTGAATGTGGGTAGTTTTATGTCGGGTAATTTCACTCTCGATATGGGAACACTAGGGCATACTGCCGTATCTGATACAGGAGGATTCACTGTTTGCTGCTTCGGTTTTAGGCTCAGTAACATGGCCTTTGCTTCGCAGTATAAATTTTCGAATTCCCATACTATAGTTGTATTAGTGTTGAGGTGGGCTTCAAGTCGTGCTTCTATCTCTCCAACGCTCGGTTCCCTCAAGTCCGCACTGTCCGTTAGTGCTTCAATTTTTCGTCTCACAGCGTAGAACTTGGTCAGCGTATCTTCTACCATAGCCAACCGAACCTCAATCTGAGCTTCATCTCGTTCCTTGGAATAGTTGGTAGCAAACTGTTTCACCATTAGCAAAGTATTTCGCAGTTGTCTTTCCTGCATCTGATGCTCTCGGAGAGTTGTAACAGGCATATCGAATCACTAAAGTAATTATCACTATTGACAGCGAAACGATTCACGCGCGCGACCTCTTGACAGAAAATAAAGAAATTCAATAAAATCTGCTTAGCGAACAAGACCGACCAACAAATGCCAACAAGAAAACCAGAAATCGTCAATCGGGAGAAATAGGCTCACTATAAAATCCAACACAAATCGGAAGAAAAACTCGCAAGTAGCTTGATTTAATTTCTATTGTATTTAGCTCAAGCAACCATCGGAATTTCCGCGATGGCAGATACCACATGCAACGACTGCTCACACGACAAAAAACATGCACATGCAACTTCTCTGGTAAGCGGGTGAAATCCACGGGCAAATTTTCCAATCACTCCTTCTCGGTAACTTGGTTTCCGTGCGACGATCATCTATTTTGAAGAATCACTTTCAGCATGCAGTCCGCCTTTGTTCCAGATGCACTTTTTGCACTTCAGTGTCTTCTTTTGTTCGTTTACAATTAATTGTTCGATCACAATCACAATGGCGCAATTCAATAGTTCACACGCGCCAAGTTCAATTTTCACCAGAAATTCCCGATCGGCCGGTTCACTGATCCGGCTCGAAGGACCAAAATGTTCAACACTAAAACTTTGTGCCGGATCAGCGCGGCCACACTATCGGGAATTTCGGTGGACTGTACAAGATACACGGGCACTCAAATTGGCTCTAAGCCGGGAAATCCGAGCCTTTATTCAGACGGGAAACTATAGAACGGAGTGAACTGGCTACTGTTCTGATCGAACGTTTATTCGGGACTGATCCCATTCGTGATTTATGCTCTACATTTCTAACTGAACCGATAACGATCGAGAGATTGTCTCTTGATATGCGATGTGTGCGTTTAGTAGCTCGATGCCCGGTAGCACCGTGCACTAGCGTTAGCCTATTCTATCTCTGTTTCGCAACATATACTTTTCGTCATAAAAACAAATTGATATTTCCAACATTTAGTAACATTTTTTTGAAGGCAATTGGATACAGTTTAATAAAAAATATCATGTTACGTATTTGAGCGTTGTACTTTGATGCAATAGCATCTCAAAGTTGAAAATTGGATTGATTTTGTGGGGTAATTCTGGGCTGATTCGGGTTAACTGGTGTATTTGGCACAATTAAACGGTCCCTACAGTCCCTATCGTCCCTACTAATATTCATACAAAGAGCAACTTACGTGGTAAGTGAAAGTGTGTCAGTGTTGGGCCCGTTTTTCGCCTCGCTCCGTCGATCCGCTGGTATCGGGGACCACCGAGTGGTCCGGGTCCTAGTTGTGGGAATCCGTCGCTAAGGGTCAATTTCATCCACTCACCGTTGTTGACGGGCCTTCTATCGTCGATCGGCCAACACCAAATCGCCGCAAAAATGGTCAAAGAAATCACAGTGTCCTCGAGTCGTCTGGGTCCGCTTGTGGGGTACATCCGAGTCGTCAGTCGCTGACGTATTTTCAGAACAGCGTCGGATCGACGCTTTAACATCTATCGTCGATGCAAACTAGCCCACCTGGCTGCAGATAAATACTCCAACTCCGTCAATTTTATCACTGTATTATACACTTCATAGCGCTATACGCGATTTGACGCGAAATAAGCCATCAATTTTTGGCTAATGATGACAACTAATTGTACCACTTGAACGTATTTAAGTTGATTGTGGCAAAACGTGGTTTATCGCGGGAAAAGTTGCACTTACGTCCGAATTGTGCTACGACTTGGGGACCTCTGGCTCCTAAACTGCGTACATCCAATCCTCTTACTTCGACTCCTTCCCAAGCGACCGGAACTTCCCATCCGTAGTCCTTTGCGATAAATTTCTAGTTCAGTGCATTGTGGTTAAGTGTTTGTTTTATGTAAGCGTCAGGGCTGAGTACAATGCCTCTAGTGTCGGTATAATAATTTATGATTATTTTGCCATTTTCCCTATATAGCTTATTTCTCTTTTAATTTTTATTTTATTATGTTGATAACTTTTTATTAATTAAGAAAATATTTTGGTTTTTAATTTATATATGTCCTATCTAGCTAAGTTAAATGATTATTTCCAGTTTTTATTATATTCAATTTTAAGAAAAGCGTGTAGATTTTTGTGACGAGCTAGAAATTAGTGAAAGGTCACAATACTATCTATATTTAGTAGAATTTAATTGGAATAGTTTTCTCTTTCTGTAATTTTAGGTTTCGTATTCTACTAAGACGCTCCAAAAACTTTAGTCCGTAAAAAATGTTTTATGACTTTTCATAGACGAGACGGGCAGAGCACCCCCGCAGAAATCATATCTGTCTAGGTTTCTTCGCTTTTCTAGGTCTACAGACTCTTGCTAGTTTTCCCTAGCCCTCGCATCGACTTACCGGGTTGGTAATGAATGGCCGAATAACAGCCGAAATCCAAATGGCCGAATTTCGACAATTGTGACAACAGGCCGAAATTGTATTTATACAAGTACTTTTGAGAGGTTAAGTATATAGGAAATGTCATTTACGTGCAAAATGAAAAGAAGTGGCCCTAAGTGGGAACCTTGGGGAACCCCAGAGGTGACTTGAATAGGGTCCGAGAGGGCATTTTGAAAACGAACAATTTGTTTACGTTCCGTTAAATATGATTGAAGCCATTTCAAGAGCTTCGGTTCTATTCCAATTTTTCCTAATTTGAAGATTAATAATGGTATATCTATTCTGTCAAATGCCTTACTAAAGTCCGTGTAAATACCTTCTACGTGGTTTCCACTGTCCATTGCATTAAGAGTAAAAGTTACAAATTCCAGAAGATTTGAGGCAGTAGAGCGGCCTTTAAAATAGCCGTGTTGCTGACTTGTAATCTTGTGTTTTACTTGTTGAAATTTTTTTTTCATTTATAATTGATTCAAATAGTTCAGGAATGCAAGAGATAATGGCAATTCCACGGTAGTTTCGGATGTCTGATTTTGTTCCTGATTTGAAGATAGGGACTAAATACGAAGATTTCCATATTTCCGGGAATTTTTCATTTTTCAGATACATGTTAAATAGGCGTTGTAATATAAAGAATATGGGAGAGAAATATGGGTGTTTTTCCGTCAGGCCCCGGCCCTTTTGACGCATTCAAGTCTTTGAGTGCTTCAAATACGTCAATTTCTGATAGTTGAGAGACGGATATGTCGTTAGAAAATCGGGGATAAATGAGAAATATTCCTGGTCGCGGTCTTCTTCGGTAAATGTTGTATATACTTCTTGAAAGAAATTTGCGAAAAGGTTGCAGATTTCATTAGTATTATTTCCAATGAGACCGTCAAGTTTCATTTGGGATGGGAAATTACTACTTTTCAATTTAGTATTTACATAGTTAAAGAAATTTTTTGGGCATGATTTGACTTCATTTTCGACTTTACTATTATATTCTTCATACGCGATTTTAATGGCCGAGTTGAGTTCTTCGCAAATATTGAGATAATTATTCAAGTTAATGGTAGGGTTATTGATCGTGGTTCGGCCTATGCAAAAACTGATCCTGGTTCGGCCCATTAGCATAATCATCGATAATTCATTAAATATTTACAGATTTAAAGGTAAAATAATTTTTTAAGCAGCTTATAATATTTTCCTATGCATTGCCTTCATTTATTTGCCATAAAAATTAATGTAACTAGCTCAAATAATTAAATTTATAACATATGTAAAAACGGCTTCTAATGTCGTCATCAAAGCTGTCTTTTTAAACGCCTAGAAAGTGTTTTAGTCTGTGAAGTATTGGTTGAAAACAATTTTAAAATATAGATTCATCTATATTCTTCCATTATTGGATCGTTTTATTCCAAACAAAAAGCGAGATTACGACTTATTGAGAAAATACGATTTTAATTTTTTGATCTTAGTTCGGCCTACAAATGATCGTGGTTCGGCCTATCAGCTTCACTGAATCGCCGCTAGTGGCGCCGCGCTTCGCCCACGTTTTAACCAATTTCTGGCTGCACGTACCATTTGTGTTAAATCTAAATGTTGTGTTTTATGCCATATTTTATTATTTCATGCATTTCAGAAACAAAATTATTAGCATCCCAAAATTGAGTTTTTCTTAACAATAAATATGAGGGTATTTTTCCAAAGAAGCGTACAAACTGGATTGTAATGTTTCAGAATTTTATGCAACCTTGTACACGACTTCAGGGCTTGTGCATGAAACAATATTTAAAAAATTCATGGTATCTTGTTTTCCTAGAAAACTCAAATGGAAATTTATCGATTTTCATGTACACCCCCTATTTTAAAAATTCATAGCTGTTGAGCCAAGTATTGAAAAATAAATATTTTTTCATGCTAATGTAAGCAAATTTACTCATCAATCCAGAAAAATACTA
This sequence comes from Sabethes cyaneus, assembly GCF_943734655.1. Lineage (NCBI taxonomy): Eukaryota > Metazoa > Arthropoda > Insecta > Diptera > Culicidae > Sabethes > Sabethes cyaneus. The sequence goes on from NC_071354.1 coordinate 235,038,142, forward strand.
TCTGGAAAAAAATTCATGATTGTGGGAACTCTACCGAAAAATCAATAAAAGTATAGTATTACGAACTAGTTGGAAATGAATTCCTTTTAGTTCTACTATAATTTGACTTTCATACGCGTTTTTCGGTTACGACTTGCAACCTTCATCAGCGTGGCATATTTCTGCAGAAATTATAGAAGAACTAAAAAGAATTCATTTCCAATTAGTTCGCGATATTTCGTGAGTTCTACTAAGACGCTCGAAAATAATTTTTAATAAAAGTATTTTTTTTGTCGGAAGATTTGACCACTGCGACCATTATCTATTTGATCTATTGTGGTATTAATAAAAGTATGCTTTACCTTTTGAATTTTTCAAAAATATTTCGGTTCGCCAATTTCTATTCTTCTAACGATAGGAATTTAGGATTATTTGTTGTCCCTGAATTAGGGCAAAAACCAACGTCTAATGTCGGTGTATGACCGGTTATTTGTTAACACAGTTGTGATTTCAAAAGCAGCTATTTTCACTGATCTTTTTGAAAACATGCTGAAATTAAATGTAAATTCTGTCTTTCTTCGAAGGCACCTGTTAAAATACAGGAAAATTGCGAGACTAGTGCTTCGATCCTATTGAGTCTTACAGCCTCTACCAGTCGAAATTACAACATGCGACGCCTGGCTTGTTGAATCAGTGTTGTACCTTGAGGTCAACTGGGAGGAGAAAGTTAACTTATTTAACACTGCTAGGTAGATAAAGTGAAAAAAGATACTATATTTACCCAAAAATACATCTGTACTATTTGTAATGCTTCCGAAGAAAGTAAAAAATTATCTGAATTTATATAACCCGAAATAGTTAGAATATTGACCATGTACAAGCTCATTTAACACTGCTAGGTAGATAAATTGAAGTGAGATACTATATCAGGCACCAAAAGTAAGCTTATACCATTTATAATTGGTTAATATATAAAAACATTCGTTTCAGAAAATTTTTATTGGAATAGGCCGAACCAAGATCATCGATGGGCCGAACCACGATCAACATAGGCCGAACCAGGATCACAATTTGACTGTCATTAAAAATCAAATTATAATTCAACTGGCGCTCTAAAGTTTCTTCTAAATTAAGAAATAGAATCGTCTTTAGTTATTCTTCCTAAACATTCTAAATTTTTTTCGAAAAACATTGTGATTTTGTAGATATACGTGCTTTAGTCCATGTGTGCTATGTGAAACAGTGAGAATAGGCCGAACCACGATCAATCACCCTATTGTTTTCATTTTTGAATTTTTTGTGTGCTTTTTGTTTTCTATTTTTAAGAATTTTTAGATGTGGGTTGAACCACACTGGCCATTTACTATGTTTACTTCATCTTCTTCTTTTCATTGGTACAGTTTCGTGCAAAAGGCACGGCCGTATCACGAAAGGCCGAATCCCTATTTGGCCGAATCATAAAAAGCCGAGCCCCTACATGGCTGAATCTCGTCGAAAACTATTTTCTTGAATAATATTGATAAAAGTAATATTTTTAAGGACAATGTTAAGCTATTATCTCAATAATTACAAGATATCTTCCTGGGTTCTGGAGAAATATCAAATAATAAAAGAATCAAAGCATTTCGTTAAATACGGACACCTTAGTCTCTGAACAACTACCTATAACATCAAGACACACACTCTCTACCCCATATTTTATATTTTGGTAATTATTTGTGGTACAAGCTATAGAGTCGTCTAGATTGGTATTTCTTTCTTTTCCTTAAACGCATATGAGAAACGCAAACGTTTACTCATTGATTCAAGGAAACGCCGGCTACTCTGGGGGGACAGCCGCCTGCAATGCATTTTTAAACTGAGTCGATAAGACCGCTCGATAGGTCGATAAGCCTCCCTGCTTCCCCAGCTCCCAGCATCAGCTCACCACAATAGATCAAAGAACTGGTCGCAGTGGTCCAAGATCCCCAACAAGGAAAAAAAAGCCTCTCAGCCAGTCGTCGTATGTTCGAATCTCGGCTGGGAGAGGCTGTTAGAGTCAATAGCATCGTAGCAACCAGCCCTGCAATTGTCCTGTACTCTACCAGCTGGCTGCGAAGTCTGTCGTATAAAAACAGAAGGTCAAGTTTCGATAACGGAATGTAGCACTTAAGTTTTGCCTTTGCTTCGGTAAGAACGCTTACAAGCTAACAGCAGATGGCCTATCGTCCGTTATGCCTACCAAACATCCATTATGCCTGTCGTATTTATGCCTAACGTCCATTATACCTTACGACCGTAAGCCTATCGTCGGTATGCCTAATGGGATATACTTCAAAAAAGCAATGAAAAATGATGAATACAAGACAGAAAGTCGACAATGAAGATCTAATGATCGTCTTCTGTGGCAGTTTAGGTTGTCTTGATAACAAACAGGATGATGAGAAATAGTGCCAAAAAAAAGATAAAAAGACAACAACAATGGTTAAAAAGAAGAATAAAGTCAACAAAACGACGATGTCGAAATGAAGAGGCCAAAAAACAACAACAACAAAATCGACAAACATCGTTATTGACCAGGACCGATGAAAATTGCAAAATGATGGCTGGAAAAAGCATACTTGGGACAGCACGCTATTCCTCATTGTGCAACCTTATCAGGTCCCGGTATGCTGATCAATACCGACGCCTGCTACGTCCGAATGCGGGTCCTGGTGCGATGGGAAAGAATGTTAGTCCAATACTTGTTTCTACTAAAGACCAGGGAATCTTCTGCATCTTCACAAGTATTTCGGGAAAGGAATTGTTGTTAGTAGATGGGGGGAGCTAGATTGACAAGTAAGTATGTAAGCACCAGTTATATGAGACTAACCTGGATATTCGAAAATGTTCTTATAAAGCCAGCAATTACGAAAATTCAGATATAAACAATACCTTTTTAACAAATTTAATATAATGCCAATGGTGCTCATATACAACCATTATTTAATTCATATCGGAAAATACTAAGCACATGCGAGATTTACGGCTCGGAAACTACGTAACAACTTGAACTTATTACCTATACCTGAAAATAAAAATCAGGGATAACGAAACGAGCCAATATAATCGCTAAATTGATAAACATTAATATGCAGATAAACATAATATGCAGAGATATAGCGCCCTACACGCTAAACAAACAACGAAAAAAGATGAAAAAGTGATGATGAGTAGGCACAAAGATACGGAAAAACGCTAGAGTTAAAATATCAAGAAAGACGGAATAACAGAGACGAAAGGCGAATGACGAAAGATCAATAACGATAGTCGAGAGTAAGTGTACTTAATTAATTTAGTTCAAATCTCTCTTCACACTTTTCAGCAAAACAAACAAATAATACTGGCAAACCTGCAAATGAAGTACAAACGTCGGTTAAATTTTCATTTAAATTAAAAATTTTATTAAATTTCGCTTTTTTATTGATGTTGAACCGAAAGTGTAACCCTTTCTTCGGTGATAAAAGTACGGATTTTTCCTCAGCAAAGTCTGGCAACGCTACTCAAGTGTGTGTGTTTATGTCCGAGCTTGTTCGCTCTGATTTTACATATATTTACTGCTCTTGGCTTTTGGCTGCGGTCATCGTATTTATCCTACATCCACCCACAACAAAGAGTTATTTTCCACCTTTTCAGTGGTTGTTTTTTTTTCTTTCCTCGGTTTTAGTTTTATTTCTGAGAAATCATCACATAAAGATAGCAACTTATTACGATGATGCAAAACAATGACCAACAGGCACCAACTATAGCACTGGCACTGGGTGGCAAGGTGGGAGGAGACATGATGCACAAATCAATGATGGCAGTCCGCGCGCGATGACTGTTTCTTTACCGCTTTTCCACTGGCCCGACTGACAGAGCGGTAGTGTAAATACATTGGGTAGGTGGAAAATAGTTTTTCTTCAGCATTCCATTCATCTACTCTCGCGCTATGTTCTGCGGATGGTGGAGGCGAATGATTTGTTGTGGCAGCTGGCAGCTGAAATAGTGCACACGGCTAGAAGCAGGGCAGAAAACTGCAACCTTTTCCCTTCGTTCGTTCGTTGTTCGGTGAAGATTCGATTTGAATAATTCCTCGGAGAAAATTTGCGCAAGACTGCACTGCATTTACCGAAACGAATGTCTGTGTTTAGAAGAGTTCCGCGGAAACTCATAAATGCTAGGCTGCCCTCCCGACCCCTCCCTTGGAGAAGTTTTGGCGAAGCGAAACTTTGTAACAATACGCCGCAGCATTTAAGCATTCGTCGAACTTTGTAATAAAGTAAGCTCTTCTAATTAGGGGCATTATTACCTTTCTCGTCGCTGAGCGGCACTTCAGCGTTCAACGACGTAATTGAGTTTCTGAGTAAAAGTTATTCTATATATTGCGGGCGGAGGTTGGTCTTGGTTGTGTCATCTGCGAAGGAAGAGTAGTGGCAGTTGTTTTACGATGCTACTATTGCTTCCGATATACACACACAACACGTTTCGTATCATCGAAACCGTCTTCTTCGGGTTCCGTTTGCTGGTTGCCACCGTGTCGTTCCGATCCGGTTGTTTCCCAGTTGTTTTAGTCGGATGCCATCGTTACCGATTGCTGATGCACTGCCGGCAGCACAGCTGGCAGTGGTGGTTTGAATGCATCGAGGATTTTCCTTTTGCCATGCAAGTGCATACAGTTGAGCTCTTCACCTTCACCATCTGAGGATCTTCTCCGTACATGTACGGTACGGTATCTTGAAGTGCATTGATGTAAGGCAAGCTAGCGCAAGCAACGATATACGAAACGGAGGTTTGCGGTTGGGGCGTTACGATGCATGCAATGCGCTCTCGAATCGTGATTTGCGGAAAAGTTGTGTTTTTCGAAGAAGCAACGTCTTGAAATATTTTCTAGTGTTTCTTTGCTCTCTAGAGGGTATGGGCGGTAGTCGTAAACCGACAGATGTCGTGTGTCTCATTAGGACATATTTGACGAAGCGGTTCATAATTAAAATGTCTTACGTATCAGTGCAATATTCTCTTTAAAATAAAGGATAATTAATTTACTAAATTTACAAGACTTGGACTCATCCGAGAAGCTATTTTCAGCAAATAAAGAAAATTGTTTTGGCAGATCCAACTGGGCCAGTAGTTGCATCCTTGCTTCGACACTTAGTTGCATATTTATTTTATTAATTTGCACCCTCCAGGTTAGAAGCATTTTAGTAATGTTATTGGCAAAACGAAATTCAAATGTCTTTGTTTATTTCTATTCAGGCAACAATTATCTTGGAAACGTATTCTCCACCGTTCTTCAAACTCAGGGCGTCGTTCAAGAAGTCAACAGATCAACAGTTGTGCTGGTTTTCAATTTATTTGTTGAAAAAGTAAACTCAACTGCTTCAGTTTACGTCTGATTTAGTCTACCATAGTTAACCGTCTAATAATATTCAATATGTATTCACAAATTTCTGAGAACAGAATCGTGGTACCACTAGTTGTATTATTATTATCACTGAAATATATGATTGTTCGCCCTCAAACACACTCTATTTGCATTTGTGCCCCATTGTCACTGACGGCTTTTAAGTTATTACCCTACCTATTATGTACCCGCCGGAATACGAGCAACTTTAGAGGAGATCGGGCATCCAACCCCAGTGGCAGCCCCATCGCGAGACCCGGTTGCGTAAGCCCTGGTACGGCTACCTAACTTTAAACAGAATACTAAAAAGAGTCAAGAAAATTCTACTCGGAACATCCGGCATGGACAAAGATGTCGAAATAAGGACTTGGAATGGAGTCTTGCTACCTGGAAATGCAGATCGCTAAATTTCATTGGTAGCGACAGGGTGCTGCTTGATCAGTTAGAATCCCAAAAGTTTGGCATCGTGGCACTGCAAGAGATCTGTCGCAAAGGCGAGAAGGTGTGGAGGATCAGTGGTGGCAAAGCCCAATTTTTCGACTTCGTAGTGTTGGGTAAAATGCAGGATCGCGTAATGGACTGGAAAGCGATCAACGAGAGGATGTGTATGTTGAAGATAAAGGCCGTTTCTTCAACTACACCATCATAAACGTGCATTGTCCACACGAAGGTAGCCGCGACAACGAGAAGGACGCGTTCTATGCGCAACTGGAGGCAACGTACGATGCTGGATAAAGCTTTGCCTTCCATTGTGGAGCTAGATGCTTCAACCCTCGAAAACGGATGAAGTATGATACGCTCGGCCGGAAACCTCGAGTAAACGAAATGATTGGTTTGACGGGGAATTCCAACAAACGATAGAGAGGAAAAAAAGAGATTGGAAAAACTATCTAAGCATATCCACTAGAGAAAATTTGGCCAAGTATCGACGAGCGCGGATTGAGTTGACCACGATCCTTAGGACGAAAAAGCCCTCCTTCTGACGCTGAGATCGTGAGGAACTGGAACAACTATTCCGGGGTCATTAGGGCATTCTGCCGCCCAGTTAGCTTCAAAGTACGATGCTGGTCTGACAAGCCGGTCGTCGTATATTCGAATCTCGGCTACGCGGTGCTGCTAGACAGAGTCAGTAGGATTTTTGCACTTGCTCCGTAACTGTCTTACTCTGTACTGTACTCTAATAGCCGGCCGCGAAGTCTGTCGATAAAGAAGGGTCAAGTCTTAGAAAGACGTTTAAGCCCACAGTTTTGCTTTTTTAGGGCATTCCGGGCGTCATTACACGATACAGCAGCAAGAGACGCAATGGAAATTAACCTCGGAGTGCTTACAAACGACAACAGCATGCCGGGTCCCGATTTCGAGGAGATGTGGCGAGAAATTCGTCAGCTGAAGAATAATAGAGCCGCCGGAAGGACTGACTCCCGGACTCCCGATAGATCTCTAGAAAAATGGCCAAGAACCGCTAGCAACGGCATTTCACTGGATAATTTCTAAGATTTTGGAGGAAAGTTTGGCAAAGTTTGGCATTCAGTAGGAAAAACTCGACAACTGAACTTGTTTGCCGGGCAAATGTGTTTCCGTTACATCACCGCGCCAATTTTTTATTAGAATAAGGAGGAGTAAAAGTGCGATGGGGGTTAAAGTGTGATTCAATGATTTATCGGTACAGATTCCGAGTAAATTGACTACATTGGCATGGAAGGGTGACTACTTTGACAGCTTGAATCTAACGTAAACTTTGGTTGCTTACGAAGCATAGTTGCTGAGTTATGTGCAAATGTTATTTTAGGACGGTTTTGATATAATTTACGTTATACGGCAAATACGATATCAACAGGAGTTGAAAATTCGTAGCAGCGTTTTACATCACTCACATATCTGTTTTTAAAATACGGTGAAAAGAATTTACAAAATATATTTCGCTTTGCCATAATTTAACCACACCCCGGCTAGCGCCTAGTGGGGGAAAAGTGCGATTCACGGACGGGGCAAAAGTGCGATTCATGGACGAGGCAAAAATGTGTATATACAGCTTTCGGCACTATATTATAGATACTAGAAATGGAAGATCTGCAGAAAACTGTGTGCTCTACAGATGTTGGCCGAAGGAAAGCAATGTTTTTCCGCTGATGAAACAAAAAAACCAGCGCTTGGAAAAGTTTCGATCTGACGGAGGCTGCAATACACCAGCGCAAAATAGGAAAGGTGCAAATTGAGAATATTCCTTACCGAAACATACCGCAGATTGAAGATAATATGGTTTTGTTAGATACTGCTGTGTGCGAATTTCATGGATTTCGAGCTTCGCACTTTTGTCCCGCGGTATTTGCACTTTTGCCCCGCAAGTGGGGTAAACGTGCGAATCAGTATTTGATCAGAAGAATGAAAAATTAATTTTGCATAATACTATTATGCACAAAAAATATTAATACTATTATTCCAAATAATTTATTATATTATAGATAAATATATTTTGTTGTTGTCCTTCTTTATATCTCACGAAAATTGATGACAACTTCAAACATCGCACTTATGCCCCGCCCTACTCCATATGGTTCAAAGCAATTCATCGTTCTTAAATTTCATCGTTCTCCACATACTCAGCGAAAATATAGTTGAATGTGTCTATTAGCTGTACGACAGAAAGAAAAAAATAGCCACACATTCCGGGAATATGGAAAGCTCATCTAGTCATTTGACTGTAACGCACCTAGGCTTTAGTTTTGTATTTTCCGGCAGCAGTTCATTTAGAAAGGTCTCCTTTCCGATAGTGAAAGCGGTTGCTATTCATTCATGTTTTAAAAAATTGCAACAGACAGAAGCCAAAAAAAATTAATTTTGAACACCCGCGTTGGAAATTTAAAAAAAATCGAACAAGAGTTCTGTACACAAATTTCGTCCGCTTTCATGACAGCAAATCCAACTTTTCTTAGACTCTTTTTGGACTCTCCTTAGATTCTGCATAGGCTCTATTTGGACTCTTTTCGAATGCTTTTAGGAGCCTTTTTGAACTTTTCTTAGACTCTTCCCCATCTTAGACTCTCCTTAGGTTCTTATTAGACTCTTTTTGGGCTCTAATTGGACTTTACTTGGATCCTTCCAAGACCCTTTTTGAACTCTTCGCTGACTGGGATCTTTCTAGACTCTTATTGAGCTCTGCTTATTTCCTTCTTGGGCTTCTTTTGGATTATGCCTAGATTCTTCCTAGACTCTTCTTGAACTCTTCTTGATCTTTTCTTGGGCTTTCCTTGAACCTTGATGCATCTTGGATCTTCTTGGATTCTTCTTTCTTAGGCTTATCTTGGCTTAGACTTTTCTTCTTCTACAGCAATTCTTCAAAAATCTTTTTTCCAAAACTCTTTCAAGACTCTTTTATGCGACTCTTCTGCTACGCCTATTTAGTTAGTTTCGAGGTACAACGCTGGTTTAACAAGCCACTCGTCGTATGTTCGAATCTCAGCTGAGTGATGCAGCTAGAGTCAGCAGGATCGTGGCCCTAGCTCCGTAATTGTCCTGTACACTAATAACTGGCTGCGAAATCTATCGATAAAGAAGGCTCAAGTCTGAAAAACGTTCATAACCCAAGGCTTTGCCTATTCTTCCAAGAATTCTCCGCCATTACTCTTTCGCCACAATTTTTTGCGGGCCTTCTAACGCTCGTTTTCCAAGTCATCTTTTTCAAGACACTGCTTCTTTTGCAAAACTCTACTTCCAAGACTCTTTTGCCAAAACTTTTTTTGGAAGCCCCTTTTTCAAGACTTGAGCTCTACAAAATTCTAAAACTCTTTCAAAAGTAATGTTCCCTGTTCACAAGAAGGCTGATAAGCACAACGTTCAAAACTATCGAGGAATTACATCGTTGTGCTCCAGCCCCAAAATGCTCGCGATAATCGATAACGCAACTGTCACAATCTTTCGTTGCGACGCACCTTCGTCAACATTACGTTGAAGCCGTAATTCTTCCATAACGTCAGCGAACCAGTGGGATCGAACTGAAGCAGAGAAAATGACAGGCCAGAAGTAAATAAAGAAAGAGCGTTTCGATAGCGAGAAAAAAAAGTGAACCCTAAAACTAGTAAAAGTGCCGATTTTTTGCCTTAAAACTACTAAAATTAAAATTTTGCTTAAAACTATTAATTAGTTGATTTTAAGATAGTTTTCTAAAACCGTTCTGTGCTACAAACGATACGTTGTTTCGTACATCGTTGTTTCTCAAAGGTGATTGCGTTGCTAAAATGCATGCGAGGTTTGGTAAAAATTTATATCCTAATTATCATCTAAACAGATACTAAGCCTACAGTACGGAAAGAGAACGGTCAGGATCTTTAAAAATAATTAAGCGGAATTGAGCTAAACTAATTACAAATAACAAATTGGAAAAAGACACTAAACGTAAGTGATTTAAAAATTAGATTATTATGAAATCAAAACCAATAGTAAAACATGAAAGAATTACATGGAAAGCTAATTATTGTTATATTATACACCATAGGGATTTTTTAACAGCGTCTATAGCTGTAGTAAATAAAAAGAGTTACGTTGTTAAAGAACCGGAAAATCGTCTGTCTGTTGCATTCGCAACATTTTAAAAAATCCGTTTATTTGCGATCGGGGAAGCTTCAGTATGCCAAAAAATAGTCGCGCGAAAGGGCAGGGTGTGAGTTGTGGAATATGTGATGATCCGGATAATAGCTTAATGGTGAGTTGTGATGATTGCGGTCGGTGGTTTCACTTTAAGTGCGTAGGTGTCGACGAAGGAATTGAAGATGTAGACTGGAGTTGCTCGTCGTGTGAAACGAAGCGTGCAGCTCAGGGCACATCATCCCATGAGGCATCGGTACAGGGTGGAGCAGGGAAAAAGTCGACTGCAGATCAAGAACATCAAATCGATCAAGTCCAACGGTTTCAAAGAATGATGGATCAAATGCAAGCTAGGTTTGATCAGCAACAGCATACGTATGAAGAGTTACTGCGTAAGAAGGATCTTGAAATGGAAAAGGCAATAAGCGATCTACAGCGCCAGTATCTACTGAATTTGGAGAGAAAAGAGCAGCAGATACGGGAGGAGCTGAGTGTTCCTGCCATCGTACTTCCTAATGCTAACTCAACATCGTTAGGAACTGAATCTCGTGTTGCAGATGATGTATGTTCGGCAATAACGCGGATGGAAAAGCAGTTGCAAGATATGGCGAAAAAGCAGGAGTTTGAAACGAGGCGGCTTGAGGAGCGATTGCAGGCTATGGAAATCGGCATGAGCAGATCTGCTCCAATGAGTGATGGTTTAAATCTCCGTGCGAACCTTTCTTCCGGCAATCAACAGTCGTATGAACAGTCTGCGACCTCTCTTCACGAGCTCAGCAAAAGCCAACTCGCTGCGCGGCAAGCAGTAGCAAAAGAACTTCCCGCTTTCTCCGGTAACCCAGAGGAGTGGCCGCTATTCATTGCTACTTATGAGAATTCCACCAGGATGTGTGGCTTCAGTGATGAAGAGAATTTACTTCGACTTCAGCGCAGCTTAAAAGGAAAGGCTCTTGAAGCGGTGCGAAGTAGATTACTATACCCAACTGGCCTCGAAGGTGTTATTAAAACGCTACGTACGTTATTTGGACGACCAGAAGTGATCGTCCATTCACTGGTCTCTAAGATACGAGAAATGTCAGCGCCCAAGACGGAGAAACTTGGGACCTTGATCGATTTCGGAGTTGCAGTGCAGAATATGTGTGCAACGATTGTAGCTTGTGGATTAAACGAACATCTGTGCAACGTTGCACTTCTCCAAGAGCTTGTGGAAAGATTGCCGCCGACTATCAAGCTTGACTGGGCAAGACATCGGCAAACACTAAACGCGGTTACTCTTTCGGACTTTAGTAGCTGGCTTGAAACACTAGTTGAAGCAGCATGCGTGGTGACGGTTCCTTCGTCGTTCGGCGATTATACTGGTAAATCTGACAGGAGAAGCAGGAAGGAGGAAGTGTACTTACACCGTGAATCAAGTCCAGCCTCTTGCTCGCCGATGCCTTCTGGAGCAACATCGCGGAAAAGGTGTTTAATATGCAGCGAAGAATGTCGCAATCCTAGTTCTTGTGCAAAATTTGGAGATATGGACATCGGGGCTCGCTGGACAGCTGTCAAAAACAATAAGCTGTGTCGCAAATGTCTCTCAAAACATTTTGGAGCGTGTACGGTGAGGGAAGCTTGTGGAAAGAATGGTTGCTCTTACATGCACCATAAATTGTTACACGACGATTCTAGATACCCGCGATATCTAAATCCTCAGCCTTCAACGTCACAGGCGGACGTTGAGACCGGTTATGGAAGCTGCAACGCTCACGTAAGCAACGTAGGTAGAGTGTTGTTTAGATACATTCCAGTACTGATTCACGGACGCGGGAGCTCTGTTCGTACATACGCCTTTTTGGATGATGGTTCTTCAGTTACCCTGATGGAACATGGCCTTCTGAAAGAGTTAGGTCTCAATGGAGAATCTTATCCACTGTGCTTAGGGTGGACAGCCGATCATCAACGGCAAGAAGCAGAATCCGTGAAACTAGCGCTGGAGATCTCAGGAATAAATGACGCGAAATCGTATTGGATCCCAAAGGTGCATACGGTTGAAAGCCTCGCTTTACCTCGACAGACTCTCAAGATGGATGAATTAACACTTAAATATAACCATCTAAGAGAGCTGCCGGGTGATTCGTACCACAATGTTCGGCCTAGACTCCTCATAGGGATAGATAACTGTCATCTGGGACATGCTTTGGATAGCAGAGAAGGCGCAAAACATGAGCCAATAGCTACAAGAACCCGTCTAGGATGGACAATCTTCGGGCCTTGTTCGGCACCTGTTCCGGCAATGACAAACTTTACAGGCCATCACAGCCTTCATGCTTGCCCGTGTTGTGAGCGAAGCGACACAGAGCTGCATAACACAATAAAGGCCTATTTCTCATTAGATAGCCTTGGAATAGTGCGTTCAGCTAAACCGCTTCTTTCAAAAGATGATGAGCGAGCAGAACAGCTGCTGAAATCTTTAACGCGTATAAAAGGGAAGAGAGTGGAAACCGGATTGCTTTGGCGGTGTGACGATGTTCGTCTACCAGACAGCAAATCGATGGCGATGAGACGACTGGTCTGCTTGGAGAAGCGTATGCAGCGAGACCCTGAACTGGCTGAATCGGTGAAGGAGAAGATCCGCGATTACGAACGATCCGGATACGTAGAGAAGCTGACGGCAAACCAATTGACCGAGAAATTCGATCGAGTTTGGTATCTTCCTATCTTTCCGGTAGTCAATCCCAACAAGCCAAAAAAGATGCGCTTAGTTTGGGACGCAGCCGCTAAAGTCTCGGGAGTTTCACTAAATTCATTCCTGCTAACGGGACCGGATCAAGTCACCTCATTAGTATCTGTACTACAGCGCTTCCGGGAGTTCCGCATTGCCATTTCAGGTGATATTCGAGAAATGTTTCTTCAGATCTTGATGAACCGGTTTGATCAACAGTGTTTGAGATTTCTATGGCGGAACGGAGAGCAAAACCGCAGTCCAGATGTCTACGTTACGAAAGTAATGACCTTCGGAGCGACGTGTTCACCAAGCTGTGCGCAATATGTAAAAAACTACAATGCGCAGCGGTTCCAGGAACAGTTCCCGAGGGCAGTCGAAGCGATAGTGAACGAGCATTACGTCGACGACATGCTTTCCAGTGTAGAGACAGAAGAAGAGGCGCTACAGCTGGCGAAAGATGTCCGGTATGTCCACGCGGAGGCGGGTTTCGAAATACGGAACTGGCTGTCGAACTCGAAACGAGTGCTGCGGGAATTGGAAGCAACTGCCGGCGAAAAGAGTTTGAATCTGTCAAGTGAGATGGCGACGGAGAAAGTTCTCGGCTTGTGGTGGTGTACTGCGACCGATACGTTCACCTTCAAGGTATCTCCGAGAATCAACGCCGAACTACTGCAAGGTAACATCGTTCCAACGAAAAGGCAGATTCTAAGCACGCTGATGACAGTCTACGATCCGTTGGGACTACTGGCGCACTTCCTAATGTTCCTGAAGATACTACAACAGGAAATTTGGCGCAGTGGTGTAAGTTGGGACGATCCTATCCAGAACGAGCAGTTTAAGAAGTGGCAGACGTGGTTACGCGTTCTTCCGCAAGTGGAATCGGTCAGCGTGCCAAGATGTTATCGGACGAAGACGAGCTTACGTGAGCAGAATGTGGTCCAGCTGCATGTATTCGTAGATGCGTCGGAGAATGGTTTTGCTGCAGTTGCATATCTGCGGTTCGAAGAAGACGGTGAAGTAGAATGTGCGCTCATCCGTGCGAAAACGAGGGTAGCTCCGTTGCGATTCGTGTCGATTCCTAGACTAGAACTGCAAGCAGCAGTCATTGGAGCTCGCCTAGCGAGCGACATTATACAGACACATAAACTGAAGTTTGTGCAAAAATATTTCTGGACGGATTCACGAAATGTCCTCTGTTGGCTGAATTCCGACCATCGGAAATTTAACCAGTTCGTTGCGGTGCGGATCAGTGAAATGTTGGAATTGACGGAGCCTTCCGAATGGAACTGGGTCCCGACAAAGCTAAACGTCGCTGACGATGCAACGAAATGGCAGACGCTGCCGGATCTCACTCCTACCAGCCGCTGGTTCCGTGGCCCTGAGTTCCTGTGGGGACCAACAAAAAGATGGCCTGCCGCCGAGTTCAAATTTGAGCACACCGCAGAGGAGAAGCGGTCAGCACTGAATGTACTGCACCATTCTGTGGAACGCGCTCTATTCCGCTGGGAAGATTTCTCGAAGTGGAAGCGACTACAACGACATGTAGCCTTCGTTCAACGATTTCCGTCGAATCTACAGCGGAAGTTGTCAAAGGAACCCATCGTCACTGGACCTCTAACGCAAGAAGAACTTGAGAAGGCGCAGTTAGCTATCTTCAAGTCGGTTCAAGAGACAGAGTTTGCTAAAGAGAAAACCCTACTGCAGAAGCCAAAGCCATTGCCGTGGAAGAACGTTTTGCCGAAGAGTAGTTCGCTGTACAAACTTAGTCCATTCATCGGTGGAGATGGATTATTGCGAATGAAAGGTCGCATAGACGAATGTGCGTATGTGGACGAGTGTACAAAACATCCAATCCTGCTGCCTAAGCGGCATCCAGTCACAGACCTTATTATCGCCAATATTCACCAGAAGTTCTGCCACTTGAATCACCAGACCACGCTTAACGAGGTCCGACGCAGATTTTACGTTCCAGGACTGAAATCGGCCTACAAGCGCGTTCGAGAACGATGCCAACTCTGCAAGATTCAACGAGCGAAGCCGGAAGCCCCAGAGATGTCAGGTCTACCGTCCGAGCGTTTACAAGCATTCTGTCGTCCCTTCTCCTACGTCGGTATCGACTATTTCGGGCCAATGCACGTGGCCGTTGGTAGGAGGACCGAAAAACGATGGGGCGTATTAGTGACTTGTTTAACTGTACGAGCGGTTCATCTTGAAGTCGCACACAGTCTTACCACCGACTCGTGCATCCTTGCCATCCGAAACTTCATCGCCAGGAGAGGTATGCCGGTGCAGATAGTTAGCGATCGCGGCACCAACTTTATCGGAGCCAGCCGTGAACTGAAGGAAGCCTTACAGCAAGTAAACCAGGACAAATTGATAGAATATTTCGTCACCGCTGATACGAAATGGTCGTTCAATCCACCCGCATCACCTCATTTCGGCGGAGTCTGGGAACGCCTCGTTCAATCTGTGAAGAAAGTCCTGAAGCACCTGCAAGTCACTCGAACACCCACTGACGAAATACTGAAGAACACACTCACTGAAATCGAGCTTATCATTAACTCCCGACCTCTGACAGAATTACCACTAAACAATGAGTTTTCTCAAGCGCTCACACCGAATGATCTCCTGATAGGGTCGTCAGACGGTTCTAAGCCCCCGATCGCATACGACGACAGCAGCTACGCCTTGAAACACACCTGGAAGATGTCCCAGGTATATGCCAACCGATTTTGGCGTCGGTGGATAGCTGAGTTCCTGCCCACACTCACACGGAGGACAAAGTGGTTCAACCGAACCAAACCGATCACTGTAGGAGACATTGTCGTTATTGTAGACAACACTCTGCCAAGAAACTGTTGGCCGAAGGGTCGTGTGGTTCGTGCAGTCCGCTCCAAAGATGGACAGGTGCGACGCGCAGTTGTGCAGACTGAACATGGAGTATTCGAAAGGCCAGCGGTGAAGCTAGCAGTGTTAGACGTCGGTGCGAATTGATGTACATCGTCGGACCCTAGACCTAGAAGTACCGGGGGGAGTGTCACAATCTTTCGTTGCGACGCACCTTCGTCAACATTACGTTGAAGCCGTAATTCTTCCATAACGTCAGCGAACCAGTGGGATCGAACTGAAGCAGAGAAAATGACAGGCCAGAAGTAAATAAAGAAAGAGCGTTTCGATAGCGAGAAAAAAAAGTGAACCCTAAAACTAGTAAAAGTGCCGATTTTTTGCCTTAAAACTACTAAAATTAAAATTTTGCTTAAAACTATTAATTAGTTGATTTTAAGATAGTTTTCTAAAACCGTTCTGTGCTACAAACGATACGTTGTTTCGTACATCGTTGTTTCTCAAAGGTGATTGCGTTGCTAAAATGCATGCGAGGTTTGGTAAAAATTTATATCCTAATTATCATCTAAACAGATACTAAGCCTACAGTACGGAAAGAGAACGGTCAGGATCTTTAAAAATAATTAAGCGGAATTGAGCTAAACTAATTACAAATAACAAATTGGAAAAAGACACTAAACGTAAGTGATTTAAAAATTAGATTATTATGAAATCAAAACCAATAGTAAAACATGAAAGAATTACATGGAAAGCTAATTATTGTTATATTATACACCATAGGGATTTTTTAACAGCGTCTATAGCTGTAGTAAATAAAAAGAGTTACGTTGTTAAAGAACCGGAAAATCGTCTGTCTGTTGCATTCGCAACAGCAACGCATCGATCGCTAGCTGCCAACATTACATTTCTTCAGGCCAGCGCGGTTTCCCAGCTAGCATTTGCATATGCATATAAAAGATAAAATTCAGCATTACGTACAGATATACATGCAAATAAATCGTATTTGATGCGCAAAATTGGCACATCCGTACTATTTTGGAGGCGATATACGTGATTAGGAATAATTTCAGGCGTTACGACTATATAAGTATTTATATACGATAATATTCGATTAAGCGCGACTCGCTTCGTAATGCTATACGATTTTGTACTGAAAATCGTATGTATGTCAGTTATTATCATTATATACGATAGAAAATCAATTTGATCCACTTTATCCAGCTTTAGTTACGATTTTGAGTTTGTTAGGAGATATTTACGATAGTTTTCGTGCATTGATATACCAGTTGGTGCTAGCTGGGTACTTTTCTTCAGACCAGCGCGGTTTATATTCCAATACGTCCAGCCTCCACAAATTTCGTCGATTTCCCCTCGTTCTACCTGCGCAACATGAATCAAGGAGTGCAAATTGATGCAGTGTATATGGACTTGAAAGCAGCGTTTGATCGGGTGAATCATGGCATCCTCTTGGCAAGGCTGGAAAAGCTGGGAGTTTCCGTACCGTTCTGCAAGTGACTACACTCGTACCTAACACTGCTCTCCCGCCATCTTCTTCTTCTTCTTCTTCAGCATACAGCTAGGGTGGCTCGTGCTGTTTCAAGCAGTCTTGGGCCACTCGTCGCCAATTTCCTAGTCGTCTCAGAAGTCGCAAATCGCTTTCGACCTGGTCGAGCCAACGTGCACGTTGGGCCCCTCTGTTCCTGGTGCCGGTGTGGTTGCTGAACTATTTTCGTCGCACTGTCATCCGACATCCTCACGACGTGTCCGGCCCACCGTAGCCTGCTAACTTTCGCTAGATGTACGATGGGAGTCTCCCCAAGCAGTGCCTGTAGCTCGTGATTCATACGCCTCCGCCACTCTCCGCTTTCAGTTTGTACTCCGCCAAATATCGTCCGCAGTACTTTCCGCTCGAACATGGCAAAGGCGCGTATGTCCTCCGTGAGCAGCGTCATGGCTTCAAGTCCATAAAGAACTACCGGTCTAATAATGGTTTTGTACATTGTTAGCTTCGTGCGGCGGCGTACGCTTCCTGATCGTAGCGTTTTACGAAGGGCAAAGTAGGCCCGATTTCCCGCTTGGATGCGCCGCTGGATCTCCTAACTAGTATTGTTGTCCGCGGTCACCAGATTGCCTCCGCCGTCGCAAAGTTCCTGGCTATGATATCGAACTTGTCTGCAAAGCCTATCGTGCCTATCGTTTCAATGCCCGCTCGTCGGATCACCCCCTCAAGAGCGATGTTGAACAGCATGCAGGATTAACCGTCACCCTGTCTCAACCCTCGTCGCGTCTCGAAGGGACTCGAGAGTGTCTCAGAGATGCGTACGGAACACATCACTCGATCCAATGTAGCTCTGATCAGTCGCGTCAGTTTGTCCGGAAAACCGTATTCGTGCATTATCTGCCATAACTTGTCTCGATCGACTGTATCGTATGCTGCTTTGAAATCAATAGAGATGTGATGCGTGGGCACGTTGTACTCCCGATATTTCTGCAAGATCTGAAAATTCGGTCCCGCGTGATAGTAAAAATGAAACCCGCCTGATAATTCCCTACGAAACCTTGTGCTATCGGTGACAACCGGCGTAACAGGATCTGGGAGAGTACCATGTAGAGGGCGTTTACCAGCGTAATACCGCGATAGTTGCAGCAGTTTAGCCGATCACCCTTTTTGTAGATGGGACAAACTACTCCTTCCATCCATTCCTCCGGTAGTTTTTCCTCCTCCCAAATCCTCGCAATAACCAAGTATAGAGCCTTTGCTAGCGTTTCTCTGCCATGTGTATAAAGCTCTGCCGGTAGGCGGTCCTTCCCAGCGACTTTATTGGTCTTCAGCAGCCCGATTTCTCGTTAGACTTCTTGGAGATCAGGTGCTAGGACATTACTATCTTCAATGGGCGCTCCTAGATTAATTTCCGTTCCGCCTCCTTCTGCGACTTTGCCATTGAGGTGTTCATTGAAAAACTGCTTCCATCTGTCTCCTGCCGCCTGGCTGTCGGTTTTTTATACTGACGATGTCAAAATCTTCATTAAAATTAAAATGGACTCTGACTCCATTGAAATGCAACAGTTTGTGGATGAATTTGAAGATTGATGCTGGAAATGTACCGTAACATGCTTACCGTCAGCATCAAAGTGCTTCGCCATCTCCTTTTATCGTAAAAATTGGCCAATAGCTTTTGGCTACAACATGGCGATTCATCTATCGCCTCCGTGAACTTGCTGTTGTCCTGGATAGCGCATTAACTTTCCATGTACACTGCAACGATATTGTCGCTGAAAAATCAAAATTTTAATGTCAATTGCCTCCGGAATATTTCAACTGCTATATGTATAAATCTATTGGACTTTTCAAAAATTTTTGAGCTCTGCCAACTCTCTTTTTCCAAAACTTTTCACCAAGATTATTTTTTAAAGAATATGTTACTAAAACTATTTTAGGTAAATTCTTTTTCCAAGACTCTTCCTCCGAAAGTGTTTTTCCAAGACCCTTCTTCCAATCTTCGTCGTCAACGACGTTACGAAAATCTGGTTAACGGGAATAAAAATGTATGGAAAAATCCACCAGTCATTTGGTCTGATGAAAAATTAACTTTTGGGAAACACATTTTTTGTCTAGCTAGGTAGTAAAAAGTCTGGAAGATCCAGACAAAACTGAAAGATTGGTAACACTGTTTTCCAGACTCTTCCAAGGCCATTGGGCCTTGGGTATGAAGACTCTTGGACTAAAACTACTCAAAAACACCGTTACTCAAAAAGACACGTGTGATAGTGAGAAGAGTCATCAACAACCACTGGAACATTTTAGATCGTGATTTGGATTTGGATTCGTAAGGTTTAGTACCGCTCACAGTATAGTACAAGAATTCGCCTCTGGGAAGGGATTAAATTCTATCGAGCCAGGAAGTAGCCCAATCGGTTCCTTAAAGAAAACAAACAAAATCCATGTTCGAAAGTTGTATGTGAACTTAGGGGGTTTACTGGTATATTTGCACGCAAATTTATGGTCTGGTGACCTACAAGACCTACAAGAAGTGCCTCCAGAAGCAAATTTTCATTCGGTTTTACGATCATTCCGTGATGTTTTGGCCAGATCTGCCCAGTTGACTTGCAGGTACGATGCTACCCTAACAAGCCAAGCGTCGTATGTTCGAAGCTCGGCTAGGCGAAGTTGCTAGATATAGTCATTAGGATTGTTTCGCTAGCCCCGTAACTGTCCTATACTCTAACAGCCGGCTGCGAAGTCTTTCGCTAAAAAAGGGTCAAGTCTAAGAAAGACGTTTAATCACAAGGCTTTACTTTTTTTGGTCAGATCTTGCTCGCCATTATTATAGCAAGAATGTACAGTAATGGTATGAAGTAAATAGGGTTCAATTTATTACGAAAGAATTTAACCCATCAAATTGTTCCCAGTTCAGACCAATTAAAAAATATTAAGTTATCATGAGGAGGAAACTGTAGGCGAAAGGTTAGGTGACTGAAAATTTAGAAATATGTAGCTGCAGAAACATTTGTTGTAAAGTTCTACAATGCAATGATTTGCAACTGTTATTCAACTCATTTTACCATACCATTGCTAAATGCTAATATGTGAACACCATTCTCACCATCAGAAACCACTAATTTAAATTAAAAGTGTAGAAAATCCATCAACACGAAAGAGTCACCCTTGTCCTCATTTGTGGCACGAAATCGGTGTCAACTCACACACCCACTGCACTGGCGCGAGCCGGGCATGGCAAGTTCAACCAACATTGTTCCGCCTCACTGTGACCGAACGTGTGGTAGGCTGGCCGTGTCGTACAATACACATAGCAGAGGACAGTAGCGCACCCACGACAACGACGACGACGATGATGATCATGATTATAAACCATCGCGTTGATCATCATCCCAGCAGCAGCAGCTAAAATGGAAGGAAAATGTTTACTTTTGCAATATGTAGGAGAGAGGGAGAGAGCCGATTGCGTTTTGTTCCGCGAGAGAATGTTTCAATTTTTTGGATCCGGTCCAACCAGTAGCGGCTAGGATTCACGGAGTGGGACGTAAAAGAAAGATCTGTGAAAAAGAAAATCGGCCGATCGCCTTCCATTTACACGCCACACACACGAGATCACATCATCATACGTGCGCTAATTTTTTCTCCGATTTTTCCCGTTTCCAAGCGGCAATTTTCATCGCTCCGGCCACTGGTGTGGAATTGCAAAGTGCTTCGTAAGTTTTGGTTTTACGAAAAAACAAAATTTCTTTTCAATTTGGTTTGGCCAAATTTGCTTTGTTTCCAGTGAAATTTTTCGAAATCCTCCCGTAAGTGTCTATCAGCTCGTGGCTCTCAAGTAGGCTCGTGATAAAGTGATCCTTCTGCTTGATGAGCAACTTCAGTTTGGTGTTTGTTTTGTTTCTTGATCAAAGTGTTTTGTTGTTTCCATGATTGGCAGACGAGCAGCTCTCGAGTGAAAAATTGTGAATTTAATTAGGTGATTAATTATGTTTCGGCAGCCCTTGTGCTGGTAGTGAAGTGTTGGGTTTTTCGCTCGCTAGCTGCTGGAATTTTCTGCCGCCGTGTTTATGGACGAGTCCGTGCATAATTCTGTGGACTGGTAAAAGCAGCGCTCTCGTCGTCGCGACCGACGGTCGGAAAATCTCAGGTAAGTTTACGAAAAATTGGATCGGCTCGTCGGCAATGTTGGAAAATGAGTCGTTAAATATTCAACCGGTGTTCGGTGTTTAAATCTGGGCATCCTCTTGACAGTGTTGATGATGAAAGTTTGCTCGTTTGGGGTCGGGTCATGTAGCAGCAATTCAAACGGTACATGAACTGAACATCGAGAGACACCTGCCGTTTTGCGGTGATAAATAGATTTTCTGGTGGAAAATTGCGCGTGGGATTATGGTATCCGCTCTAAAAATAAGCGTTCCAACGCGCGGCGTATGACGTCGGTCGTCTGCGCTGTCTGTCTGCTGCTAGCTGCCACACGCGGGCGTTTCTGTTGCTGGCTGTTGCTAGTATGTATAAAACTAAGAACAAAATTCCATGTCTTCCTACACTCCGTAGTGCCGGTGGAAATGTGAAAACCGAACAGCAGCAGCAGCAGCAGCACGAGCGAGTTGGGATATTCATATGAATGTGGGAACGAATTTACGATGTGCGGCAATTACACCGCGTCAGCCATAAAATCAAACTGCCGAACCGAACTTATTTCACGAACAAGCGCGAACAGCCTCACGCGGGGGACAAATTTTATTCCCGATGGATGGTTGAAGTGCCGCTCTCCCGGAGCAAATATTTCAAATCCAAAGCTAGCTAGCGATGGAATTCGATACGGTGAATGATTGCTAATGCGAGCCAGCAAGACGACGGAATTGAATGTGACAGAAAACTGACTGAATATATAATTATGTTCGAAACTGCTTAAAGAAACGTAGAAGATTGTACTAAATTATAGAAATTGATTCATTGTACTAGATGGGAAAAATTTAGCAGTTTTGACTCCATAAATCCAATTGCGTGCCATGTTTCAAAAGAATATTTATATTCGACTGAAACGCACAACAAAGGAACATTAACCCTAGATAGACTGATCGAAAATCGGACGAAATTGGAGAAGTTATATATATATATATATATATATATATATATATATATATATATATATATATATATCAGAGTTATTATATAAACGATTTAATTTAAGTAACATCATATAAATTACGAGGATCTGAAACCTTTTGACTGAATTTAAAAGAAAAATTCCGAAGCTGGAACTCGGAAACCTCAACATGGCTAATGTATGAGAATTAGGTTTTATAATAAATGCTTTATATGTCATAATGAACATATTTATTTATATTTATTAAACACGAAGTTTTACTTCAAATTAGGATTTACGAATTACGTCTTACTTTCTTACACGTTTTACGTCTTTTCTGTTCCTTTTTTTTAGTCCCGTTTCTCCACTTTTTGCTCCGGTTTTTCTCTTTTTTGTACTCTATTTTTGGCATAAGCGTCCCCTTTCCTGTTTTTCCTTTTTTTTCTATCCCATTTTTTCTGTTGCATTGTTGTGTATTTTTTCGATTCATGTCCTGTTTTTTTTTTGTTTTTCATTCATTTGATTGTATTTAATTTTCCTTCATGTTTTCCGTCTTTTCTCTTCCTATTTTCGTTTTTTCTAACTCTTTTTCCGATTTTCATCTTCGTCTGTTCCGTTTTCCCTCTTTGGAATAAAAAATTCTGTCACATTTATTCTATTTTTGACTCCATTTTCTTTCTCATCTCTCTCTGAGCAGTTTTACATTTTTCTTTAGTCCGATTTTACTGCTTTTCTATTTTTCTTTTTCTGTCTCATTTTCAAGTGCCATTCTCATTTTGTCCCAGCCGCTTGGTTGGTTTCGAGGTATGATGCTGGTCCAACAAGCCAGTCGTCGTATGTTCGAATCTCGGCTAGGCCATCGCCTAGATAGAGTGAGTAGGATTGTTGCACTAACCCCGTAACTGTCCTGCACTCTAATAGCAGACTGTGAAGTCTGTTGATAAAGAAGGATCAAGACGTTTAGGCCCAAGGTTTTGCTTTTGTCTCATTTTGTCACATCTTTCTTCCGTCTCTTTTCCGTTTTTCCTCTATTTCCTCCTTTTCGTTTTCGTTTTTCCCTTTTTCTGCCCGCTGTATCCCCTTTCGCTTCTTTTCTTGTCCTGATATTTCTCTTGTTTGTCTCTACCCAAGCAGCAATATGAGTTTTATTGTACTCTTATGGTGGTCTTCAAGACCAATTTTGGTCTTAAATGCCATCATAAGAGTGTAATAAAACCCAAATTGTTACTTGGGTATTCAATCCATTTTCCGTTCATTCCTTTTCAATCTCGTTTTCCAGTTTCGCGTTTTGGTTTTTGTCCCGTTAACCATTTCTTTTCTTGTTTTTCTCTTATTACGTCCTGCTTTTTTTATTTTTCTGTCTCGTTCTGATATAGGTTTTATCTTGCTTGTCATCCATTTTCATATTCCTTATATAAGGTTTGACATATATACCGTCATTTTGTCTCGTTTGTCTAATTTTCTCTCCATTTTCCTCTTTTTCGGTAATTCCAAAAAATTAAAAAAATGCGAGGGTTACGAAAAAATAAAAGATTTTGAACGCTAGTAACTCTGCCAATTTTGCCAATTTGAATATCAATCGATTCATAATAGATGTAGCAATTTATGTGGTTGTTTTCTACAATTTTTATTTTCAATCTGTAAGTGGTAACAATTAACGAAAAGTTTCATATACATTGGTTAGTATTGGTTAGTAGTGGTCAAATTTCCCCACACATTTTCTACCTTGCTTCTCTGGCAGGGACGACAGTTAAACACATACCGTCATCCGGGGATACTTGCAACACTTTTGAACTTTGTCTTAGTATAACTTTCGAAGTATACCGTTTAGGTCCAAGTGTAAGTAGTCAAAACTTGTATAGTGGTGAGTACTTTTGATTTATGATTATGAGAAAAAATATAAACTAAACGAATCTGTAGAATGAACCGAAAATAGAGGTGTTGCAAGTTACCCAGTAAACGGGGTTACATGCAACACTTTTCTGATTTTGCGTTTCTTATGATTTTATATCTGATTTCAAACCGCGAATGACTATTTTTAGATATTTTGAGTGTATTTGTAGTAAAACAAGAGATACTGGAGGCGTTTTTTGTTTCCCAATTTCGTCTATCGCTTTTTTAAAGATATTCGGTGAAAATGCAGCATGTCGGCGAACTTCAAGCTGCCGTTTCAAGGCACGTGGAATTCTTCATAATTTTAATTTTTCTGGAGATGGTGGTAGACGAAATAACATCGTTCAGATGCAAACTTGCTTTGCACATACTGTCTATTACGATAATTTTCCTTTTTACAAGCCGCGCCATATTGGAAGTAACAACACGAATTCATCGTTTCTTCTCTAAGTTCAAAATATGAACAAAGCTCAAAGTTGCTATTTGTTAGCTTATATGATGCACTTAATGTGTACAGGAACCAAACAATAACAAATAATTCCATGTCAATGAACTGACGCAACTTTGCACATCCAGTTTTCCTACTCTGAAAGTGAAATTACTTTCCTATCGTATAAAAACAAGCAAAACAATGATGAAATGGATTAAACTTAACTAAAAAATAATAGGTAAACGTCCCTTCTTTAAAATGGCATTGGGTACAAATGGTTATGTTAACAAACAAATGCGTTAGAGCTGTCAAAAGCGCGATGCGCCGAAGTGTTGCAAGTAACCCCGGTGTTGCAAGTATCCCCGGATGACGGTAATCTGTTTAGAGTGGTTTCCTTTCACAAATAAGTAACAAAACCCCCAGTCCCAACAGGTCGCAAATTCCTTACGAAGTTTAAGCCTATACCAATTTAACATCTGTGCTTGGGAAGTACGCCAGAATGCAAAACCACCCTTTTTCTTTAACCACTTTTATCTTCAAACATTAAATCTAGTCCAATTTGGTGTCCTGAAAGTGAAAAGTTATTGAAAAGTGAGCGGACATCCTTTTCTTTTGCCAGATTGCATCCATATAGGGTGCTGGATGGGTTCGACTACTGCGGGTCTTCGTCTACTTTCTAGACATATCGATTAGAAACCAGCATTATAACTAATTTCGCGAATAACCACTAACCAATGCGAATTACAGTCACACCAGCCTAGTATTGATTGTCTCTTCGCTATCGAGGAAAAGATTATGTTAGAAAATTACTATTTTTCAATATTTGTTCAAAAAATAGAAGTCCTCTTGGTTTTCCTACCAGTTTTGAGTATGACGAAGAGAAGCTTGAGTGTGACGAAGAGTAACTACTTGAAATTTTTAGCTGTGATTCAAACTATTTACACTCTTTTTATAGTAGTTAGGAAGCTCTTGGACACGGCTCAAAGAATATGTGCATAGATTTTTGTTAATAATTGCTGTCTGTCCATGAGAAACGAAAGAAATCTTGCGTGAACTCCCGCTGGAGCACGAAAAATTGTTCCATTGAGAAATGTAAGTTCCGAAATATTTTTTCATGCTAAATGCTAAAGGCTAAATATGTATACCACATATACAGGCAAGACGTGTCAGATTTATCTGGTGTAAAAAACTTGAATACTTGTGGATTAATTCCTATAAAAACTCGAAATAAAGTCTGGATCGTGTTTACGTATGACGAAGAGGGTCCGTAATCCTACTGCAAAAAATCTTCAGGAACTGAAGGGCTATTTGTGCATGTGACATGACGCAGCAATTCTCAAAGCGAGGAAAATCATCGACTGTCTTATCTGAGAATAGTTTTTGAACGATTCATTAGCTGCATTGCATCAGTTAGTTGCTGGTAATTCTTTACATAGTTCCAATTGTATTTTTGTCACGTATGCAAAAAACGGGTGGCAACTAAAATTTTGGAATTTTTTCTCAAGCTGTCAAAAAAAGACAAAGATACATGAAGAAGATCTGATATACCGAAATTAAAGATACATTATCTATTGTTGAAAAAAAATTAGTGTACATTTGAAAACGGTCCGTAATCGGCTGTTCGGCGAAGCTTTCGTTTGACGTCTAAACAGGAGCGTTGTACGGCCGTCATGTAAACTTTGCGAATGCATCTCTTGATTCTACCAATCAACTTTTTGCAATTCGTGGCTCACCAGTTATTTTTGCACACCAAGGAACTCAAAACCCTGAAGAAATCTTCGATCGGGCGTGCTGAGACAGATTTTTCGGGTTGTGGTTTTTGGGTAAAAATGAGATCGAGTGGGTATTTAGGAACGATTGTGCTTTTTTGGCGTAATGCGATGATGGTCTATCCCGCCAAAACACGTATTGTTCATCTGCATGATGTTTTTGTAGAAACAGGATCAAAATTTTCTTCAAACATTCGTCTGGTGCATCTTAATTGATATTTAAACCGAGAAACGAGAAAGAGAACGATGTCCTTCTGCGTCCATAATTTTGGCTGGTCTTCCACTATCTTGCTTGCGAATAGTTGTTGGGCATCTTTGGATATGGTATACAGCCGAAGCCGCAACATATTTGCTTTTTAAATGTTGTACCGTATACTTTTTGCTGAGATTTCTGTTGCAGTTCGTAGAAGTGTATAACACGCTCCCTGAATGCTTCTTGTTTCGACGCCATTTTTAGCAAAACTGGGTAAGCATAAACAAAACAAAAAATATTAGCAAAAAGAGAAGAGAGAGAGCTATCACATACATACTCTCATTTCTCTCTGAGGTCGTTTGTTGTAGAGCATAACGGCCGCGAAAAAATTCCAAAATTTTAGTTGCCACCCGTTAGCTGTAAAGTAGAATGTCGAAAGGAACTAGTAAGATGCAAAGGACGGTAGCTAATTGATGTTTTACTTGGTTCAGCTATCACGATGAATGGTGCTACCAACAACTTCGTGGAAATTGACCAGGCTTGATTCTCGGTTTTTTGCTCAGTAGATGCTCATTTGACTGCAGCGCCTCAACAAAACAGAATTCGACAAAGCAGTGTGAAGGGCAATTGTAGAGCTAATTATTATCTACATTATTGTTGAAGAAAGTATAGTTTTATCATTTGTGTTTAGGACGCTAAGCGATTGCTACCCCCGTTGGTAGCCAAATGAGCGCTCTTTTTGCTACCAACGGGGTAGCAGCGCCATAGCGCCGTAAATACAAAAGATAGAACTATACTTTCCTCAACAATAATGTAGATAATAGTTAACTCTACAATTACCGTTTACACTACTTTTTCGAATTCTGTTTCGTTGAGGCGCTGCAGCCAAATGAGCATCTACTGAGCAAAAAACTGAAAATGAAGCCTGAAATTGACGAATACGAATCAGTGTTGTAAACAGGGCCCGACAACGTCACCTTCAATTGCATAGCGTCACTCAAAAATGAAACAGTAAAGCTTCGGTTTCAACAGAAGCAGTACCGCTTCAGTTTCAAACTGGCTTCAGTCAGCGTCAGCGAAACGGGTTTCACTTCATCATGACAATCAGTTTCAACTTTTCATTTGTACTTTTCTATCAAATATTCAGAAGAAAGCCAGCAACTTTGAATGCAAATGAATTGAATTTGAGTAACATTTCCTAAAATGCAACGCTTATTAACGTTAACCTAGTCAATGTTGACAAATCGAGCCTGACTTACTGCCATCGTCAATTGAAACAGCCACCAACTTCAACTGAAGCTTGCTTGAAACGTTCTGTTTAACAAATGAAGCAAGTCACTGCATGTATGAAGCGAAGGTAAGAGAAAGTCAGTTTTATTTATTTGTTTCGACGATGCCGGGTCCTGGTTGTAAATGATAACCCAGAATAGTTTTTTTTGTTTACCCGTAGTTGTAAGCAAGTTAACTTCGTCAACCGCATATCAGTTTCAAGCTAATTACTTAAAGATGTGTAATTTTGGCCTGATAGTTTAACTCTTAGTGGAACTACTAACTCTAGGAAGCTGTTGAAAATGATATACAGAGTAAGACATTTAGGACATTTAGGACTTAACTTCATCTAACAAATGCATATGAATGTTTTAAGGCATTTATTACAATACAATTAATCATAAGTTTGCATAATAAACAGCTGAAGATTTTTACACTGTGTTTACATTGTCGAATTGATCCGAATTGTCGTACTGTAAATTGCATTCGTAATTTTACGTAAACCCCTCGGTTGTCCTCCTAAGCACAGAGCTCGATACATTTTGATCCGCTTTTCTGAATCTATTTGTCGACTGTAAAATTTAACGTTTTTTTGGCTGTCAGTGTATCTTTGCATAATAGAGGTTCTATAACCGAAACGTTAGAAAGACTATAAAACTGTTCTAATATTAGTAGATTTACAGCTAATTAAAATGAAAGATCTTCTTTTCGAATCACAAAATGGGCCTTGGGTTGGCACGCTTGGCGCTAGGATTCCGACACTTGGATTGAGACACTAAAATTGGAACACTTGGATTAGGACACTTGGACACTTAGAACACTTGGATTAGACTGAGACACTTGGTTTGGAACACTTGGTTTAGGACCCAGAGGTTGAGATACTTGGATTTGGCCAAATGTATTGAGACACCTAAGTTGTGACTCTTGGATTGAAGAACTTTAGTTGAGACAATTTGATCGGAATACTTGGGCTGGGGCACTTGGATTTGGACACTTGGATTAGGATACTAGGGTTGAGACACATGTATCGCGTCATTTGAGTTGTAACACTCGGCTTAGGATACTTGGATAGAGACACTTAAATTGAGACGTTTGAATTAGCAGACTTGGATTGAAAATTGGGATACTTGAGGTGGTGTACTAATATTGCGACACTTAAATTGGGACACTTGGATTTTTACGCTTGGATTATGATATTTGGATTATGATACTTGAATTAGGTCACTTGTACTAGGACATATGGATAGAGACACTTGGTATGGGCACTTGAATTCAGAAACTCAAATTGGGATACTTGGAGTGAAACACTTGAGTTTAGCCACTAGGATTGAGACACTATAATTCAGTTCCTTTGATTAGGATGCTTAGATCGGGACACTTTGGTTAAGACACTTAGGTTGGGACACTTAGCTTGGGACACTTGGTTTGGGACACTTGGTTTGAGAAACAAGTATTGAGACATTTGGGTTGAAACACTTTGATTGTAGAACTTCAATTAAGACACTTGGACTGGAACACTTGAATTGGGTCAGTTAGATTGGGACACATGGGTAGACACTTGAGTTGGGATACTTGGGTTGATATATCTGAATTGAGGCTTTAAAATTGTAACGCTTGGATTAGGGCACTTAGATTGAGACACTTTGATCAGGACACTTGGATTTGGCCACTTAAATTAGGGCACTTCAGGCTGGGGCAGTGAGTTTGGGATTCTTGAATAGTCAATTGGATTGAGTCATTTGGATGTGCAGACTTGGATTGGAGAACTCGAATTGAGACACTTGGATTAAGGCACTAAGATTGGGACACTTAGATCAGGACCCTTATATTGAGATACTTGGATTGACACACTTCAATTGGGACAGTTGGATTTGGACACTTCGATTGGAGCACTTCGGTTAGGACACTCGGATTGGAATATTTTGGTTGAGACACTTGGGTTGGGACACTTGAGCTGGGACACTTGGATTGAGACACTTGATTTGGAACACTTGGCTTGAGTCATTAGGATTTGTAGACTTGGATTGGAAAACTTGAATTGGGATACTTGTGTTGGGGCACTTGTATTGAGATACTTGGATTGGGACACTTTTATTGGTGTAATATAATATTCATATATTTCTTGCAATACGATATTTTTCGGCACATTCTCAAATTGTTCTTGTAGGTCGTAAATTCAGTCAACACCGAACGTAGAAACATTTGAAACCTATTCTGGGTCAGAACTACCGAGCTGACACAGAATGAAATCGTAAACGCTAAGAGCCTTCCACATCGGGACACTTGAGTTTGGACACTTGGATTAGGACACTTTAGTTGAGACATTTGGGCTGGGACACTTGAATTGGGACACTTGGATTGATACACTTTTGGAATACTTTTGTTGAGACGCTTGGTCTGGGACATGTGAGCTGAGGCACTTGGATTTGGATATTTGATTTGGGACACTTGGATAGAGACACTTGGAAGAAGACACTAGGATTTAAGCACTTGGATTAGAACACTCAAATTAAGACCTTTAGATTGCAATATTAGGGTTTGGACATTTGGATTGGGACATGCGAGTTGGGACAGTTAGATTAGGACACTTGGATTGGGGAACTTGGATTGAGGCTCTTTGGTTGAGATACTTGGGTTGGCAACCGTGAGCTGTGACACTTGGATTTGGATACTTGATTTGGGGCACTTGGATTGAGACATTTGGATTAGCAGACTTGGATTGGAGAACTTCGATTAAGACACTTCAATTGGAGCGGTTGGATTTGAACACTTGGATTGGGGCACTTTGCTTGAGACATTCTTGGATTGGGATACTTCGATTGGGACACTTCAATTGGGACAGTTGGGTTTGGGCACTTGGGATACATGAGATGGGTTACTTGGATTTGGATACTTCACTTGGGACACTTGACTTGAGATACTTGGCTGGGACACTTGAATTGAAACGCTTGAGTTGGGACATTTGGGTTGAGACACTTGGATTGAGCTTGGATTACGGCATTTAGATTGAGACAATTCGATTGGGACACTAGGGTAGAAACTCTGCTTGATATACTCGGAAAACTGTTGCAAAGGATCATTCTGTTGACAGTTGAAATTGAAGTTATCCGGACAGTAATCGAGAAAGTCTAAAAATCGGCCAAACAAAAGCAAAGGGGCGATCGTTATTGCGCTGATAACTGATAACCATTAACATCAAAAACCAGCTGGGGGGCTATAGCGTCACTGCATAAAATGAAAGTCCCAGACTACCTCCAGATCCTGAAGACTTACTTCCAGAAACAGAGAATCACAAGTACGAGTCAATTCAAGCCGGCCAAGGGGCAGCGATCGGTGAAGATTACGGCGGGAGTCCCTCAAAGCTCTATTCTCGGTCCAACGCTATGTAACGAGATGTACAACGGTGTGTCGACTCTGAAACTGCCCAAAGGGGCAGAGATTGTTAGCTTTACGGACGACATCTTACTGTCGGCAGCGGATGAGACGCTAGAAAAGGTAGTAATGCTGGCCACATAGGGAATCGGTACGATTGAGAAATGTAGCGCAAGGAGCGAAGCTGCCGATAGCTCACCACTACACGGAAGTGTAGTCAGTAACTGTAAAGTAACACTGTTGGAGAGTACGCCACAGCCTCGCTGCTAGGTGTTGAAGGACCTAGGAGTGGTGATCGACGATTGGCTTAACTTTAATAGCCACGTGGACTATGTCTGTGAGAAGGCAGCAGCGTTGGCTAGAATTATATCGAATAGCTACGGACCTAGTAGGCATCGACTTCTGGCTAGTGTTTTCCTATCGATACTCAGACCAACCTGGATTTCTGCGTTGTGGACCAAACGGACCCTAGCAAAGCTGAACAGCACGTTCCAGCTCATGACCATGCGAGTGGCGAGTGCTTATAGACTAGTGACACCTGGCTTGGAACACTTGAAATGGGACACTTGAGTTGGGCCTCTTGGATTGGGACACTTGGATTGAGGAAATGTAAAATGTTAACTCATAGAATGTTACCATGATATCTTATCTTGTTTAACTTTTCATTCTAATCATCATGTTATATTTATTTAGCTTTCAAAAATCCTAGCCAATAAGAAGGAGTAAATGTGTTTTTTTGTGAGAAACGAACATTGGAAGAACTGGGAAAAATGATATGCAAATAGCGAAAAGTAATTAACTGCCCAAGTGGGATTTAAATCCACAACTTTCAACGCGTCGAGTGCGTTTCCAATTACACCACCAGTCAGTTAATCAACAAGGAGTCTAATGTCAGTTAGTCAGAATTAAATGAATGGTGTGTGCACAATGTGCACAAATTAACGAATAACTCTGTAAATTAATACTAAGTACAGGACTCCAAAATCCAATTTGATATAACAGAAATATCCCAAATACCAATCAAGACCTTTTCCATTCCATCTGAGTGATAAAGTGCGAGATAGTATCGCCGCATCATAAACCCCTTCCATTCCATTTGACATTCAACCCTGTGCAATCTATTCACTTCGAACTTGATCGAATTACAGCACAAATCACTGCCGCTATTCTGCTCAATCGAACAAAGGCCTCGGTCGGCTCAAACACCAATCACACCGACCGGCCGACCGGCCGACCGACGGCAATCGATGGAAAATTCGTTATCAATTAAAATTACTCACATGAACAATTCGCCGTTTCATGCAGCAATCTCAGGGCCACAAAGGCCACAAAGGCGCGGCGGCAGGCCACTACAACAAATAACGCTTATCTAAGTTCCTGTACCGCATACAGCACGCGACATTGTTCGTGCCCAGCGGAACACAGTGACCATTGAACCGTGGATCAACCAGCAGCCTCCATACTGTCTATCCATGGTTCTACGTTCTACCCCACCACCACCACCAATCGGTTACCGGCGTCCCGCCGGGCAAACGGTTCATAATGCTATGAACCGTTATCGATCTTAGGTGATAATAAATTTCCTACTCCCTCTAACGTTTGCTGTAGCGTCAAACCTGTCTGCCCTTCGGAACGTAGCCGGGACGAAAGGATGATAGAAAAGCTGCATGACTGTGCACAAATCACCGTGCGTCAGCTTTACATCTCTCTCGAGCTGGAGACGCTTGATTGTTTGATCCGCCATCACATTTAACTCGTGAAATTTAAAGCCCGTCACATTCGCCGTATCTCCTGTGCACCATCATTGCACTTGCTTGGCTTGGCTTGGCATGGCATGGGAATATATCCACAATTTATTCGCTTCAATGCTGCTGCAAATCGGTATAAAATAAAATAACAATGAAAATCACGCTACGGTAGCTGATTCCGAGCTATCTGGTGAGTTTATCCTCCGGTGAGCCCGGCGAAGGCATCACACGCCATCGCATAGGCCAGACGCACGTGAACGGGGCAAAGTGGCAAAACGGATTTATCTAGTTCAGTGATTTTATATATTGAAAAATGCTTTGCTCGCTCCTCATAACGACGGGATTGAGTGATCTGCTTTTACCGGGAAAGGCGGAAACCCTTTAGGATAATGCAAATCCCCAAAGGCATGCAGGTGAAAAGGCACACATCGGAATGTGTTCCCCCAGATGTGCCATTTTTACGCACACAAACACACATGAACTACCGCCAGTCAGCAGCAGGTGACGTTTGTCGGGATAAATTTGCATCAAAGGGCAATGATTTATGTAACGGAATGGTTCTGATCCGGAGAAAAAAAACCGAAGCACGGCAGTCCGGAAGTACGATTGCTGTTTGACCGGCCACATTGCGTCGTCGTCGCCATCGTCGTTGTGTGTCGCTGTGGCCACTGCTGCTGCTGGCAGCAGTGTGTGGCAGCGCCCGGTGGTGTTCGGATTGTTCTTTTTGCCAGCAGCAGCTTCGCAACGGAACGGAATCGGACGACGACTCTGCACCCCGCGCGCTGTCCAATGTCACCATCATTTCATCGTTGAATAGGCGGGTTAATTCGAATAATGATCGGTTCGGTGAACTTCGCGCTTCGGTACCGGCTGACCGGAATCGAATCGGCCCGGCAGCACACGTGTGTGCAGAAGCAGCAGCAGCAGCACCGGTCACCGGCCGGGTTGGCCATTGTTTGATGCTGATTGATTATTTCATCGTTTTAATTGAATAGAGTTGCGGGAAATGATCCGATTATTGTTATTCGAACTGCGTTCGAAAAGTTGGTGGAAAATTTATGGAATGTGTGATTTGATTTAGTTGTCAGGCGAACCGAATGTCGCCCTTCTGCCACACTGTCACCTGGGGTGTAAAATATGCGATGAATTTTTTCGTTTTCATTATTTTGCACATAAACAATAGAATGTGGGCTGGGTTTTGTAAAATGGGTAATATCATTTCACCGTCCGCTTTGGGTGTAACTCGAGCTGGCTTGGTTTGACGAAGCGAAGCGAAGCGAAGGGGATTCATTCAGAGCAGATACAACTGACAAAATTGATGGAATAAGTAATTTGTGTGGCATGTGTATCGAATTTGTATTGCGCCCTTATTGAATTAAGGTCTTCCTAGAAATAATTTTTTTTCTATTGTATTTTATAATAATACTAGCTGAGTACCCGATCTTACTCGGGGCGCCTTTGTCTCACAGCCACTTGTACATCAGTTATTGTAACCGAAATGCTTATAATGCAAAAATATAACGCTTGTTCCTCTTCTGGACGTTCCTCCCCATTTGTCAGCTCCCCCTCTTTTGTCTACCCGGCCACTTACACATCTGTTTTCTTTACGTAAATTCCTATAAAACCCTGTAAACAAAGAGAAACAAAGCTATTTGCACCTTCCGCTAACAATGGCCCTACTCATAAGTAATCAATAGTTTTGTTATTATACTTTTCTGAAAAAGTAGAAAATGCAACAGTGTTTCTTCCATATATACAAAAAACCTGTCATTCCTTTCATCTCACTTCAAGACAAAACTTGTTTGTAAACAATGTTTTTAGTTTCACCACCAGGAGCAAGAATGCACAAATTATTGGTTGAGCCCACTCTGGAACATGCCAAATAAAGTTGACCATGGGAAAAACATGGTGTTCTCAGATCAACCCCACACTGTTTGAATGATTGCCCCCTGTGACTCAAATAGAGTCGACCAGCAACACTTAGCACTAATGGTCGAATACTTTTTATAGGGGTCACTTTGATTCGGCGCATAATTACACTTGATCTACAAATCTATAGCTGCGAGCATTACCGTTTCGTATTTTGATTTTTTCTGTTGTAAGGATAAATTGTTACAGTCATGTGGGCGTTACTCCCTCCTTCCTGTCAGCAATCTCCTGTCATCAGCTCCCTCTTTTGTCCCACCGTCACTTAAGGAAGAACCGTCCAAATATTTCGGAGTCTTCCTCCTGTTACCCCCTCTTTTGTCAACCCCTTCAGCTCTGATTCCCTTATATCAAGGAACATGTATGAAAGTTTGATAAAGAACGGTCATGGCGTTTCGGAGTTATCGTTTCCACCCCCCCCCCCCCCCTCTATTAGTCCTATCCCCCTTTATCAACCCCCGGTGCTGATTCCCTGATGTCAAGGAAGATGTGTGCCAAGTTTGATAAAGAACGGTCAAGGCGTTTCGGAGTTATGACCTCTCTCCCTCGTTTTTGTTAACCCCCCAGCGCTGATTCTCTTATGCCAAGGAACAATTGTGCCAAATTTGATGAATAACCGTCCAGGCATTTCGGAGTTATGGCCTTCCCCCCGTTACGAACCCCCTCCCACTTTTATTTCGGAGTTATGGTCCCCCCCCTCTATTAGTTCCTTTGTCAACCTCCGTGCTAATTCTTTGATGTCAAGGAATATGTGTGCCAAGTTTGAAAAAGAACGGCCAAGGCGTTTCGGAGTTATGCCCCCCCTACTCTATTAGGGACCATCCCCCCCTATCAGGGAATCTCCCTCCCTCGGTTTTGTTAACCCCCCAGTGCTGATTCTCTTATGTCAAGGAACATGTGTGCCAAGTTTGGCGGAGATAGGTCAAGGTATTTTGGAGGTATGGTGGAACATACAAACATACAAACATACTCACGCTCACTTTTATATACATAGATTTGAACCGCTCAACCGGTTTTAACTATTTTGATTGCAAATGAAAGGTGGCCCAAACTCGTAGTAATCCTATATCCTAGTGTCCCAACATCCTAGTGTCCCAATATCAGAGTGTTCCAATATTCTAGTATCCCAATATCCTAGTGACCTAATATCCTAGTGTCACAATGTACTAGTGTCCAATTATCCCAGTGTTCAATTATCCTAGTGTCCAAATATCGTAGTTTCCCAATAACCTATAGTGTCCCTATACCTTAACGTCCCAATAACTTAGTGTCCCAATATAGCAGTGTATCAGTCCTAGTCCCAGTTCCAGCCCCAGCCCCAGTCCCAGTCCCAGTCCCAGTCCCAGTCCCAGTCCCAGTCCCAGTCCCAGTCCCAGTCCCAGTCCCAGTCCCAGTCCCAGTCCCAGTCCCAGTCCCAGTCCCAGTCCCAGTCCCAGTCCCAGTCCCAGTCCCAGTCCCAGTCCCAGTCCCAGTCCCAGTCCCAGTCCCAGTCCCAGTCCCAGTCCCAGTCCCAGTCCCAGTCCCAGTCCCAGTCCCAGTCCCAGTCCCAGTCCCAGTCCCAGTCCCAGTCCCAGTCCCAGTCCCAGTCCCAGTCCCAGTCCCAGTCCCAGTCCCAGTCCCAGTCCCAGTCCCAGTCCCAGTCCCAGTCCCAGTCCCAGTCCCAGTCCCAGTCCCAGTCCCAGTCCCAGTCCCAGTCCCAGTCCCAGTCCCAGTCCCAGTCCCAGTCCCAGTCCCAGTCCCAGTCCCAGTCCCAGTCCCAGTCCCAGTCCCAGTCCCAGTCCCAGTCCCAGTCCCAGTCCCAGTCCCAGTCCCAGTCCCAGTCCCAGTCCCAGTCCCAGTCCCAGTCCCAGTCCCAGTCCCAGTCCCAGTCCCAGTCCCAGTCCCAGTCCCAGTCCCAGTCCCAGTCCCAGTCCCAGTCCCAGTCCCAGTCCCAGTCCCAGTCCCAGTCCCAGTCCCAGTCCCAGTCCCAGTCCCAGTCCCAGTCCCAGTCCCAGTCCCAGTCCCAGTCCCAGTCCCAGTCCCAGTCCCAGTCCCAGTCCCAGTCCCAGTCCCAGTCCCAGTCCCAGTCCCAGTCCCAGTCCCAGTCCCAGTCCCAGTCCCAGTCCCAGTCCCAGTCCCAGTCCCAGTCCCAGTCCCAGTCCCAGTCCCAGTCCCAGTCCCAGTCCCAGTCCCAGTCCCAGTCCCAGTCCCAGTCCCAGTCCCAGTCCCAGTCCCAGTCCCAGTCCCAGTCCCAGTCCCAGTCCCAGTCCCAGTCCCAGTCCCAGTCCCAGTCCCAGTCCCAGTCCCAGTCCCAGTCCCAGTCCCAGTCCCAGTCCCAGTCCCAGTCCCAGTCCCAGTCCCAGTCCCAGTCCCAGTCCCAGTCCCAGTCCCAGTCCCAGTCCCAGTCGCAGTCCCAGTTCCATTGTATTTTATTACAACACTTATAAATACTTATGAAAAAGTAAAACGAAAAATAAACAAAAATTGCTGTACATTCCAAATAGCAAAGTGTTAAAATAAAGAAAGACCACGCAAAGTTATAATAAGTTCATCTATTTAAACAGAACAGTGTTAATAACCTAGATCACAAGCCAAAGGAAATAGCAACGATTACCACTAGCTATCCACAGAAGCATCTAAATACGATCGTTTCTCATCCTAAACTTGTCTTAAAATTCCTAGTTAAAGTACAAGAATCCAAGTCCAATTGCAGGAATCGCTAAATCCAATTGAAATGCCTCAACTTAGCTGTTGATAGAATCTGCGAGTCCAATGTCTAGAATCCCTGAGGTCTAATCCAAAAACCATGTGCTCAATTTTGACAATCAATTCGTTGAATTTCCAGAATTTATTGATCTAGAAGTTCATACATTGAAGAGCATAAGAGTTGGTTAAAAGTAATTGAGTCTTGATAGCTTTCTGAAATCAAAATTCAAATGCTCTAAAAAAGTCAAAACTATTAATAGCATCCAAGAGCCTTCGAAGAATACGAAGCTCTTAAGAGGAACCTAAGAGCCTAAAAAGTATCCAAGAATCTTGAGAGAATTCGAAATTCGTGGAAAAGTCCAAAATCCTTGAAATAAACCAACAGTATTGATCCTAAAGGAATCCAAAAGATTGTTTTCATAGGTTTATAGGTTTTGAAAGGATTCCAACTATTTTGGAAAAAATCAGGAAAGATTCCAAGTACTTTAAAATAATCTATGAGTTTCGAAAAAAATTCAAGAGGCTTGAAAGAACCCAAAAACAAAACGAAGTCTTGGAAAAATACAAGATTCTTAGAAGAATTCAAAAATTGGGGTTTAGATTCTTCTTTGATTCTCTCAGGACTTTTCGTTGGCTATTTTTGGACTCTTTGTGAACTTTTCCTGGTTTCTTCTTGGAATCTTTTTCGATTCATCTGGAACTCAACTTGGAGTTTTCTGAGGTTCTTCTTGTATTCTTCTTGAACTTCCTGCACTATTCTTGGACACTTCTTGGATTTTTCTAGGACTTTTCTTGGACACTTGAAGGACTCTTCTTGGGCCGTTTTTGGAATCTTTCTGGACTCTTCTCGAAATATTCTTTGACCATTCCTGGACTTGTTTCTCTTCTGCAACTCTACTTGGATTCTTGGTAGTCTCATATTAAACGCTCATGAATTTTCCTTAGATTCTTCTTGCCTTCTCCTTGGACTCTTCTTAGATTCTTTTAACCGTCGTTTTCGACCCATCTTGAACTCTTCTTAAATTCCTCTTAGAAGCTTTTTCAACTTTTCTCTTGTCTAACTTTTCCAGAACTCTTAATAGAATTTTCTTGGACTCTTTTTGATCCATATTTGGATTCTTCTTGAATCCTTCTTAGTACTCGTTTTGAACTCTTAGATTTCTGTAAAATTCTTTCTGAACTCTTTTCGGCCCATTTTTGGACCGTTCTAGATCAGCTGCTTGGGGGCGTCAAAAACGGCCTGAACCTCAGTAAGGCACTCTCGAGTATAGCGAGGTACTGGATATAGCGAGTTGTAAGAATCATGCATGGCAGTCTAATTATAAAAAATAATAAACTTCAAAGGAACACTGATTTAAGAAACGAGGGCGTGCCAAATCGGGCATTCGCCCAGGCCGCCACAATATCATACTACAGCTCTGGAATCAGGCAAAAAATTGGGTGCAAATATAGGATTTTGCAATCCCAATGGTCCAAAACATGGTCCACAACCCAGTCCAATTTTTTTCCCAAAATCTGGAACAAAATTTGATAAAACATATGTGGTCTACGATATAGTTGAGGTTCAAAATATGGTCAAGATCCAGAATCTGGTTCAAAATCTGATCCAAAATCTGGTTGCTGGTTTAAAATCATATTAAAAATGTGGCCCAATATCTGCTTCAGGTCCAAAAACTGACCTAGTTCAGCTTTGATAAAAATGTGATCCGAAACTTGGTCCAGAAACTAGTTCAAATTTGTTACAAAATCTGGAAGTCTCGAGTTTGGACCAAAACTTGATCAAAAATGCGGACCAAAATATTATCCAAAGCCTGGTCCAAATCTGATAAAAATGTGGCACAAAACCTAGTCTGGAATCGGATGTAACTCAAAGATCTGTTTCAGTTCGAAAATTTGGTCCAGGTCCAGATTCCGAACCAAAACCTGGTCAAAAATGTTGTTTACAGTCTCATTCAAAATCTGGTTCATGATAAAAATGTGGTAAAAAATCTGATGCATGTCCAGAATGTGGTCCAGACCAGGTCTAGAATCGGCGTCCAAACTCTGATCCAAAATATGATCAAAAATCTGATCAAAGTATGTAAGTATCTAGTATGTAGTCCAAAACTGATCCAAAATCTGTAACAAAAGTTGATAAAAAATGTGGTCCAAAATCTTGTTTATAACGTGGTCCAGTTCCACAATCTGGTCCAAAATTTGTCCAAAATCTGATAAAAAAGTGAACCAAAATGTGGTCCAAGTCCAAAATCTGGTTTGGTCCATAATGAAGTCCAATATCAGGTCCAATGTCTGGTCCAGAATCTGATCAAAAATGTGGTCCAGAATCTACTTCAGAAGCAAAGCCTAGGTGTAGCGGAATATAGCGTTATCGAAACTTGACCTTCTGTTTTTATACGACAGACTTCGCAGCCAGCTGTTAGAGTGCAGGACAATTGCAGGGCCAGTTGCTACGATCCTCTTGACTCTAACAGCCTCTCCTTCAGAATCTAGTCCAAATCTGCTCCAAAATTTATTACAAAATTTGGAACAAAAACTGATAAAAAAAAATGTAGTTCAGAATATTGTTTAGGTGCAGAAACTGGTTGGTGGTGTAAAATCTTATCAAAAATAATAAACTTTAAACTTGGAAAGAACATTGATTTAAGAAACGAGTGAGTGCTAAATCGGGTCTTCGCCAAGGGCGCCACAATGTCACGGCTTTGTTTTAGATCTTCCCAGAATCCAATAATGTTGGAAAGTTTTAAAAGAATCCTAAAATTTTAAAAGAATCTAAAAACTTTGCGAAAAATCTTGAATCTTGAAGGAGTCCACGTTGCTGCAAGTTGCGAGGTACGATGCTGGTCTAACAGGCCAGTCGTCGTACGTTTGAATCTCGTCTGGGCGGTGCTGCTAGATAGAGTTAGTAGGATTGTTGCACTAGCCCCGCAGCTATCCAGTATTCTACCAGCCGGCTGTGAAGTCTATCGATAAAGAATGGTTTACTCTTAGAAAGACGTTTAAGCCCAAGATTTTTTTTTTTTTGCTTAGGAGAATCTAAGAATCAAAGAGTCTCTGAAGATTTCAAGAGTCTTGAAAGAGACCTCGAGAAATATCGAGGAGTCTTGCAAAAATTCATGATTCTTAAAAGAATTCAAAAATCTAGAGAGAATATAAGAGTCTTGAATGAACCCCAGATTCTTAGTTTAATCCAAGAGTATTGGAAGATTCTTGGCAGAACCTAAGCTTCTCAGCAGACAAATCAACGAATTTTGCAAAATCCGAGTTCCCCTGCAGAATGGAGATTCTTTACAAGATTCTTGATAGAGTTGAGAAGAATACATGAAAAGGTCTGTTCAAAAACAGACCGGGTAGAGTCTGGAATGAGTCCGAGAAGAGTTTAAAAAGAGCACGATAAATTCCATGAAGCGATAAAAAAATAAATTCCATGAAGCGACCGTACAAAATTTAAGAAGAGTCCAGAAATAGTTCAGAAAGAGTTCAACAAGGGACTAAAATTAAAATACAAGTGTCTTAGCAGAATTCAACATTCTTGGCAAGAATCCATATCTCTTGGAAGAGCTAAAGCGTCTTAGAAAAATCCAAGAGTTTTTTAAGAATCCAATATTCTGGGAAGAATCCAGGAGTCTTGGAAGAATTCAATATTCTTGGAAATATTTAAAAATTTAATATTTTTGGTAGAATCCAACAATTTTGGTAAGATTTAAAATTTTCGGAACAACTAAAGATCCATGAAAAAATTGAAGATTTTTAGAAAAATCCAAGAATCTTAGAAGACTCCGAGGTTATTGGAAAAATTCAAGATTCTTGGAGGAATCAAAGATTTTCAGAAGAACCCAAGAAGAGTTCAAGACAAGACCGAGTAAAGTTAACAAAAAATCCAAAAAGAATCAGTGAAATGTCCCAAGTGTCAAGTGCCTCAGTGTCCCAATACCTTAAAGTCCCAGTGACCAAGTATCCCAGTGTTTCAGTCAGAGCACCTCAGTCCTAATCCCAGTGAGAAAAAGTAGATTTAAAATTTGGAACAGACTTATATTCAAGAGCATGCAAATTAATATGCCAAATATTTAAAATTGAAGACGCTCCAAACACTTCAATCATGCGAAAACCAAGTAAAATTACAGAAAATTCAATACTGACCACAATCACAACTTTGTTGAAACAACATCTCTAAGCATACGACTTACACGTAATTTACACAAATGAATAACTGAATAAATTGTAATTTACCGATAAGAATCCAACTTAGATTTTTTCAACAAATTCTGCTCTGTTCTGTCGCAGTAAATTACGTGTAACGCTAAATCTATAATCACCTCCAGCGCTCGCCATGACTTATTTTCGTCAACCGTCGGTCCAGCAGTGTAAGTGAACCACGGCCATGACAGTCCTAAAATTTGCTTAGCATAAAATTGATTTTCACCTAGGCTCATTTCCCAGTTCACCTTGAAAGTTGATTATCCCCAGCTCGGCAGACCGGTCTTTCCGGGAAACCACATTGACACGGGGGCAGGTACCGTACCGTACCGTACCGTGTGCGTACCGTGTCAGCAGCTGCGAGCGTCAGCTGCCGCTTCGCAGGAGACTATTGGATTATTACTTTCGCCCGAATCGCCCGAAAGACGTTTCGTTCGTTCGGGGAAAGAACCATGAAATTGACTAATCTTCATGTTTCGCCCAGCGACAAGCGCTCATCAAGATGGGAACTGCTGCTGCCTGCCTGCACCAACCAACCAACGCAACGGTTTTCGGTAGGTACCCAGCGGCCTGGACCAGCCGGAATTTTCCCGCACGATAAACAGCCAGCCTGCTTGCTTGGAGGGCAAAGCCCGGTATAATGATGTAAAGCTTCCCTCGCGTAGATCGCCAGCGACGTTACTCATTTGGCAAAGCTTCGGTTATCTTGTCGATCTATCATTTCTGTCTATCGTCGTGCGTTTCTTTCTTTTCGCACATCTACGGCACGTAGATTAGAGCTGGTCCGGGACGAGCGGACATTCATCCCGTATAAAAACAAGCAAACTAGCCGGACGTAAACGATTTTATTATTGAGGAAGATCACTTGTGCGAAAAAATTACAATTGATTGGAACGAAATTAATTTCCTACGTTGTGGTTGAGTCTTCTACTATACTGCTTCGCAGTTGAGTTTAACAGCATTGAAATGACTGTGTATGGAAATGTTCTCATGCAGATTTTACTCCACTGCCAGATTACAATCGTTTGTTACTGAATTTCAACTGAATGGCAATGTGTCAATTAGTGGTCTTTATGACAGACAAAGGCTTGTTGTACTATCTTATATAGCATTCTACAGGATTAAGCCGTACTAACAACATGTTCGTTTCGGATAAACGTCACTCCACATTGAAATTTAGCTATTTTGGGAAACGATAATTGGACAGAATGGTTCGATTATTCTACGTGTTGAACAATACATTCGAAGTAGTTCTCACAGCTGCTGTCAGGTCAAATTCAACATAATTTGCTTTGTGCAAACAGCACCGTCCCAAATCAATCCTATTTTTCCTCCAATATGAAGCCAAATAAGGCGTCACCGCAGCGGAAACTAATAAGTCGATGCATTCTAATGAAAAGTAAGCAGCACCGTCACC
Source organism: Sabethes cyaneus (assembly GCF_943734655.1). Classification (NCBI taxonomy): domain Eukaryota; kingdom Metazoa; phylum Arthropoda; class Insecta; order Diptera; family Culicidae; genus Sabethes; species Sabethes cyaneus. Next base: position 235,081,137 of record NC_071354.1, read on the forward strand.
TAATGAAATAAGTTTTAATTAGAAAATCGTCAGCAATCGCTTCGTAGCCGAGACCGTGGAACGGCTCCGGATGAGCCAGTCCCGTCTCGCCGTTTATTTTGCTCCGTGTCTCGACTTTTACCTCGGATTATAATCCACGCGCCAACAACGATAACGCGTCGTCGTCGTCGGCAGTCGTCGCAAGCAAGCCAGAGGTTTTCCAACACCTCCGAACGTACATACATAAAGGTACACACCATCGTCGTCGACTCGAGCCGAATGAATTGAATTTTCATCATTTCACCTGCTTAGCATTTATGGCACATCTCGAAACTGCCATTTTCCCCCGTCATCCGTTCATCCATCCATCCATACATCCGCCGTAAGCCACGAGCGAAAACCGCCGACCTCCCTCCCGGAGCTAGAAACTGTGGAAACTGTGTTGTGGCATTCCGAAGCAGCCAGCAGTAGCAGGCAGCATCAAGAGAACAGCAGCTCTCTAGCAACAGCCAACGCTAGGATGATACCAGCAATCATACATCCACTGAGAAGCTCCGATGTGCCTTCGGCAACATTAGCATCACGCCTTTGATTCAAAATGATTTTAATTAATTTTGAAATTTAATTTCATATCCTCGATATACCTTCAATCATAACCGACGACGCGATCATACTACTGTACATGGCAACCGCAAAGCGGGAAATAATATCTATTGTTTGATTAAATTACCGCTTCTCCCGCTCTGCTAGGATCGGCCGACCGACCGACCGACCGGTGCTGAATATCACCGTGCAATTGTGAAGTAATTATTGTTACGTTACTTGAGCGTACGAGTTATGCCGTTTGATTGCGATGTGATTTGCGGTGCAATCATTTGAGTCGGAAACTAATGTTTTCGTGCTGGACTGCGGCTCAGAATGTGAATGGATGTGCAACTAGGATTCTCATTAAGCCTATGACAACTGGGCGCATTTTAATTGATAGCTGATAGTTTAACCATCCTTAAAAGAGTGAATCGTAATCTGTTAAAAATTTTGTAGTGTGGTGCGAATTAAGTCTCGGTTACAAATTAAATATATCCAAATCTTAACGATTCAATATGATCCAAAAATCAATGTATGTTTACGAAATTCCGATTTCTTTTGTAAAACTACGCAGATAAAAATCTTCTTGTGGACTCCTCGTGAACACGTTTTGAATTCCAATTGGCCTCTTCTCGTACCTTTCTTGAAATATTTTTGGACAACTGAACTCTTCTTGAAGTGCTCCTGTTCTCTTCTTGAACTCTGCTTGGAGTCTTTTTGCATTCTTTTTGGACATTTCCGGGACTCCTCTTGGACCGTTCTTAGAACACTGCATGGATTTTCCATGCATTCTTTTTGGACGCACTTTGAAATCTTTCTGGTCTGTTCATAGACTCTTCTAAGACTCTTCTTAAACTGTTCTCTTCTTTGATTGTTTTTGGACTGTTTTCTATTTTACCCCTTCTTAGACTTTTTTTATAAATCTTTTTCGACTTTCCCTTTCCACAGATTCTTTTTGGACTCTTTCTTGTGTTTTATGTGCCTCCCAATTGGCTTCGAGGTATGACACTGGCCTAATAAGCCAGTCGTCGTGTGTTCGAATCTCGACTGGGAGAGGCTGTTAGAGTCAATAGGATCGTAGCAACTGGCCCTGCAATTGTCCTGCATTCTAGCAGCTGGATGCGAAGTCTGTCGTATAAAAACAGAACGTCAAGTTTCAATAACGGAATGTAGCACCTAGGCTTTGCTTTGCTTATGTTTTGACTCTTCTTGGACTCTTTCTGAACTTTCAAACTTTCAACTTTCAAAACTCTTCCTAGACTTTCTTCCTAGACCATTCTTGACCATTTCTCGAACTCATGTTCCTGGGCTAATCTATCTAAACGTTTCTCACATGTCTGCTCCTTCAATACTTTTTTCTTGCAAAGCTCTTTCCACAGATTTGCTCTTCTGCGATTATTCTTCCAAGACCCTTCACCAAAAGCCTGACTCTTTTTCCAGGATATTTCCGTCAAGACACGTTTTCCAAAATTCTTGCTCTTTTCCAAGATTTTTCGACACTTATAAGGTTTTGAGCTCCTCACCGATTTTTGTGCTCTTCCGCAAGTCTTGAGCAATTTCAAGACTGTCCATGCTCCGGCCTGTTTCTTGAGTTTTTTTTCCAAAACTCTCTGATTTTCCAACACTCATCGAATATTCTAAAACTCGCGGATTTTTTTTTTGAAACCATTGGATTGTTCACAGACGTTCAGATTCATCCAATACTTTTACATTCTTCCAAGGCTGTTTATTACTCCGAAGACTTTTAGCTTCCATGAAGGTTCTTGAATTCTTCCAAGAATTTTGGGTTCTTCCCAGACTTTTGAATTTTTACAAGAGTCTCGGATTTTAAAACACTTCCATTTTTCCTAGACTCTTGCATTCTTCCAGGACTCTCAGATTCTTCCAAGACTGTTTTGGGACTCTTCTTGAACTATTCTTTTGATGCTTATTGAACTCTTCTGCGAACTAACTTACATTTTTCTTGGACTCTTCTGGGATCTGAACTTTTCTTAGATTCCTATTGAACTCTTTTTCGACATATCTTGCATTTTTCCTTGACTCTCCTTGGACTCTTCTCAAACTCTTTTTGGACTCTTCTCAAACCCTTCTTGGACTTTTCTTAGGTTCTTCTTTTTCAACCCATCTTCAACTCATCTCGGACCCTATTTGACTTGTCTTAAACTCTTCCTGAACTTTTTTAAGACTCTTCCTGGATTCTTTTTGAACTCGTTTTGAATTCTTCTTAAATTCTTCAACTTATCTTGCACTTTTCTCGGACTCTGTTTAAATTCTTTCTGGAGTCTACTTGTTTTCTTTTTGTACTCTTCCGAATCTCTTCTTGGATCCTTCTTGAGTACTTTTTAAACTTTTCTTGAGCTCCGTTTAGATTGGACTATTCGCTTAGGTGGACTATTCTCGGACACATTACAATTTTTTCGTGGATTCTTCGTGAACTCTTCTTGATATCTTCTCACATTCTTCTTGGAATTTTATTGCACTCTTGCTAGACTCTTCTTGGACACTCCTTGGACTTTTCTTGGATTCTTCTTAAACGCTTTTTGAACCCATTTTCGATTCTTCTTGGACTGCTGCTGGACTTCTCTCGAACTCTTCTTGGACTTTTCTTGGAATCTTTAACGACTCTTTTGGGATACTTCTTGGATTCTACGTGAACTCTTTCTGAACTCTTGTTGGACTCCTCCTGGACGTTTCTATGACCCTTCCTGAACTCTACTTGGGCTCTCTTGGACTCTTGTTGAGCTCTTTCTGATCTCTTACTGTATTTTTAGGACTCTTCTAGAACTTTTCTAAGGCTCGTCTTGGACACTTCGTAGGTTGTTTTTGGATTTTTTTTTAACTTATCTTGATCTCTTCTCGTATAGTTTTTGGACTCAATTTGCACTTTTTCTGAACTTCTCTTAGACTCTTCTTCGACACTTCTTGGATTCTTCTCAGGCTATTCTTGAATATTTCCTGGACTCTTCTCGGACTTGAACTAATTTGGACTCTTCATGGACTTTTCTTGGACTCTTATTGAAATCTTCTTGTACTCTTCTTGGACTCTTCTTGACCTCTTCTCGGACCTTTCCTGGACTCTTTCCGAACCCTGTTTACACTTTTCTTGGAATCTGGACTCTTTTTGTTTTTTTTTTGGACTCTTCCTTGACCTTCTTGGACTCTTCTTGGACTTTTCTTGAACTCTTCTTGGCCTCTTCCTGGACTCTTCCTGGACGCTTTCTGGACCTTTTTCGGGCACTTCTTGGACTTTTCATGGACTCTTCGCACACTATTTTTGGACTCTTTCTAGACTCTTCCGTAACTCTTTTTACCTTCTTCTTGGATTCTTATTGGAGCCTGGAATCCTTTTGAGCTTTTATTTGGCTCTTACTGGACTCTCCTGGGACTCTTCTTGCAATCTTTAACGACTCTTTTGAGAAACTTCTTGGATTCTTCATGGACTCTTTCTGAACTCTTGTTGGACTCCTCCTGGATGCTCCTATTACCCTTCATGAACTCTACTTGGATTCTTGTTGAGCTCTTTCTGATCTCTTGTTGAATTTTTAGGACTCTTTTAGCACTTTTCTTAGAATCGTCTTGGACACTTCGTATGTTATTTTTGGATTTTTTTTAACTTATCTTGATCTCTTCTCGTATTGTTATTGAACTCAATTTGCACATTTCCTGAACTTCTCTTGGACTCTTTTTCGACACATTTTGGATTTTTCTCAGGCTATTCTTGGATTTTTCCCGGACTCTTCTTAGATTCTTCTCGGATTTGAACTTTTTGGACTCTTTATGGACTTTTCTTGGACTCTTATTGGAATCTTCTTGTACTCTTCTTGGACTCTTCTTGGCCTCTTCTCGGACTCTCCCTGGACTATTCCTAGACTCTTTTCGAACCCTTTTTACATTCTTCTTGGACTCTGGATTCTTCTTGGGTTTTTTGAACTGTTCCTTCTCGGGCTCTTGTTGGACTCTTCTTGGACGCTTCCTGGACCTTTTTAGGGCTCTTATTGAACTTTTCATGAACTCTTCGCGCACTCTTTTTGGACGCTTTTCCTACTCTTTCTGGACTCTTCCTAAACCCTTTTCACCTTCTTCTTGAATTCTTCCTGGACGCTGCAATCATCTTGAGTTTCTTTTTTTGGATTCTTGCTGGACCCTCCTTGGTCTCTTCTTAGATTCCTCTTGGACTTTTCGTGGAATCTTCCTGCATTCTTCCTGGACTCTTGCTAAAGTCTTGCTGAACCGTTTTTACATTCGTCTTGGACTCTGGACTATTGGGCTCTTTTGAACTCTACCTGGAGTCTACTTGTTTTCTTTTTGTACTCTTTCCAATCTCTTCTTGGATCCTTCTTGAACTCTTTTAGAGCTCTTTTTAAACTTTTCTTGAGCTCCGCTTAGATTCGTCCAAAGCTCTTGGTGGACTCTTCTCGGACACATTACAGTTTTTTCGTGGGTTCTTGATATCCTATCACATTCTTCTAGGAATTTTATTGCACTCTTCCTAGACTCTTCTTGGACTCTTCTTGGGTTCTTCTTAAAATCTTTTTGAACTTCTCACTCACTTCTTGACTCTTCTCACACTCTTCTTGAACTTTTTTCTGACCACTTTCTGGACTCTTCCTTAACTTCCAGTAATTTGGGACCATTGCTTTTCTTGTTGTTCTTCAACGATATTGCCCTGCTTTTGGGTACTGGCTGTAGGTTAGTGTACGCCGATGACCTGAAGCTATTTGCCTCGATAGGAAATATAGACGATTGCCGCCGACTGCATGGTTTGCTTGATTTCCTCACGAGCTGGTGCAAACAAAATTGGCTGATTATAAATGTTGCCAAATGTGAAGTTATGAGATTTCACCGCATTAAAAACCCGATCCTTTTTGGTTACACCGTTGATGGTTTTGAGTTACGCAGCGTGGACCGAGTTAACGACCTTGGAGTCCTGCTAGACACAAAAATGACGTTCAATGTGCATCGTGAATCAATTATCTCCAAGGCATCACGGCAGCTCGGATTCATCTTTAAGATTGGTCGGAACTTTAAGGATGCCCACTATCTTAAATCGTTGTATTGCGCCCTTGTTCGTCCGCTAAAATTGCAGCCTAATTTGGTTTCCAAAACAGCTAGCTTGGAACCTGCGCATTGAACGTGTGCAACGGAGGTTTGTCCGACTAGCACTGCGACACCTCCCTTAGCGAAATCCTGACGAATTGCCCCCATACGCAGACAGATGCCGTTTACTCGACCTAGACACACTAGAACATAGACGCAAGGTGTAACAGGCATTATTTGTAGCCAAAGTTATCAATGACGAAATTGACGCCCCTAACTTACTTTCAATGATCTACTTTCGCGCTTCGCAACGATCACTGCGCTCGACGGGTTTACTGCAGACCCAATTTCATCGGACTGTGTTTGGATACAACGAACCAATTACTGAATGTGTAAGGACCTTTTCGAATGCGGAGGAATTGTTTGACTTTGGTCAACCGTCGCGCTTGTTTGCGCAGAAATTACGCAGATTTAATTTAGTATAAGGTTTTATTCATGTAGACAATATTTTATGTCAGATGAAATATCCCTAATAAATAAATAAATAAATAAATAAACTCTTTTTACCTTCTTCTTAGATTCTTATTGGAGCCTGGAATCCTCTTGAGCTGTTATTGGGCTCTTGCTGAACTCTCCTGGGACTCTTCTTAGATTCTTTTTGGATTTTTCGTGGATTCTTCCTGGACTATTCTCGGACCATTCCAGAACTTTTCTTCGACTCTTCCTGGACTCTTTTTAGACTCTTATAGGACTCTTCTTGGATTCTTTCTGGACCTTTTTCGAACTCTTCTTAAACTTTTCTTGGACTCTTTTCGGACTATTCTTGGACTCCTCTTGAACTCTTTTTGAACTCTTCCTGAATTTTTTCAAAAATTCTTCTTAACCCTTAAATGCGAACGCTGAAAAAATTCATTAAAAAGAAAACTTACTTATCTAAAGGCGGTAAACATAATTTGGGGGTTTGGGGATAGTGTTTTTCACTATGTTGTTTTAAAACAACATTGCGCATCTAAGGGTTAAACTCTTCCTGGAGCCTGGAATCTTCTTGAGATTTTTTGGACTCTCCTTAGATTCTACCTGGACTCTTCTTAAATTCTTCTTGGATTAGTCTTGGACTCTTTCTGAACTTTTCTTGGACTTTCTGAGACCCATCCTGTATCTTTTTGTGCTTTTCTAGAACTTTTCTTGAACTCTTTTTAGACTCCTTTCGGACTCTTCCTGGACTCTGCTCTGTTCCCGTCTTGGACTGCTCTTCTTTCTAAATTCTTCTCTGATCCTTGCAGAACTTGTCTTATACTCTTTTGCGACTTTTCTGGCACTCTTCGTGGGCTTTTCTTAGACTCTTCTTTATGTCTATCTAAGCTCTTCCCTAATATCACTAGACACAATCGCGGACAAGACACTTCTAACTCTTATAAAATATTAAAATAAAACAAATTACTTTTAACTTACACGTCGACCGGTTTCAGGCATCTTATGCCTATCTTCAGGACGAGAGCCGATGTACTAATACTTAATAAATTTTCATGGAATGTTTTTGAATTCTTCATAGACTATTCTTCGAGTATTCTAGGACTATTCTTGGATTTTGTTTGGGCTCTTCTTGAACTCCGCTTTAACTTAGTTTCCTGTCCAAGACTCCTTTTCTAAGACTCTCCTCGAAAAACAATTCTGCCAAATCCCTTCCTTCTACACTTTTCTTCCAAAAGTGTCAAAGCTCAAGCTGTTTCTACGAGTCTTATGCTAGGAGTATTTTTTCAAGAATCTTCTCCCACCTCTTTTTTACCTTTATTATACTATAACAAAGATTTTTACAAGACCTTACCTCCAAGTCTCTTGAATGAATGAAAAGTAAAAACTATTTTCAGAAACTGTGTTGTTTCATTAGCCTTTCGTATTCGACTAAAATTGGAGTATTTTACAGACTTCACTCCAAGACTTCAAGATGCTTTTTCTAAGATTCTTTTACTAAGTATCTTCCTTTAAGATTTTTATTCCAAGACTCTACCTTCAAGGCTCTTTTTCCAACGTTCTTTCGCAACGGCCTCTGCTGCCATGACTTTTATTCCAATAATCTTCTTCCCAGACTCTTTTTTTTCAAAACTTTTCTTCGCAAAATCCGCTTTCAAAAATTTGAGCTCTCCAAAATTATTGAACTCTTTCATAACTCTCGGGCTTTTCAAAGACACTTGATCTCTGCCAATATTCTTCTTCGAATACAATGCTTCCAAGAAGCTTCTCCCAAAATTATTGTTCCAAAACTTTTATCTAAGACCCTTTTGCTAAGATTTTCGTGCCACCAGTGGCCCACCACTCTAACACTCCAAAATTCTTCATTCAAGACTCTATTTCCAAAACCATTTTTTTAAATCCTCTTCAAAGGCTCTTCTTCCAAGACTTCTCTTCCAAAACTCTTCTTCGGGGAGTTGTTTATCAAAAGTTCTTACTAAGACGATTTTAGCAACATTTTTCTTTCAATACACTTCTTCCTCGGTTCTTTTTCCAAGACACTTTTATTCGAAGACTCTTTCAAAACCCTTGGGTTTTTCCAAGAAATTTAAGCTTTTCCAGAGTTCTTGGGTTCATGCACAATTCTTGGTCTCTTTCAACATTAAGAGAAATCTCCCAAGATTCTTAAAAATCTTCCAAATATTCGTGGGCTCTTCTGGGAATCCTTCCAAAATGCTTAGACTCTCCCGTGACTGTTCAGTTCTTTTAAGGCTCTAGGACTAAGTCTAATTTTTTGAAGACTCAGGGTTTTCGGGAAAAAGTTGAACACTTCGAAGACCCTTGGACCCTTCTTCCAAGGCTCTTGCGCTCTTTTAAGACTCTTGGATTCTTTCCAAAGTTTTGAACTCTTGCAAAACACTTGAAACTCTCTCGAAAATCTCGAAATTCCCACTGACACATCGATTATCAGGATCAGGAACTGACGGACTTTGGGATTTTGACTGATGGATTCTCCGAATTGGACGCATTCTTCGACCTGTGAGTTCAAACGGCGTTTTCGCATTATACTCGTGGGTTATCAGAATTAGACAGAAGTTTTTGGAGCGTCTTAGTTGAATACGAAACCTGGAATTGAATAAAATTAAAACTTATTAAACATAGTAGAATTAAATTCCAGAATTTGTCTATTGAATACTCAGGTTGAATTCTCTGACAGGCGTTAAAAGATTTTTGAAACTAGTCCCATAGATTTTTAGAAATAGACAAATGAATTTTTGGACTAGGATTCATCGATTCTTGAACTTGTATTCTTGGACTCTTGTACTTGCATTAAAAACAGATGTATGGAATTGGTCCTACATTTTGATTACACTTCTAATTGCACTTGAATGTCAATTCTGATTTCAACTTCAAATCAAACTTGAGCTGATACTTTCACCACATGGATTTAACTTCTGAGTAATGTTGTCAGTTAATATGGATTCCTGCAAAACTCTTGAATTCCTCCAAAAGTTTTTAATTTTTTCAAAACTAATTGATTCCCCGAAGACTCTTTCTAGTTGAATTCTTTCTAGATTCTTAGATACTTGCAAGGTTCTTGGAATCTTTCAAAATTATTGGATTCTTTTAAGTCTCTTAGATTCTTGTAGTGGCTTTGGAATTTTTTCAAAGATTTGGTTGTTTTCTAAAACTCGTCGACTATTCCAAAACTTCTTTGGAAGACTTCTCTAATTTTTTCAAGACTTCAAGTTTTTAAAGTCACTTTAATTCTTCGACTGCAGGTGGATTTTTCTCAGGTTCTTGGGCTCTTCCAAAATCCCAAAACTGCTTTGCAAACATTAAGAGAGCATTGAGCTCTTCCAAAACTCTTGAGCTCTTCCGAGGTTCTAGGGACTCTTTCAAAAATTTGGAGCTATTTCAAGAATCTGGGTTCATCCGAAAAACTTGAGCTGTTCCAGGATTTTTTAACTTTTCGAAGACCCTCAGACTCTTCCAAGGCTCATTGAAGACTCTTGGATTCTTTCAAAATACTTGAAAATCTATCGTACTTATGGATTCCTGGATTCTGATAATGGAACTCCTGTATTCTCGGAATCCACATAGATTGGGATTTTCGCTGATGGATTCTCGGAATTGGTCGTATTCACTGATTTGAACTCATATTTTTATTTTTGGCATTATACTCGTGGGTTGTCAGAACTTGTCTAGTGGATTCTTAGATTGAATTCTCTAAATTACATGCAATTGTAATTAGATCTTCGATTCGCACTTGAAATTCGATTCTTAATTTCTTACTAGCAAACTTGAGCCTATACTTTGACATACACTAGAAGGTTTGGTTAATTTTTGAATTCCACCAAGATTTTCTGAATTCCACTTAGATATCTTCGGTACCTCCAAGGTTCTTGGATTCTTCCAGTGGATTTGGAATTTTTTCCAGGCTCTTGGATCCTTCAAAAACTCTAATTATTCCAGGGCTCTTAGAAGACTAGAAGTCTTTTGGATTCTTCTAAACCTCATGGATTCTTGTCAGAATCGTGGGTTGAATTTCAACACACTTGAATTCTTTCGAGTGTTTTAGATTTTTTCAAGTCTCTTCGATTCTTCCAAGATTTCTTAAAACACTGTTGGAGACTCTACAATTCTTCGATTACACCTGGATTTTTGCAAAACTCTTGGATTCTTCCAGGAATCTTGAAGATTTTTACTTTCTTCTAAGAATCGTAGAACCTTTCAAGACTTTTGGATCGTTCCCCGATGACTTTTAGATTTCGTCAAGATTCTCAGATTCTTCCTAGATTCATGGCTTCTTACAAGATAACTGGATTCTTGAAATACTTAGATCTGGTTGATTCTTCCGAGAATCCTTGATTGATTTAAGAATGTTGGATTCTTGCAGGATTTGCTTTTGGATTCAAGAATTTTCTGAGTTGAATTTCTGATTTGAGCTCATGGACGCTCGGAGTTAGTTCACAGATCTTCTAAATTTAACTCATAGATTTTCTAAATTCGACTCATGGATCAGAATTAAGCTCATATATTCCTAGATTTTAGCTCATCGATTCTGGAAGTTTGACTAAAGAATCCTCCGAGTTAAACTATTGGGTTTGAACTTTTGAATAATGTTTTTCTCAAAACTGTGATTTGATGAAAATGCGAATATTTGTAAAACTATGAAAGTAATAATTTTTATTTGTGAGCAGACTTTCTGACACAATCCTAAGGGTCAACGAACGCTGTCTGATGAACGTTGAACAGATTGCTAACGGAAATTGAAATCCCAAATAAACGAAACAAACCCACAACTTCGCGCAGCCCACATGAATCAATGTGGCCTCATCGAATTTTCATAAGGCTTCATTTTTCCTAACCCGACACAGACACTTTTTCCCCATTATGTTTTTGATTTTTCCCATCATCTCGTCACCGTCAGGTCTTGTGCTTGAGCCGTCGCCGTGTTTCCTCGCTGCTGCTGGTGCTCTAGGTAATGGTGGATTGTGAAAGTCGTGAACTCAATCAAAAATTCATCAGAGAATCATTTAGAGTTTCTGCTGGCTGTCACTGCTACTGTTGCTGTTGCACCAGCAGTGAAGAAGGCACTCTCCGTTCGTTCGTTCGCAAAACAGCAAAACAGTAGCAACGGCAGCAGCACAATAATGCACACACATAAGTAATGTTGCATCATAAATTTATCACAAAGATGAAGGACAAACTTTTTGGGCGGAAGGAGAAACAAAACAAAGAAAAAGTAGTTCTGGAAAGAAAAGTGCACTACTCCTACTAGTGTGTTAGGAAACTCTTCGCAGGTAACTGTCACGGGCGGGGAAAATAAATTTCTTCTTGACAGAAATTAGTATCAGCGTGCGTGCGTCGTATCCCTCATGGAAATGCTAAAAGGCTCTGAAGACTATACTTCAACATGAAAGAAGTGAGGCAGGGTTTCCATCTTAACTGTAAAAATTCATTGAGAAACGAAACCAACCGACGGGTTGAAGAAAGGGCCGTTTACCCTAAACCTTAGCCGGGTGTTTCGCTGTGCGAAAAATGGTGAAGAAGTTCATCTCCTCGCAAAAGAATCCGAAAAGAGCCACGAGCGTTCAGCTGAATGCATGTGGCTGACTTATTGAGCGGACGGGTAAGGGAGGAAGGAGCATTGTGTCCGCCGCGGTTGTATGTGCCAGAGTTTCCAGATGGATCAAACAGTGGAAAATGATGAGTTCTCGTTGGCTCTGAGTGGGAAGGAACGAGCGTGCGATTGCCAGGACTTTGGAAGCCCGCCGGGAGTGTTTGTTTGAGCTAGAAGACACAAACTGACAAGGTGATGGCGTGCGATGCAAGCGTCACGAAATTTTCTGCAAACAGTAAGCATCCGTCGGGGAGAAATGGGTAGAGTTTTAGGATATAGAGAGTGAAGTGAAGAGGAAAAAAAACACGAAAAAGTTCAATTTCACAATATATGCGCTGACAAAGTAGATTTTAAATTCAATTTGGTAACCAAGCGGGAGCTAACTTGCCAGCTTGTTGGTTGAGGCCTCTCCGCGGGGTTCAGGAGGAAATGATCAATGGAGGAAAGTTTTCTGCTGCTGCTGCTGTGGCACACGGAATAAGAAAGAAATTGTAAAACAGTGAGTTCGTGCGCGAAATATGCATGTTCTCGGGAAGTTTATTTGCCGGGATGCGATGGAATCGGCGTGTCAGCAGATAATAGGGCATCGCAGATTGATCACGTAAGTCGGGAGTTTTCTTTCTGATTATGCTGGAAACTTCATAATCGGGAACAGATTGGACTCGTGACGAAAAAGCCGTTTGTGGAATTTGAATTAACCAGCTTGCCCCGTCTTGTGGTCTGGAAAATGCATTTCATTACAATTTTTGGAGAAAAGATTATTTTTTGTATTTCAGGAATTTTTCTAAAGCGTGCCCAGTCAGGAACAAAAAGTTGGGCACCCGACCTTTCAGAAGAATAATCTAGAAAATCGAGAATTCGTAGGAAGGATCTATCGATACTTATCATAACAATACCTTTGAAACTTTTAGTGTAATTGGTGTTAAAATTAAAGTTGAAATTGGACTAGAAATTATAGTTGACATTTGGACTTGAATATGTACTATAATTAGGGTTTGGGGCTATATATCAAATTAAGCTGGAAATTGGACTTAAATTTGGACTTGTATTTCGAATTAGACATGAAGTGGAGCGAGAATTTGAGGTTTTTATTTGAAATTGGACATGAAATCTTACTTATGTTCGAAATTGAACTTAAAAATTAGAATTGAAATTATAAGTCGATTAGATTCAAATTGAACTTTAGATTAGACATAGAGTTACATTTGGAATTAGATTTAAAATTTGGAATTCATATACCTAACACCGGACATTAAATAAGACTTGACGTTGGGCATGTACACAAAATTAGGCTTTAGTTTTATTTATAATTAGGATTGACATATCTCGTCTTATCTCAATCTCAAAAGAGAATTGAGAGAATCTCAAGGTTCTCAACTTTTTTTCCTGTTTTTTGGGTTTTTACTCTCACTTTTTTTCATTTTCCTTCCATTTTTTGGTTTTTCTTTTTTCAGTCTCATGTTTTCTGTTTCAATATTCCATTAATCTTCATATCATGTCCCATTTTGTCCTTTATTCAGTCCTGCTTGTCCTTTTATTTTGTATTCATTTTTTGTTATTTTCTTTCCAATTTTCCGACATTTTTCTTCCCGTTTTCCTTTTTTCGTTTTCAGTTTTCGTCTTTTACTGAATCTTCTCCTTTCTGTTTTTCCTGCTTTCCTTTCATTGAGTTTTTCCCAAAGTTTCCATTTCCATTTTATCCAACTTTTTCCCACCGTTGGCCTTTTCTTCCTTTCCTGTCCCGTTTTTCCGCTTTTTGTCCCGTTTTTCTCCAATTCTATTCATTTTCCTGACGATTCTTCTCTTTTTCCTTCCGTTTTCCTGTTTTTCTCTCCAGTTTTGCCTCTTTCTCCGGTCTGTTTTTTCAGTTTTAATTTTCTTCTTTTTTTGTCCCATTTCCCAATCTCCTTTTGTCTCATCTTTTCCTTTTATAACCTTTTTCCTTTTAGTTGGACTTCTTTCTCTTATTTTTCTGTTCCGTTTCCCTTTCATTCTCCCTTCTCCCTCGAATTCTTTCCCGTGGCAAGGGTTCTATTACATTTTTTTCTGACCCGTCGTCCTTTAATTTAGATCGTTTTCTCTTCTTTGCTCTCACGATTTTTATCCTTTTTTCTGCCCGCTGCTTCCTCTTTCTCTTCCTTGCCCATCGCACTTACTTTTTCGCCCTTTTTTTATTTTTCTCTTTTTTATCCCATTTTTATTCTTTTATTCCAATTTCAGACTCCTTTTTCCTTTTGCTTCAGTCTTATTTTCTTGTTTTCTGTCTTTGTTAAGGTTTTATTTGTTCCATATTATCTTCTTTGCCCTGCTTTCTCTCTTTTTCTGTCACACTTTGTTTTTCCTTTTATCCCATTTGCCTTTTGTTTTCAGTCAAATGGAGAGCCATTTTCCTCATTTTCTGTACTCGATTTTCAATTTTACTGCTGCCGTATTTTCTCATTTTCTATTTTCTTTCCTTATTTTCTTTCCCATTTTCTTTATCGTTTCTACCTCTTTTTTATACCGGTTTGTAGGTGTATGCTTCGTCTTTCCCATTTTTCCTCTTTTTCTCTCGTTTTTCTTTTCTTCTGTCTCATCTTCTCTGGAACAATGCATTTTCCTCGTTTCTTGCTCCACTTATTTTTACTCTCAGTTCAGTTTTTCCTCATTGTATTGTATTTTACTCATTGTATTGGATTTTCTTCCCAATTTTCCCGTTTTCGTTTTTTTCTGACTCTCTTTCTTGTATTTCATTTTCATCTTCGTCTGTTCCGTTCTTCCATTTTTAGATGCTTCTGTCATATTTAATATGATTTTGACTTCCCCTTTACTCTCCGGTTTTTTATCTCCCGTTTTTCACGTTTATCCTTTTTTTGTCCTGTTTTTGTTTTTCTTTTACTATCCCTTTTCCATTTTGATTTTTCCTTTTATATCCAGCTGAACCTCTTTTTCCTGTTTTCCTCCCCAAGTAACAATTTGGGTTTTATTACACTCTTATGATGGCATTTAAGACCAAAATTAATCTTAAAGACTACCATAAGAGTACAATAAAACTCACATTGCTGCTTGAGTCGTTTCATCTATCGGTTTTTTGTGTTTTTCTCGCTATTCTTCTTATCCTTCTTGATTTCTTTTATTTTTCATTCCGCTTTCTCTTTCTTGCAACGTTTTCCCTCCTGTGAACTCTCACTTTTCCTTTTTTCCCCTCTTCAATCCTGGTTTTTTTTCTCGTTTTTCGCTTGTCTGTTCCATTTTTCCTTACATTTTCAGACTCGTTTTTTTTTCAACCTCGATTTTTTGTGCTATGTTAATTTTTTTTGCTTTCGTGTATTCTATACTGTCTCTTATCCTGACTTTCTTCTGCTTTGCATGCAACTAAATGAAGAAGCATTTTTCTTGTTTTCTGTTTGCTTTTCTCAGTTTTCCTGCTGCCGCCTTTTGTCATTTTCTGTTCTACTTTTTATGTATTTATAATTTTTGGTTCTGTTTTTCTCCTTTTCTGTCTCTATTTCCTTCCTCGTTTTCCTCATTTTATTTATCGTTTTTTTTTCACCTTTTTCTCCAGTCTCCTCCTTTTTTGCCTCGCTTTTTTCCTTCGCTTTCTTATCTTCAGCTGTTTTCTGTTTTGTTTGTATTTGCTTTCCCGTTCTCAGTATTTTCTGTTCTAATTCTTTTTAACTTTTCAACTCTTTTTCCGTCCTTGTTGTCTTTATACTCTGCTATCGGTTGCCTTTTATCCCTTTCTTCTCCAGTTTTCGTATTTTTTTCTTCCGTTTGACCTCTTCTTTCTATCCCATTCTGTCGTTTTTTGTCCCATTTTTATCCTTTTATATCCCATCTCGGCCTCTCTACCCAATTTTCCAATTCCTCTCTCGTTTTTCTTTCCTATTTCTCATTATTCTGCTTTTCCCGTAGCATTTTTTCTTGTTCTATTTTCCCTTCCCTTGTCTCCTTTTCCCTTCCATTTTTTTTGCCGGTTATTTCCTCTTTCCCTGTTACTTCTCTCTTCCTTTTCCTGTACCGTTTTTACCCTTTTCCTAGGTCCTAAGTTCCGTTTTTCGTCATCCTTTTTCGTTTACCATGTTCTCAAGTTGGTTTCTCCGCTTTTCCTGTCTCGCACGTTGTCCTTTTCTGCCCTTTCTTACGGTTCGACTGTTTTTTTTTTGCTACCTCGGTTTTCGTTTTTTCTCCGCTTTGTAACTCCCTTTATATCCCGTTTTCCGTTCGTTTTTGGATCATCTTTCTTCCACTTAGGCCATTGCAAATATTTTAAAAAGTTTTTGTCCTTCTGGCGTTGGGCCACTGAAGGGGGGGGGGGGGTAAAAAAAAAACAAAGAGAAATTTTAATCGAGCAAAAAATGTAAGTTTTCAGCATTTTTACTTAAAGTTCAAAAGTAAAAACCAAATCTATTCTTGTTTTTCATAAATACGTCATTATTTTCCAATCAAAAATCTACGAAAGAAAGACAAAAACGAAAGGAAATTTTTTGGACGATTTTCGGAAATTTCATTGTTCGAATTTCCATTTCTGTTTCGTGCTAGAAGCGTTAACTCAACTTGTACACTCATTTATCAGGTTTTTCAGGCTGTAGAACCCAAAGACAATTGATTTTAAAAAAAAAATTAACTCATATCCTACAAATTATTTTTTCTGCACCCCCCCACGATTTTTCAAGCCTTTTGCCAAGGGGACGGGGGGGGGGTGTGATGAAGACTTTCTTTTCTGTGACGTTCTGTTATCCTTATTGTTTTTGTCCCTTTCGTCTTCTGTTTCCATTTTTTTTCACCACATTTTATTTACGTTCTGTCCCATCTTTCCTCTTGTTCTCTTCTCGTTTCTTCCGTTCTTCTGCTCCTGTAGTTTCTCTTTTCCTTTTAATCCTTTTTGATCCTAATTTGTCCCATTTTCTATCCAGTTAATTTTCATTTTCTTACTTCATTTCATCGTTTTCTCTCGAGTTTTCCATTCTTTTGTTTCTTTTTTCTAACGTTCTTCAACTTTTTTTTGTCCTGCCTCCGGTTTCTTCTTTCTGTTTTCTCTCTTTTTAATGTTTCATTTTCCTTTCCAAGCTGTTACGTTTTTTCTCTCGTTTTTCTTTTTCTCATGCCCGTTTTTATTCTTTTCTCTCGTGCTTTTTTCTTCTTTTTCTAACCCGTTTTACCAGTGTTTCCAGTGTCACGTTTTCTTTCATGTTCTTTTCCGTTTTTTCTCCTTCTATCTTATTTTTCCTTTTCTACGTCTTTTTCTGGGAAACGGCAGCAGACGAATTATCTTTAGATCCATTGGTGGTCCGTCCGTTATTATGCTAAGAAATTTTTTTAACATTTTCATACGAAACTGTTTGAGTTATTTGGTTCAAGACATATATATTTTTGAATTAAGATTCGCAAGAAAACGGACTTTTTCAGCAATAAGGCCATTGCAAATTATTTTTAAATTTTTGTAATCCTTTCCCCTTTGAAAATGGCTTAAAAAATCGAAGGGCAAAAAAATAATTTGTGGCACATAAGTCAATTTTTTTAATAAAATCAATTGTTTGTGGACTTTACAGCCTAAAAAGCACGAAAAATGCTTATAAGGAGTGTACGGAACGCAATGTAATTTCCGAAAATCGGCCAAAAAAAATTCTTTGGATTTTGTTTCTCTTTTTTGTAGATTTTTGCATGAAAAATATTAATAACGTTCATATAACAAGCAAGAATAGATTCGGTTTTCACGTTCACACTTTAAGTAAAAATGCTTCAGTGGCCCAACAACGGAAGGAAAACTTCATAAAATATTTATAATGGCCTAACTCAGAAATAACAAAAAGTGTTTTCATTGAACATTTATCACTATTATCAATAAAAACAAAAAAAATTAAAATAAAATCCCTTAGGCAGAGCAAAATTCTTGGACTTTTGTTTGGAGTTTTCCGCTTAACTTAAAATTGGACTTAAGTAATAAATTGAACTTGAAACTAGACTTGAAATTGGTCGGTGTTAGACCCAACCAAGTAACAAAACTCTGATTTTGTAAAAACGCGTTCAAAGTTTGCTGCTCTGTATGGTTTATAGCTATCAATCGTTCGAAATCATGTCATAACTCTGACTGTTTGCAACATTGATGTTACCTAGTTAGAGTAAAATATAGCTTAGAGAATTCTTGATGGTTTGCTGTCATTACCTCATTTTTTAAATTTTGCAGCTTGGTCCGATCTGCTTTAACACCGACCAATTGTTGTGGTTCATTCATCAAAATGGCTGAAAGGTGATGACACCGACTGTATAAACCAAAATATTTGACTCAAACAAACATGCTCACCTTTTTATCCCCAAGCAATGACTGCCGGCTGGCAGTCAACATCAATCCCAGCATTAACTTCCTCCGACACACATTCCGAACATTCGTCAGCCCAGGGAAGGGAATTGAACTTTGCCATTCGACATGATATGTTGTCGGAGAAAAGTTTAAACACAGCAAGTCACGTAATAGACCGCGCACACAACATTAACTCCATCCAGATTAATTCGTCCTGCCTGACAGAGCCCCGCCGCGCCGGCAGGCGGCCAAGGTTACTGACGGGGTCACCGGAATAAAGCTCCCGGGGGTAAACCTCAGCATTAACCACCACCTGAGCCTACCTGGTGACACTATGGTTGACGCGCAGCTCAGCAACATGCATCGTACTAATTAATTATTAAAATTTATTACGGTCAATATTTTGTCTGATGGCTGTCGCCTCGCTGAACATTGTCTGTGCGGAACCGGTGATGCGTGAAAATATGGAAAGAGGTTATCAGTGAAACCTAGTCGGTCGATTAAATTCACAATTGACGCAGAAATAAGAAAACACGCTCAATGCGAACACTTTGTTTGCACAATGTTTCCAACCATCATCATTATTCGAAACTAGTTTCAACGCAAAACTTACACCAACCAATTTTTTCCCCTCTTTTGCAGATCGAGTTCCGGCTGGTCGTGTTTTAATGAGGCTCCTTTCTTATTTCGATTTCAATAAGTTTTCAATAAATTTACCCTCTTTGAAAAAAAAAAAACTTCCCCTACACTGTATATAGCATCCCCGTAGAAGAAACCGGAAAGAAGAAAGTTTCGTCCAGCTCACAACCGACCCACAACTTGTTTAATTTGAGTGCAATCAAATTGTAACAGTCGCTAAATAATCAATCGAACCCAAGTGCAATAAATCGAACACCCCCCGCTCTCGCTCCTCGACACAGCAATGGCCACGATGCAGCGACGCCTGGTGCATAAGCAGTTCAACTCGCCGATCAATCTGTACTCGCAGCGCAACATCCAGGAAACGCTGGACCGGGAGCTGAAGCTCCTCTCCAACGGGGCCATCGGGTGAGTAGCATAGCAGTAGGTTTCCTCACCTTTCCAGCCCGGGGTGGGAGTGGCAGATCAAAGGGCCGGCCGGAATCGGAAGGGAGAAAAAGTTCGATTTCGTTCAGCTCCACCGCCACGAACGAATGAATAAATCACGTCCAGCAAATATTTTTCATTGGCTGGAAAATTTTAAATTCAATGAAACTTGCTTGCTTGCTTGCTGCACAAGCAAGAACGCTGCAGTTTTTCGCTTCTTTAGCCTGCTTCGGAACACTAAGGAAGAAGGAAAAATTCGCCCACGTAAACCCGATACCACACCGCCTACGCCTAATCCCGTCCGTCGATCCCATTCTTTTTGCCGGGTTGGCTTTTGTCCGGTAAGATTGTAGCCGGTGGCTGCTGCATATTTGGAACATTCCCGGGTGCGCTTTGATCCGGATTTCGTAAGAAATTGACCAAATCCGAAAGTTTTCGGTAGAACACAGCTCCAGTCCTCCGGCAGACACTGTACCTACAATAGGTACAGTGTGGTTTTTCATCCAATCGAACCATTTTTAATCAGACGAAAACTTTGCTTTCTTTCGGTTCTATTTTTTGTTGTCTTATACTCCCCCCAGAATGATGGACGATTGGAGTAAGTTTCAATCTAGTTGGTCCGCGTGCGACGGAGCACCAATGCCAGCGAGCATCGTCTTGTGTGTTGGTGGGCCCTTTGACCGGCGGTGGCGTGCCTGGGTCCGTTGCAAAAAGGGTGACAACCAGATTGTTTTATCTTTCATTCCAACTCATATTATCTCTATGGGGATTTAACCTGCCTCATATTTCAATCGATACCCATGTACTTTTAATTGTTTGTCAGGTTTCATATCATATTAGATTGCAGTTTGTTTCATTATGTTCTAAATATTTTTCAACTCGATTTTGTGTTTCAACTTTAATTCAATCTTTTATAGATTCAGTGTGATCTAATAGAAGTGAATGACTGCTTTTAAACTTCAGTTGAGTTCAGTTTAAACATCGGTTTAGTTCAGTTTAAACATCGGCATTCTCTAGTTTTATTTTTTTCCTATTGATTCTATATTAAAACTTTCATAACCGCCAAGCATTGTCATATATGATGAAGCTACCAATCATATGTAAGCACATTGTTGCTTCCCATGTCTGGGACGACAATGTCAACCTAAACGAATTTGATGTTCTGAACGTAAAATATGTTAGTAAAATGTGCAACCATGTCTATAGTTTGCATCGATAATTTATTAGAACCTAATCATGATTCAAGTCTTGTGCGAAAACTTAGGCGACGGAATCAGAGCCGTAGCGTGACATTCTAGACCCGATGAGTGTTCCTTCCAACTTCCAAGTTTATTATTTTTGATAAGCTTTTAAACCACCAACCAGATTTTGAACCTTGACTAATTTCTTAACCACATTTATTTTGTTCCAATTTTGTAACAACTATTGGAACAGATTTGGACTAGATACTGGACCAGATTTTGGACCACGTATTTGATCAAATTTTTGTCCAGATTTTGAATCTGGTTTTGGAACACACATTGGACCACATTCTGGTCCAAAACCAGATTTTAGACCCGAACTCAACTCTGACCAGGGCCACATTTTGGTCTCCTTTTCTTAATCAGATTCTGGTTCAAATTGGACCATATTTTGGTTCTGAACTATATCGTGGATCACATTTTTTCATCAAATTGTGTTCCAAATTCTGGAACAGATTTGGACTGAATTGTGGACCATGTTTTGGACATAATATTTGTGCATCACCGCATTTAATTTAAAAGTTCAATGCACTACAGTAAGCGAGGAATGCCGCTTGATGCCAAGCCCTAGCCCTAGCCCTAGCCCTAGCCCTAGCCCTAGCCCTAGCCCTAGCCCTAGCCCTAGCCCTAGCCCTAGCCCTAGCCCTAGCCCTAGCCCTAGCCCTAGCCCTAGCCCTAGCCCTAGCCCTAGCCCTAGCCCTAGCCCTAGCCCTAGCCCTAGCCCTAGCCCTAGCCCTAGCCCTAGCCCTAGCCCTAGCCCTAGCCCTAGCCCTAGCCCTAGCCCTAGCCCTAGCCCTAGCCCTAGCCCTAGCCCTAGCCCTAGCCCTAGCCCTAGCCCTAGCCCTAGCCCTAGCCCTAGCCCTAGCCCTAGCCCTAGCCCTAGCCCTAGCCCTAGCCCTAGCCCTAGCCCTAGCCCTAGCCCTAGCCCTAGCCCTAGCCCTAGCCCTAGCCCTAGCCCTAGCCCTAGCCCTAGCCCTAGCCCTAGCCCTAGCCCTAGCCCTAGCCCTAGCCCTAGCCCTAGCCCTAGCCCTAGCCCTAGCCCTAGCCCTAGCCCTAGCCCTAGCCCTAGCCCTAGCCCTAGCCCTAGCCCTAGCCCTAGCCCTAGCCCTAGCCCTAGCCCTAGCCCTAGCCCTAGCCCTAGCCCTAGCCCTAGCCCTAGCCCTAGCCCTAGCCCTAGCCCTAGCCCTAGCCCTAGCCCTAGCCCTAGCCCTAGCCCTAGCCCTAGCCCTAGCCCTAGCCCTAGCCCTAGCCCTAGCCCTAGCCCTAGCCCTAGCCCTAGCCCTAGCCCTAGCCCTAGCCCTAGCCCTAGCCCTAGCCCTAGCCCTAGCCCTAGCCCTAGCCCTAGCCCTAGCCCTAGCCCTAGCCCTAGCCCTAGCCCTAGCCCTAGCCCTAGCCCTAGCCCTAGCCCTAGCCCTAGCCCTAGCCCTAGCCCTAGCCCTAGCCCTAGCCCTAGCCCTAGCCCTAGCCCTAGCCCTAGCCCTAGCCCTAGCCCTAGCCCTAGCCCTAGCCCTAGCCCTAGCCCTAGCCCTAGCCCTAGCCCTAGCCCTAGCCCTAGCCCTAGCCCTAGCCCTAGCCCTAGCCCTAGCCCTAGCCCTAGCCCTAGCCCTAGCCCTAGCAAAATGTGACAGAAAAGCCTGCAACAGAAGAAATAGGATAAGAGACAGTATGGAATAAACGAAAGCAAAAAGTTGAACAAAAAACAAAAAATCGTGATGGGCAATGAATGAAAATGAAATTGAAGGAAAAATGGAACACAAAAGCGAAATACGAGAAGAAAACTTGGATTGGATTGAATAGTGTGGAAACTGGGACAGGAAAAAAAAGAGGAAACAGCGTGCAGAAAGAAGGGAAAACGAGAGAACAATGGAGGGAAAACGATGCAAGAAAGGGAAAACGAAATAAAAAATAAGAGAAATCAAAGAATGGGATAAGAAAAATAGCGAGAGAAAAAAAAACAGAAAATCGATAGATGAAAAGAGGAAAACAGGAAAGAGGTCCAGCTGGATATAAAAGGCAAAAATGGGACAAAATGGGAATTGGAAAAAAGACAACAAAGGACCAAAAAAAAGATTAGGACGAAAAACGGGAGATAATGAAGAAAACCCGGAGATTAAAGGGGGAGGTTATAATCAAAATAAACTTGACAAAAGCATCTAAAAACGGAAAAACGGAACCGACGAAGACGAAAAACAAGAAGAAAGAGAGTCATAAAAAAACGAAAAAGGGAAATTTGGAAAGAAAATACAATACAATGAGTGAAAAATAAGACTGGAAAAAAATGGAGCAAGAAACGAGGAAAAATGGAACAATGGAGCAGAGAAGATGAGACAGAAAAAAGAAAAACGAGAGAAAAGTAAAAACGGAAAAAACGAAAAGTGAGAGCGTAAATCTACAAAACGGTATGGAAAAGAAGTAAAAACAATAAAGAAAACGAAAGAAAACAGGTCAGAAAAGTAAAAAATAGAACGAAAAGAAAAAATAAATAGGATAAAAAAGAGGCATGGAACATGAGAAAAAAAGATGGCAGGAACATTGGGAATCGAGCACAGAAAACGAGGAAAATGGCTTTCCATTTAACTGAAAACCAACGACAAACTGGATAAAACGAAAAACAGAGCGTGACAGAAGAGGAGGCACAGCAGAGCAAAGAAGTAAGAATGGAGCAGACAAAACTAAACAAAACAGCAAACCAGAAAATGAGATTGGAATAAAAGGAAGAGGGGCTGAAAATGGAAAAATGGAATAGAAAAGAGAAAAATCAGAATATTAGGAAAAGGATGACAGGAGATGAAGAAAACCGAAAACAACGGGCAGAAAAAAGGAAAAAAATCGATATAGCAAAGAAGGGAAAACGACTCAAATTGAAGGAAATCTCAAAATTGAGACAGAACACTAGCCACGGGAAAGAATTCGGATCCGGAAGGATGATTGAAAGAGAAACGGAACAGCGAAACAGGAAAAAGACATCTAACTGGACATAAAAGGAAAAGATGGGACAAAAGGGAAATGGGAAACGGAGCAGAAAAAGAAGAAGAGAAACACAGGAAAAACAGACCAGAGAAAAAGAAGAAAAACAGAAAGAAAAAGAAAAATGGAACACAAAGTAGCAAAATCGGACAGGAAACGAAGAAAAGTACCAGAAAAGATGTAAAATATTTTACAAGGTTTGTTCGTCACGCGTCTGTTATTACGCCAATTTTGGAATTTACATCGCAAGAAGTACGGAAAACGTAACAAAAACAGAACAAACGAAACAGAAGAGGAGGAGAACGCGAGAGAAGAAACATAAAACGAGGAAAATGGCTCTCCATTTGGCTGGAAACGAAAACAGAACGTGATAGAAAAGCAGCAAAAAGGAAAAACGAGTCTAAAAATGGTAGGAAAATTAAGCAAAATGAAACGGAAAAAAGGAAAACACTGCGAAAGTCAAAATTTTTCAGTGAAATACGAGACAGGAAAAGAAGAATGAGAGGAAACAGTGGGTAGAAAAACGAGAAAAACGAGAGAGCAAAGGTGGGAAAACGATACAACTAGCGGGAAGATAGGACAGAAAAAGATAAAAAAAATGTAACAGAACTCCCACCGCGGAAAAGAATAAGAGAGAAAACGAGACAAGAAAGGGAAACGGACAATAGCTTGAAAGAAAACAGAAAATCGATACAGGAAAATAAGAACTAAGAAGGTCCAACTGGATAGAAATAGAAAAAGCTGGGACAAAATAGGAGTTCGAAATGGGACAGAAAAAGAAGAAAAGGAAAACAAAAAGAACAGACCAAATAAAGAGACAAAATTGGAAGGAAAAAGAGGAGAAATTGGAGATGAAAAAGGAAAACCAAAGAGGAAAAGGAAAAAAGTGAGCAAAAAGCTTTATTCTGGTGTGACAGGAAAGGAGGAAAAACGGAGCATCTAGAAAAGGAAAAAAGAAACTGACGATGTACAAGAAGGAGGAATGTTAGAAAAAGACAAATAAAGATAAAAACTGAAAACGAAAAACGGCAAAAGAAAGGATGAAAAATGGGAAAGAAAATTACAAAAAAAATGAATGAAAAGCAAAAAAGTTACTGAGTCATAAAACGTGACAAGTTGGAAATTCAGCAAAGGTTTGAGCTTGAGGATTGTAAATTCTAAAAATTGAAGTGTCGAATTTCAGAAAGTTTGAGATCACAAATTCACAACTGGAAAGTACGTCTAAGGAAAAAGCGTTACATCGTTATACAGTTAAAGAAGGTTTCGATGCTTTTTTCTTTTGCCTTTCCAAAATTTTATTTTGTTTCGAGCCAATTTTTTGCTTGATTTTTTCTCATTCTCTTATTATTTAAACCTATTTTAAATTTTAAAATGAAAAATTGTCAAAAAATATCCTACCCTAAGCACGCCAGTGAGTCCTGCTCCTAACGTAGACTTCGATTTTGCTGTATTCTTTCCCGTTTTCTTTCTACCTCTGCCACTTCATTCCCAAAGCTTCCTTTCCAATCACAATTCATCAACTGCCATTCTGTGCGAAAACAAACCCAAAGTAACAGAACCAAACAAGTGGTAAACTGAACCACCCCGTGGTGGTGGAAATGGAAAAAATCACAGAAATCGCCCTTCCGAACGCCAGGCCAGGACGGATTTCCAGGCGGCCCACTTGTGTGCTTGTGCTAGCTTGGTGCTTGTTCCCGGCTGCGAGGTACACACAATCGACTGAGTGGTTTCGGTTAAACAAACTACGGCACTGGTGCTGGCGCTGCTGGCTGAAGGATACCCCGGGAGAGGCGCTAGACACAACAAGCAAACATTTGGGGTATGCGAATTGACAAGGGTTCTTTCGGCGCTGCGCGCCGTTCGCCTTGGAAATATATTTAGCCTGCGGGAGCGGACAAGCGACGAAGCAGAATCATTTTCAATAAAAGCCAAGTCCTGGCTGGGGAAATGTGTGTGTTTGTGCGTTGCGTTGGTCCGCCTGCGGAAAAAAGGACATTTCCATTAATTTGAACTGTACAGCTAGACAGTCCGAAGCTCCGAAGTGTGTATGCCGGCTTCAGAGTGGAGGCGTACCAAAGGATCGGCTCGGAAACGCACCGCTAGCATAAATTTCAATCGTATACGACTAGGATGTGTTATTTTTCGAACAACAGCTCAGCTCCACAGTAACAGGACCCACCGTAGAGGAAAGTGAACCTTCCATGGAAGCAGAAGAAGCTCGGAGGAAGAATGTTGTAGGCCGGTTGGGAACGAATTAGATTTCGACAATCAAATCGTTTGGGGCCCGGCAAATCTGGCTCGACAACCGAACGAGTGACTGACTGACTGACAGGATCCGGCTATATATGTATAGAGACAGAGGGCGATTGTTTCGATTCGGGAAGTAAACGCAAACACAAACATCTCGTTAGAAAGAGAGACAGACAGAGGGTGACACCGGCCGGCAGCGAGCCTGTGGGTGGGTTATTGACTGTGGAAATTAAACTGCGACTGCGAAAATTAGATTTCGGTGAAGGTAAAGTTTCGAGCAATTTAGTTGGGTGAATTAAATGCTTCCCAATTAAAGTGCACCTCAAACACCATTTTAGAAAAAATAAAATTTTATTTGAATTATCACACTTCAACATAATTTTAGGAAAGAGCATTAAATCGTTGTTCGAACCTTCTTTACTAAGGTAATCAAAGTCCAGCGGAAGATGGAATTGAAAGAGGAAAAGGCAACCAGTTAGCAAGTAACCGCTCCGGTTTCCTTTCATAAAGTTGGGCAACTTAAGTTGCGTGTCTGCCCCAACAAGTGGCCACCTTTTAGAGGTAAATAGAGCTTTAGCACAAAAAAAGGGAGAGAGAAAAAAATACATCAAAAGCAAAGACCTCTGGAAGCGAAACCAATAAGTATGTAAACACGACGAATGATAGCAACAGTAAATTGCTGTAAGGAAGGAGTCTTTCTCCCTTTGCCTAGGGGTAAGACTGCTTTCGATGCAGATTGCTACTTGCTAGCAGCATCCGAACGGATCTCCTCTGGCCTCTGGCTTTGGCTCTGGTTCTGGCTCTAGTGGCGCGGTGGTACTATACAGCACAACTCCACTGCACACGATGGGAATCGCATCTACGAAGGCAGCAAAGCGATATGCGGTATATCGCTTGCTGGCTGCTTGTTGGTATGATGATGACGGTGAAGTGAAGATGATGACGACGATGATGATTCTGTAGATGCCATCAACTGCAGACCATCCGTTTAAGCAACGGCGCGGCGGCGGGCATCTTCGAGATGCAAACAGATCGCAAGCTACCGAACCCAAGAAGAGGAAGAAGAAGCGTTAGAAAACCCTCGCCGAATGAATGGAATATGCATACTAAGAATCGAGGAATGCAATTGAGCACATCATCAAATGCAGTTTGTGCAGCGAGAATAAAAAGTAGGAATCGGAACGGGGATATACACTGCAGAGCAGCATACAGAGCTTCTCGCTTCGTTCGGGCTGTCAGAGGCTAATTCTATGGCAGGATCCGCTCGGCATCCGGCCAACGGCGAATGGGAATAGTTGTGCACAACAATTTCATTGAGGATTTGAATTTTCTTCCTTCCCAGGTCCCACCCACCGGCCAGAGCGCAGCAGACCGGAGGGCGATGTAGCAGCGCGCCAGCCTGCAGAACGAGTTGCCAACAAGGATAATTTAAAGTTTATGTTTGAGTTCTTAACGTATGCATTGTTGGGTGCATGAGCTGTCTGTCCTAGCTAGAAGATGAAAAAAAATGCACACTTGCAGCGATGAAAGAAAGATGGCCAACAAACAAGCACTCCGATATCCCGGTGGATTACATTACTCGTTCTACTCTGGCCTTGGCGCCCGAGTTTGTTGGGTTGGATTCTTTTTAATTTCGGCTCTCGTCTCGTAATCGTTCTGCAGGCACTTGAGGCGAGAGAGCGTGATAATTTGTTTGTTTTCGGATTAAAATTAAAAGCTTCGAAATTGCATTCGAGAACGAAGTGCTCCTAATTAACTTCGTCATTCGGTGGCGGCTGCCTCTGCAAGGAACGTAGTGCAGGGTCGGGTGTTGGCCCTATTGTTTGCAGGAAAGGGAAGTTAATTGCTTGAAATAAAGTGCTGGAATTCAAACTTGAATGGATTTGTTTTTTTTTGGGGCCAACTCCGTCTTCGTCGTATAAGTTATAAATAACGGTCAAAACATGCGATTGAACTACCGAATGATTTACGCGTGATTGCTTGTTCTCGTTGTTGACACTGATGCTGACAGTTTAATTGGGTTTCTCGATCATGCATCAACAACAGCAATATCGACAACTGTCACGAAGATTCGATTTCGTATGAGATTGCCATTTACAAAACTAGAACTCGTCACAACAGACCATATGGATAGCGATATGTGCAATTTATCCTTCGATATAATAACAGATTTCGTCCAATGCAGACTGTATCATACAGTTCTTTTACAGCTAGCAAGTTTTAAGCAAAATCTAATCTAATTCTCTTTCAGTTCTGTTCTGTTTCTGTTCAACTAGATGTATCTAATTATTATATTTAGATTTCTACTTCCACACTTTAATGGATATCCTCCCTATAACTGAATGCACTCACCTTGTCCTTGACAACACTCAAATGGTGTTGGGCAATGGCAATAGACTTCTTTTGATACTTTTATCAAGAGTTTCTTCAAAGTCAGCCCGTTCTCTTAGGAGTTTTACAACGTTTGGTCTACAATATGATATAACATTTCTCGATTCGGCTGGTCTCTGTACCTACCACTTTAATACCGGCCGCGCATAGTTTCAGGATGTCAAATCCGGCCAAAACAACATATGAAAAGCAGCAGGCAGTTACTGGAGCCACTCGTCCCGGTTGATTCACCGATGACTGATACCCGTCATAATGCACGGCTGGCTTATCGTACCGCATCCACGGATGACCTGCCAAACTAAGAATTTTTTGGTAAATTTGTCCAACTTGTTCTTTCTTACCTTCTCAGGAACGACCAACTCCAGCAATTGCTTTGTATCCGTCTTGACATAAGTCCCATCATCCCACTCTCGGTACAACTTCCTGTCTTCCGGACCTTGTAAACGTATATGCCGGCACGTTTCGCCATTGTTTGGACAAACCAGATGGAAATATCCGCCTTTTTCGTCGCGTTGCGAATCGAAAGTATCGATTGTACCTTGAACAGCCCACCACCTTCCTGACCTTCACAAAGACAGTTGACACTTCGGTTTTCTAACGCTGCCTGACCGCGGTTGGGTCATTTGGGTTTCCTTGAATAACTTCACCAACCGGGTGAAGCCAGTCCAATCCATCTGTGGGACACAGTTTAACTTTCCACCCGTGACTTTCTGGTGGACCTGCTCTTTCTCTAATGCCATCACGATAACCATTTAACAGATAATGACGTAATTCTGCCAACTTGAGCATGACACTCTTCAGTCAAAGTTTCACCAATTTCTAATCACACGCTTAAAAGTTACAAACTAATTGATGTGTCCCATTTTTTACGAGTTAATCTTTAAAATTATCTTTATCGTATTGAATTGGATGAATTAATAATTATGTAATAGATAGATAACTGATTGAAATAAAATTATAACATAACTGTGATGAAACCGAAAAGCATAGATGAAATAAATTGATAATTACCGTGCACAACACTAGACACATAATTGGGACACACTTTTGCAAGAGGACGAACCTGTAAAATGTAAGCAAATCGAGTATAGGTCTCTTTCTTTTTGTTAGGCCAGCAGAAAACCACTAAATGAGGTATAAATAATCTAATAAGGTGAATTATTTTCTATTAAGACCGGCTTTTATTGATTCGTCACACCTTTTATATTACAATTTTGTACAGAAAAATGCGTTTATATACGAATGGCGAAGCGGCGATAAATGCCAGATCAAACCTGGTTCAACACTTTTCCAAAGACCCAAATAAGTACACCTTTGGGCTTTAAATTTTATATTAACCCTCTGGTGTCCATTTTTATTCTCAGTTTACATTACGGAACAAGATGTGGGACAAATTATGTCTCTTCCACCGTCTTTGTAATCAACCACCGAATTTTTCCAACGGCCTAATTTTCAGCTCTTTCCTTTTCACGTCTTGTCCACTATGTTTATATACTACAAACGCCTTTGATTTCATTACTGCCTTTTACCATTTTCTCCATATAAAAATACAACTGTCTAAGTTTTATAGAAATTTCCGACTGACCAACTAATCTGACGACGCTGGGCACCTGGGGATGGGCTGGGTGGGGTGATTTACATTTTGTCCCAATTTAAAGATCAACCATGACCTTGAATTTAATCCCATGGTCGAACTTTTCAGATTGATGTCGATTCTCAGATTCAAATTGACGTAAAGATGGAAGTCTCAGTTCTAGCCTAGTTCCAATAGCCCTGTCCCCTGTCCCAATCCCACTAGTCACTATCCCCCGTCACAGTATCTAGTCCCAATATCCCAGTACCAATTTTCCAGTCGCATCGCTTCAATCCTAGTCTCTCAATTCCAGTGTACCAACACCAGTGTCCCAGTCTCAATCCCAGAACCCAGTCCAATTGTCTCAATTCCAGCATCTCAGTTCTAATGTCCCAGTACAAGTATCCAAGTCCCAGTGTTCCAGGCCAGGCCTTAATGTACCAGTCTGTGTGTCCCACTGTCCCAGACTAAGTGTTTCAGTCTCAGAGCTACAGTCTAAGTGTCCCAGTCCCGGTAACCCAGCTCTAGTATTCCCACTCCCAGAATCTCAATCCCAGCATCTCAATCCCAGAGTGCCAGTTTCTGTTTGCCAGTCTTAGAATCACAGGTATCAGCTCTAGTGTACTAGTCCCAATCTTCGAATCCCAGTTGCAGTGCCTTAGTTCTAATGTTCCAGTCCCAGTGTTTCAGTCCAAGTATCCCAATGCAAGTCTTAATGTACCAGTCCCAGAGCCCTGGTCCTAGTGTCTCAATCCCAGTATCTCAGTTCCAGTGTCCTAGTCCCAGAGTTCCAGCCAAGTAACCCAGTTCCAATATTCCCGTGCAAGCGTCCCAGTACCAGTGTGCAAGTCCCAAAGTTCCATTTCAAGTGTCCCAAGTCAAGTCATAATAACCAGTCCGTGTGTCTCGGTGTTCAAGTCTCACTATCTCAGTCCCAGTGTCCCGGTCATAGCGTCCTAGTTCCAGTGTTCCAGTCCCAATATCCCAGTACCAGTGTTTCAATCTCATTGCCTTGTTCCTAGTATCTCAATCCCAGCGTACCAGCTCAAGTGCCCCACCCAGCCCAGTCCCAATCCCAGAATTCCAGTCCAAGTGCCCCAGTTCCAGTGTCGCAGTTCTAATGTCTCAGTTTCAGGGCCAAGTCCCAGTGTTCCAGTCCAAGTAGCTGTTGTACCAGTTCTAGTGTCTCAATCCCAGTATCTCAATTCCAGTGTACGAGTTCTAATGTTCCAGTTCCAATCTCGGTGCTTCAATCCCAGTGACCAGTTCCAGTCCAAATGTACCGAATCAAGTTTTTCAGTCCCAGTCCTAGAATAGAATGGCTAAAATATTATTGTTTTATTTATGGGCTTACTCCATCGGATCATTTAGACATAAATGAAGATTAGAAACTGTGAATGGGAAAAGCCGGTTTGAGTAGAGATTTTTTCCCATTCTCAAATCGGCATAAAACCCATTGTCTTTTTAGCTTTTAACTTACAATATTCAAGCACAAACCTAATCAAATATAAAACATAAATTTCCCATCAAGTTACATTATTTCTTATCCTATTCTTAAAAGTATTCGTCGATATCGGAAAGTCAAATTCTTTATACACGTCTTTAAATATATAGCACATTCCATTAATCGGTTGATGTTGTCCGTAATCTACAAACTACAAAAGATACAGCAAAACTTTATTCAGCAAACTTGTAGACTATAACTAGTTCTACAAATGTCCCATACATCACTTTGTCAAATTTTGCACGGCTGAGACGGTACTGTCAAATGAATTAAAATTGAGCCAAAGTGATCGAACCATCGCCGACCACGGGAGATGTGTTAAGGCGTCCCAAATAACAATTCTAAAGCCACTTGGTTTTACTTGAATTTTATAAAGGTTTTATTGCGGTATTAATTATTACCTCTCGTTTTATTGTGGTATTGCGCAATACCAAGAGGATACGAGTCCAAACCACACTTATAGCTAGCTAGAAAACCATAATAAAACTGTTAATAAAGCAAATTTATTGTGGTTGCTTATATTACCACGTTAAAACTGTGTGGCGAAGCAATACAAAATGGCGCACCAATCAAAATTGATCTTATCGCGGCTACTTCAAACCGCAATAAATCTATTAGTTTTATAGAGCTAACAAAACGGTAACACCCTGGCCAAGCAGTTTTTTGCTGCTATTATGAAGAATACCAAAGTTCAAAACCAAAATCATTTTTTTATGCGATACCATATTGCCATATTTTAGTATTTCGTTTAGCTCGCAAACAAAAATTCATCAAAGCAAAGTGTTTTGCAGAAAGAAAGTTATTATCAATCGGTTTTCCTGTCAGATTTTGCTAGAAATTGAGATTGACTAACTGAATATTTTCAATTTGTTAAAACAACCAGTTTTCGAAAATTGCAAAATTTCTGTGGCGCGCTGATTTTATCGACCTATTGTATCAATATGCACGTTAAAATTAAATGCGCACATGCTGCAAACCAATGAAATTGCTTAAAATTTAATAAATATTCTATGGAATATGGGCTATGGGATTAGCCAGAAAAGCGAAATGCGAAAAGCGAAAAGCTTTTTTAAATTATGGCGATGGCTGTCAAGCAGCGTAAGCTTAACCGGTTTTATTGATGCTTTCAGCAGAGTGTAATACGAATATTTGAGGCTATAATCTGATTCTTATAGTGGTTAAGAAAATTCTGAGGAGTGGGCCGCTTGGTCAGAGAGCAGTTTTAAAGCGGTCATCAGAAAGTTCT
The DNA here is from genome assembly GCF_943734655.1 of Sabethes cyaneus. Taxonomy (NCBI): domain Eukaryota; kingdom Metazoa; phylum Arthropoda; class Insecta; order Diptera; family Culicidae; genus Sabethes; species Sabethes cyaneus. The sequence goes on from NC_071354.1 coordinate 235,113,331, forward strand.
GGTGGAGCTCATAGTTTTATTAGCGGTTTTATGAAATTGGTCACTAAAACCACTATACGACTGTAATAAAACTTGGAATTGTTACTTGAGCGGGATTCTAATTTTATTTTCAGGTTTAAATTCCCATCCAGATTTCAGTTCCAATCCCAGTCCGAATTCCAGTAGCAGTGTTGAAGGCTCAGCATCACGGTACGAGTATTACAGTACGTGGGTCACAGCCCCAGTATTCCAGCCTTAGTGACCCAATCCCAGTGTCCCAGTTCTTGTATGCCGGTGTCGCAGTCCAAGTGTCCTAGTCCCAGTCTCAATATTACAGTCTCAGTTCCCAATACCAGTGTACCAGTCCAATTCCCAGTGTCCCAGTCCCGCTGTCCCAGTTTCAGTGCCCAGTCTCAAAAGCGCAGCCCTAGTGTTCCCCGTATCCCAGTCCCAGTGTTCCAGTCTCAGCGTCCTAGTTCCAGTGTCCCAGTCCTAGATTCCCAGTTCCAGACCGCCAGTCACCGTGCCTCAGTTCCAGTTGCAATATCCCAGTCACGGAATCCCAGTCTTAGAGTCTCCCGTGTCCCGGTTCCAGTGTCCCAATCTCAGAATCCTCAGTCCTACATTCCCCCGTGTCCCAGTCCCAGTAACGTGTTACAGTCGCAAAATTCCAGTCCTAGAGTTTATCTTGTCCCAAATCCAGCGTCCCAGTTGCAGCGTCCTAATTCCAGTGTACCAGTCCCAGTGATATTAGTCCTCGTGCCCCAGTCCCAGTACTAGAATCCAAGTCCCACTTCCAGTGTCAGCATACCAGCTTAGTATCTCCAGTGTCCCAGTTCTAGGGTCCCAATCTCAGAATCCTAGTCTTTATGTCCTCTAAATTCCAGGCCTAGTACCAGTGTCCCAACCCCAGTGTAAAGCATCTTAGTTCCAGTGTCCCAGCAATAGAATCCCAGTTCCAATGCCTCAGTCTCAAAATCTCAGCTCCAGTGTTCCCCGTGTCCCAGCCCCAGCGTCTCAGTCATAGATTTCCAACCCCAGTGTAACAGTCCTCGTGCCGTTGTTCCAGTTTCAATGCCCCAGTCACGGTATCCCAGTTATAGTGCCCCCGTGTCCAAGTGTCCTAGTGTCAGTTTCAGTGTCTCAGAATCCCAGTCTTAGAATCCCCCATGTCCCAGTTCCAGTGTCCCAATCTCAGAATCGCCGTCCTAGGGTTCCCAGTGTTCCAGTCTTAGTGTCCTAGTTCCTGCATTCCAGTTCCAATATCCCATATCCTACACACTTGAAAAAAATCGGTCAATTTTACCGAACTTTTTAGGTGTGTAGTGTTTCCTGTGTCCCGGTTCCAGCGTCACAGTCGATGCGTACTAGTTCTAGTGTCTCAGTATGCCAGTTCCCGTACCCCAAGTCCAGTTCCAAAGTTTCCGTCTCTGATTTCCAGTCCTAGTACTCCTAGTTTCCCGGTCCCAACGTCCTAGTTCCAGTGCCCCAGTCCCAGTTTCAATGTCTCAGTCACAGAATACCAGTCCTAGTGTTTTCCGTGTCGCAGTCTTAGAATCTCCCGCGTCCCAGTTCCAGTGTCCCAGTTTCAGTCCCAAAATCCGAGTCCGAGTGTTCCCCGTCTCCTGGTCCCCGCGTCCCAGACGCAGCGTTCTAGTTCCAGTGTCCCAGTCTCAAAATCTCACTCCTAGCGTTCCTCGAGTCCCAGTCCCAGCATTCCAGATCCAGCATCCTAGTTCCAGTGTCCCGAAATTCCAATCCCAGTGTGCCAGTCCCAGTCCTAGTGTTCCCCGCATCTCAGTACTAGTGTCTTAGTCCCAGTCCAGTGTTCCAGTACCGGAGTTCCGGTCTTAGAATCTCCCGAGTCCCAATTCCAGTGTATCATTATCAGAATTGCAGTCCTAGTGTCCCCCGTGTCCCAGTTTCAGTCTTTCAATCCGAAAACTCCAGCCATAGTGTTTCCCGTGTCCCAGCGTACCAATCGATGCATTCTAGTCCCAGTGTTCCAGATTCAGATTCCCAGTACCAAGGTGCCAGTCCCCGTACTCCAGTTTCAGTCGCCCAAATCCCAGTCCTAGTATTCCCCGTGTCCTACACACTTAAAAAATAGCGCCGAGTTCGGCAAAATTTTGCCGAAATCTCAACAGCCGAACGTTCGGTAAAAATGTTTGGTAACATAGAAAATTTTACCGAACGGTTGGCCGTTGGGATTTCGGCAAAATTTTGCTTTTATTTCGGCAAAATTGGTGCTTTTATTTAAGTGTGTAGTTCCAGTATCCTAGTTCCAGTATCCTAGTTCCAGTATCCTAGTTCCCGTGTCCCAGTATCAGTGTCCCAGTGTGCCATTCCCAGTCCCAGTGTGTTACTTCCAGTGTCCCAGTCTCAAAATCTTACTTCTAGTGTTCGCCGTATTCCAATCCCACAATTCTAGTCCCAGTGTGCCAGTCCCCGTGTCCCAGTCCCAGTCCTAGTGTTCCTTGTGTCCCAATACCAGTGGCCTAGTCCATGTTACAGTGTTCCAGTCTTAGTACCTACTGTGTCCCATTTCTAGCTTCCCAGTATCAGAATCCCGGCCTTGTATCCTCTGTATTCCAGTCCCAGTTGCAGTGTCCAAGTCCCAAAGTCCTAAAGTCACAAAGTTCCAGCCCAGTGTCACAAGTGCAATATCCCAGTCCTAGTATTCCCCGTGTCGTAGTCCCAGCGCACAGTAGTCCAAAAGGACAAAAAGTGGAACCTTTTTCCTAGTGTTTTTTGCTTTCATTTGATCATTTATAGTCTTTTGCACTTTTGTTCGCATGAATATCCCCCTTAATCTAAAACTGTCAAAACTTCGTCATTGCTTACTATAATGAAAATAAAAAAATAACTTCTTCGTGTTAGGAAATATAGATATAGTTTCTTAGACAAAGTTGTAAATATTGTAAATATAAGCAACTTTGCTGTAGAAATAAAATTTCTATCTTTATCGAGTGCTGAACAACAGGGCATAGTCTTTAAAACTTCTTCAAAAATTGGTTTTTCATACTAAGCTTTTGTTAGTTGCATGTTACAAGAATACAATGTTCTAGATAATTATCGAAGCTCTCAAACTACATGTTTTTGCAGAAGACCGCAAATCTCTTGGACCTTTACTTGCTGAGTTATCGCATATTCAAACTTTAAATTTTCATAGCTTCACGAGCCCATGGGGTAAAATGGGGCAAGCGGATTTATGAAACCAGCGCTTCATCTTAAAGCTTAAGTCGGGTACTAAAAACTTGTATGGGTTCCGCTTGTCCTCAACCACCCGAATGAGAGTACGGCAAGCATACGTTTTATGTGTTTCGCGTTCGCGAAAGGCTAGGCATTTTTTTGTGTTCGTAGATAGACGCATGGTTTCTTCGGCAAAGTTATAGAAAATATAAAAATAAACAATTTTGCTAAGGAAATGACTTTTCTATCTCTATCGAGTGCAGAGCTGTAGAGTATTTTCTTTGGAAATTCTTTAAAAATAAGTTTTTCATATTTGGCGTATGTTGGTTGCATTTTACAAGAGTATATCATTCTAGGTGATTATTGAAAGACTCAAAATACACGATTTTGCTGAAGATTGCAAATCTCTAGGACCTTTTCTTACAAAGTTATCGCTTATTTAAAGTTTATTTTCCCTTAACCACACGAGACAAAAGCGATAACTTTGTAAGGAAAGGTCCTAGAGATTTGCAATGTTTTGCAGAAACGTGAATTTCGACTCTTTCAATAATCGCCAAAAACCATATATTCCTGTAAAATGCAACCAACATACGCTAAGTATGAAAAACTAATTTTTAATGAATTTCCAAGGAAAATACTCTATAGCTTTGCACTCGATAAGAATAGAAATGTCATTTCTTTAGCAAAATTGTACACCAATTTTAGTTTTAAAGAATATGCCCTATAGTTCAGCACTCGATAAAGATAGAAATTTTATTTCTTCAGCAAAGTTACTTGTTTTTATAATATTTACAACTTTGTCAAAGAACTATGTCTATATTTCCTAACACAAAAAAGTTTTGACAGTTTTAGATTAAGGGGGACATTCGTGCGCACAAAAATGCAAAAGACTATAAATGATAAAATGAAAGCAAAAAACACTAGGAAAAAAGTTCTGCTTTTCGCCCTTCTGGACTACTGTGCGTCCAGTCGCAGCCTCCTAGTTCCGGTGTTCCAGTCCTAGTCCATATTCATTTCCATATCCAAATCTAACTTCCAATTTGCACTTAAATTAAAATCTTAATCAATCCTAAAATTTACATCCAAATTAAAATGCAAATTTTAGGTCCAATTTGAGTTCAAATTTTAGTCCGACTTTGAGTTTGAATTCGAGTCCAAATGCTATATTTGTGTCTTGCTTTGCGATGAAATTTGAACCCAATTTGAGTACATATTGAAGTCTTTATCTGAGTCCAAACTTGTATCTGCGTTTGAGATCAAATTTGATTGAGAATTTGAGACTAAAATTGATCTCGACCTGAGTGCAAATTTGAGTTCAAATTCGCGTCCGAATTTGAGTGCAACTTTAAGGCCTAATTTATGTTAGAGTTTGAGACCAAACTTAAGCCCAAATTTGTATCCAACTTTGAGCACAAAGTTAAGGGAGAATGTGAGAGCAAATTAAAGTTCAAATTCGCGTCCGAATTCAAGTCCAAATCTGAGTTTGAGCGTGAGACAAAATTTGAGTTTGAATTTAAGCCCAATTTGGGTCCAAATTTAAATTAGAATTTGAGTACAAATTTGAGTCTGAGTTTGAGTCCAAATTTAAGTTCCAATTTGAGCCCAATTTGAGTGTAAATTTGAGTCCAAATTCAAGAATCAACTTAAGCGCTTCATTTTCGGACCCACTCGTTCCGTATTCGTCAATGCTTGTCTAAGGATTGGCTCCTGTGGCAATGCTTAGATAGTTAGTTCAACTCGTTTTTCATAAACCAAATAAAAAAGTACAATCAACTAGTATTAAACCAAACATGATAAATTGTACGCTTATTAAGTGCAAAGACAGATTGCATTGTTTCACTTGATTATTGCCTTCACTTCATTTTGATGGTGTCAGAATAAAAAAAAACTTTCTCTCTCTTCTCGGCACCGCCGAGCAGGCCCAGCGAAAGGGCAAAGACTAAATTCACCGCAACCCATAGGATGATGGAAAAGAGCGAAATCTTCATGTATGCTAATTAATTAGTGTTGCAATTAATTCCTTTTCTTGCTAATTAGATTTGAACGTGAGATGAATGTAGGTGCTTGGCTTGTGCTGCTGCCTCGCAGAAGTTGGCCTTATTTCACCGGCCAGCTATTACTGAGAGTTAAGAAGAACTTCGCAGCAGCACCAGTTTGTCGTCGTGCTCTTCGGTGGCATCGTTTTTGCTATCGCTTGCATCCTTGGCGACTGGAAGCGACCCGTTTCCGTTTCCGCTTCCGTAGAGGAGAAAAAAGATAGTAAAATAGAAAAACCAATTTCAATCATCCTAGCATTGTGCTGAAACGTTTCTCACCATCATCGGCTCGTTATCGATTGGGAAAGGCTTTGCTGCGGAATATCGGAAACTCGTTTTTCGGTTCGAACTTGCAATCATTCACAACCGTCAGCCCAAGCCCAAACTCAAGATAGCAATCTTAGCTAATTGAAAAAGTCGACTCTGAGTGTGATGTCAGGTTTTCCGGGCGATCATACTACCTATCACAACGGAAAGTCAACCAAAACAGCAAAGAACCAGAACCAGATAGCCGAAGCTTTGATTGGAATTAATGGAGCACCCCGCGTACCACGATCCCGCCGATGGATGCCCGACGGAACTGTTCCGAGTTGCCCGGCGAAAGGAAGCTTCTCATTTATGCAAAGCGCTACCGGGGGTGTAAATGTGAATGAAGATTGCAAGATAGTTCTCTACTCGTTCTCCACTCGTTGTGTGTGTGTGCGCTTTCTCCTCCGTGACAATTCAATTATCCTTCGACTGCAGGACAAGAACCGAGCCGAGGCAACGACGACGTGGGCAAGTTCGCCCACCCAGTGAGTGAGAATAGCTTCCGGTGAGATGTTTTTTCGATATACTTTATATATCTCTTTTTTCTCCTGGTGTTGTTGTATTTCAGCGTTTTTCCATTGTGACAGAGACACTGTCTCTCCGTTGAGCGGAAACATCGGCAAATTAATCTCTAATTAGATGTGGGTAGCACGTGACCCCCGGGGGCACGTTTCGACGAATGTTTGCCGATGTTAAACGGTTTGTTTTGCCTGGATTGAATGCCGGGGACTAATCTGTTTATTCCTTTATCATAACTGACCGCACGGATTTGGCACGGAAATTAATAGTTGTACCCGGATAATGATTAGATGTGTGACGAAAATAAACCTTTTGCAGTGAAATTGGTTGAAATTGTCTTTGTCTCTTTAATTACAATATATAAGCACCAGTAAACTTGAACATTTAACTGCTGGTTTGAGAGACCACCATTTTACCCCAAAATTAAAGCAAAGTATCTCATCAACTCCTTGGGCAGAGCATCCTTACTAAAATGGAAATGCAAAATCTTTTTACGACTCATGCAAACTATTCAAGCCGAGTGAAGTGGACCAGTACGAAGTAGAAACGATGAGTGAAATTCACTCTTAACATAAATCTTATGATCGGAAACGAGGTGTCTGAGGAATCAACAAAATGGCCCCAAATCCATGGTTTGATATATGCATACAGCATCGAGACAGACGGATGTTCAAGTGCGCACAATATTTACGTTTACTTTCTATCCCTAAATGCCTATAATCCACCTTTTCGAGTGTACTCGAACAAAAATTGAATCCCTACTCGTTGACCTCCTGTCCTTGCTGGAAGGGTACCGGGGCTGCCAAGATGCCAATTTGAGCAAGCTTCCGAAAGAACCGGTTGATAACTTACACAGACAGCAGAAGACCTGCTGCCAATGTTGTTTCAATTTTTTGTGACTACCTGAGAGAGAACTTTTGCCCAAAAAAAACTGCAATACGATGTGGAACCAACCATGCAGTCTATATGCCAGCCATCTGTTATGACGGTATAATATGAAATATTCAGTAAGCTGTAAGTGGCCTTCCTACTGTAATCCCGTTTGCCCTTTGAACCTGTGGCAGCAGCAGGAGGTTTCCAGATTCACCTTAACTAAAGACGAACGATTTTCTTATCAAAAGCGACCGGTAGTCAGTACCTGTATGAAATTTTTCCCTCGCAGAATGAACCAAAACGGATGATTCGACGTTACGTTTCATGCCGTTGCTCAGGGATGAAACGGCAGTTAAGTCGAGTGGCTTTTTAAGCACCTTAAAAGACATTCCTTCATCAAAGAAAACAGGAAATTTGAATGCGGTGCAATGTTGTCTAGCAGCTAGCGCCAAGGTTAACTTTCCCTCAGAGCTATTTCCGTCTGCAGCTCACTTCGCTGCCTGTAATTCAATTTATTAACAGCCATAGAAGCCCTAAAAATAGGTCATGGTTTGTCCCTCGTCTACGAAAAAAAAGTTACTGAAAATCAATACGACTATTTGTTGTTTTCGAAAAAAAAACTCGAAGCTTACATGAAACCAAACCAAGCCGTTCATCTAGATCAAAAACCCCGGCTCCAAGCCAAATTTCAAAACAGGAGTAAATTTCCGAATTAGCACTCTAAAACCGAATAGTGCCTCGTTCATGCCAGAAGACCAGCACCACGACTGTACCAGCCAACCAGCAGCAGTCGCCAGCAGCAGCAGCAGCAGCAGCCGTTCATGAATTGGTAATCCCCGGAAGCAACCCACAGAAGGGGGAAACACCCCTCGGCGACCCTCCGGTCAAACCGTGGGTTTGCCACTGCCCTGCAGGGCAGTGCGACTAATCCATCGGAAGGCAACGATTTCCCATTTTTAAATCCGCTTAAGCCACTGCCACTCTCTCCGGGTTGTGCTTGTGCTTCGCATATTCGCACCGTGAGGTCAAGTGCAGTGGGTCGCAGTCCCGCACGGAAGAAGGAAGGCTAGTTTTACACTAAACGCTGCTGATCAGAAGAGGGCTTAACGTGCGATGGAGTGAATATTTGCTAGAATCGTGCATTCGATGCCGTGCTTGATGACATTGATCCATCAGATTAGAGAAATATATTTGATTTATAGATGGGTAGTATTCATTGGCAGGGCAATGATGAAAAGTTGAGGTTTGAAAAAAATAACAAAAAATAAGAACATTTTTACCATTTACCAACCAAAGCCATTTAACCATTTAACCATTTAACCATTTTTACCAGTTTTTGAGCATCTTACTGGAATTCCCGAAACAAAATATAAGTGAGGAATAATATAAACAATCAGCGAGACTAAGACTAATTTCCTCATTGATTGTTTATATCGGCAGTATTTTGACTTCATAGGAAGTTTGCCGGCTTCTTCAAGGATGCCAAGTGGCCGTTTTTTAATCCACAAAGCTGGTAGCCGGTTGTCTTTAGACTAAAATTCCGACTGAAATTTGAACCCAAACTTGCACTACAAAGCAGGACTGAATGCAGCACTCAAATATGTACTCAAAATTGGAATTTAATTCGGATAGAAGTTCCGACTCAAGATTTGGGCTGAAATTCCGATTTGGAACCTAATTTGAACTCAAAACACAACTCTAATTTGGATTCAAATTCAGACTAAAATTGAACTTACGTTACAACTCAAATTTGGACTGAAATTGGCATTCAATTTTGGACTTGAAGTTAGAAATAAATATTTGACGTGGTTATCGACTGTATTCAATAATTCTTTAGACTTGGGTTTTATCGGCTCATCAGTCAGTCTAGAGAGTAAGAAATAAATTTGGAATTCAAATTAACCCCCGGATTTATAGGGATTTAAAGAGACACCCCTAGAACTGGAAAACGGGACTGGGACACTAGATACTAGAACTGGGTCTATGACTGGGAGACTTAGACTCTGGGACTGAGATTCTGGCACTGAGACACACGGACTGGTCCATTAAGACTATACCTGGAGTACAGGGACTGGGACTCGGATACTTGGACTGGGATTCTATAACTGGGACTATGACACTGGAACTCGGAGACTTGGACTGGGGTACTGAACTATTACATTGGAATTGAGATAATCGGACTGGAAAACGGAACTGGGACACTGGAATTGTTATACTAGAACTAAGACACGGTGACTGGGACAATGGGACTGGGAAACTGGAACTGGGCTCTGGGACACTTGGATTGAGACTGTGGGGTTGGGACACACGGACTGGTTTATTAGGACTAGACCTAGCATATCGGGATTAAGACTAGGATACTTGGACTGGGACACTATAATAGGAACTGGGAAACTTGGTGTGGGATACATATACTGGGATACTGGAACTAAGCCACTACGACTGGGACATTAGAACTGAGACGTTGGGACTGGATCACTTGCACTGAGACTCTGAAACTGGGATATTGGGATTGAGACACTGTGACTGGGACACTGGGACAGGCACATTCTGGTACACTGGGATTTTTCAGTCCCCAGCAAACCACATATCGTATATCAATATATGAAAATCATCTTAAATGTCTCTAAACAAAATCGAAATCATACACAAAGCTTATTAAATCGCACCCTAGTTTATATTCAATCGTATAAAATGATGACGATTGATTTACATACAATTTTCGTCACAGAATTGTATAGCATTATGTAACTAATCATGTTGAGTCGGATCTCATCGTATACAAATACTTATGAATGTGAATTGTTTACGAATGATCTGAAGTACGTATATCGCCTCCAAAATAGTACGCATATGCTGGTTTCGTGCATCCAGTACGATTTTTCAAGATATATATCGGTACATATTTTTCAATTTTCACTTTGATATACGTACAAAAATGTTAGCTGGGTCGAACTGGAAAATGGGACTGGGATATTGGAACAGAGATACCAGAACTGGTACACTGGGATTGGAACACTGTTATCAGGACTGGGACTGGGCATTGGGAAATTGGAACTGAGACACTGGGACTGAGTACATTAGCACAGGATCTGGGATACCAGGACTGGGACTGGGATACTTGGACTGGGATGACCGGCACTAGAACACAGTGACTTGGAAACTTGGCCTGGGATACTTAAGCTGGGACACTGAAACTGGAATTGGACACTGGAACTAGGACACTGAGACGCCCGGGCTGGGACACTTGGCTTGAGACTCTGGTACTGCGACTGTGACACTTGGACTGAGATTGGGGCACTTGGTTTGGGACACTTACTCTGGGACACTGGACTGGTATTGGACACTGGAACTCGTACACTAGGACCGGGTTTAGGACACTTGTTCTTGGGCACTTTGACTGAGATTCTGAGACTGGGACACTGAAACTGCTACACTGGTACTGAAACACAGGGACTGGGCCAATGAAACACACGGATTTGTACCTTAGGATTCCGAAACTGGGACTGGGACACTAGGACATTTGGACCGGAAAACTACGATTATGGTATTATGACGGCAACAGCCTGGAACAAGTGTGTGTCTCTGCTACGATACGGGGTCATCGTTTCCTGATGTGCAATATTTACATTCCTCCTGACAAAAGCCGATCAGTTGATATAATTGAAGAGCACATTAGCACCGTCCGTAAACTGTGCAACAAGGCCTCTCAAGGTGATACTGTCCTTGTGTGCGGCGATTACAATCAACCCCGCATTGCATGGCGCAAAGACGAGAGCGGTACTCTTCCTAACGTGTCATATTTAACTCCAGCGAATATAGCATTGGTCGCTGGCATGGATTTTTTGACCATGAATCAAGTAAATCTACAACTGAATAACAACGGCCGCTCTATAGATTTAGTTTTTGTATCTGAGGCCAGCCGTGCCGTGGTTACCGCTTCAGAGGATCCCCTACTACCAGTAGATCTTCATCACCCTCCACTGGATATTCACATTAATGTTTGTGGCGAACTTTTGGGGTCGCTACCAACGACTGATGAACGCAGGAGAGAACTTAATTTCCGGAAAATCGACTTCGACAGACTTTCTGCTTACCTATAGCTGTAGATTGGCGCTGTATCGACAATTGCGTGGATGTTCATGGTATGGCCTCCCTGTTCGGCGATGTTATTCCTCAATGGCTAAACTCAAACGTTCCAGTGAAAAGAAAACCAATTTCACCTCCATGGAGTACTTCTCTTCTTCGTCAAGCGAAAAGGGACCGCAATCGTTGGCTGCGTCGTTTGAGGATTGATAGATCAGTAGTGTTAAAGAACAATTTCAAGAGGGCGAGTGACAACTACAGAAAGTTAAATGCTGCACTTTATAAGTCGTACGTTCTAAGGGTGCAGTTTGGTTTGCGTCGGAATCCAAAATCGTTTTGGAGTTTTGTGAATACGAAGAGGAAAAATCAGTCAATCCCATCTAACATATGGTTTACGATGGCAGAGAATCTACGAGTGAAGCCGAACCATGTGATTTCTTTGCGATACATTTTGCTTCAGTCTTTCAAGCTGAACAATCGTCCGACGCAGACGCCGAACTTGCCGCGTCTAATGTCTCACTGGATTCTGTAGACCTGGATACGTTTGAAATTTCGCCCGCCATGATTGTTGCTGCCTCAAAAAAGTTAAAAAGCTCGTACGTTCTTGGACCGGATGGAATCCCGGCTGTTGTTTTCTGTCGCTGTGCTAGTTCTTTTGCTGAGCCGTTAGCCGCCATTTTTAACCGATCATTCATTGGGGGAGAATTTCCTGCGAGCTGGAAGCTGTCATACATGTTTCCCGTGTATAAAAGTGGTGATCGTCGTGACGTCAGAAATTACCGTGGGATTACCAGCCTTTCCGCCGCCTCGAAACTCGAGATTATCGTCAGCGACCGAATTCTACAAGCAACGAAGTCTCATATCTCTTCTGACCAACATGGTTTCATTCCCGGCAGATCCGTAACTACAAACTTGTTAGACTTCGTTACCACTTGTTCGACGGCTATGGAAGGCAGAGCGCAAGTTGATGTCATCTATACGGATCTGAAAGCGGCTTTCGACAAAATTGACCACAAAGTGTTACTGCGTAAATTGTTGCGAATGGGAGCCTCGAGCAGATTGGTGTCCTGGCTTTCATCCTATCTGATTGAAAGAACGCTTCATGTCAAACACGGTATAAGCATCTCGTCACCGTTTGTTAATAAATCTGGAGTTCCGCAAGGGAGCAATTTAGGACCACTTTTGTTCGTCGTTTTCTTCAACGATGTTGCATTCTCGCTTGGTTACAGATGCAAACTCATTTACGCCGATGATTTGAAAATCTACGTAGTGGTGCGCTCTATCGAGGACTGCCTCCATCTGCAAATGTTGCTAAACGTGTTCGTCAATTGGTATCAGCTGAACAAACTTGTTATAAGTATCGCAAAATGCAACGTCATGACCTTTCATCGTTCTTCAGATCCGATTATGTTTGATTACCATATCGACGGTACTATTTTGAATCGAGTGGACCATGTAACGGACCTTGGTATTCTACTGGATCCTAAGCTTACCTTTCATGCGCACTACAAGTCGATCATTTCCAAGGCAAACCGACAGCTTGGCTTCATCTCCAAGATTGCCAAGGACTTTACGGATCCGCATTGCTTAAAGGCATTATACTGTTCTCTTGTTAGGCCGATCCTTGAAAATACTTCCATTATATGGACACCGAACGACGTAACGTGGAACTTAAGGATCGAGCGAGTCCAAAAAAGATTCATACGGCTCGCTCTCAGGAATCTTTCATGGCGTTATCCCTGGAATCTTCCAGCGTATCCGGATAGATGTCAACTGCTTAGTCTCGAAACGCTCTCTCGGAGACGAAAAATCCAGCAAGCCGCTTTCGTTGTTAAATTGCTCGCTGGTGACATCGATTGCCCACATCTTTTATCCCTGCTTGATTTCCGGGCATCAGGAAGATCCTTGCGACAGCGATCATTAATGCAGCCAGGATTTTATCGAACACGCTATGGTTACAACCAGCCTATCGCTGCGATGGTACGCCTGTTTACTTCGGTGGAATCTGTGTTCGAGTTTGGAATGTCTGCATCCTAATTTGTTAACCGAGTGAAAAGATTAAATATTATATAAGTACATCATACACTTCATTAAGACAAATTGTCAGATGGATAAATAAATAAGGGTAAACGGGGTAACAACGCCCGCCGGGGTAAAACCGCCCACCATGGTTTTACAGGGCCTTGCTCAAATTGGTGTTAAATGTTGATGACAGTCATATTACTGAATGCGTACGCAATATTTTACAATACCTTGTACAGCAATATCGTATAAACTATCGGAGAAATAAATAAAAATAGATTTTTCGTTATAATCGTTTCGTTTTTTATAACTTTGTTCCCGCAGAACTTAGGGTTTATTTCCTTCAAAACGTTAAAACTTTCAGTAAATCCAACCCACATCGCTTCTCTGATCCTGTCTTCATCCGACAGTACCTAAATTAGGTAACTGTTCATGCAGTTTTGTTGAAATAAATAGTGAAATGTGCAAATCGGTCATTTGGGGGTAAAACCGCCCACAACGAACGGCGCAAGACCGTCGTGTATAATGCTAGTGCGATAAGGAGATTTTTAAAATAATTGCATAGTTTGGACCAAAGGATCTCAGATTTACATAAAACAATATAAATGTGCTTAGTTTATAGCTGGTGGACTGTTTGGAAAAATCTAAATCGCCAATTTTCCCTGCGGGCGCTATGGACATTTTCTTGTTTTCTCGGATATAGCTTTTTTAAATAATTCCTCCCTCTTGGAACAAATAACATGGAATAAACATATTTTTTATGAAAATATTGCAAATTATCTTAGCAATGGAAAAGTAATATGTATCTGCTTTATCAATCAGAACAATTTGAAATGTCAAAAAATGACCTACCGCATCAATTCCAGGAACTTTAATACCCATATTGTTATATTTTATCTTAGATCCTCTCTAGTCCTTAAAGATTGACTCCAGGATGCCTAAGCCGATCCATCTTGTTGTCTAAGGAAACTACACGGTATCAATTTCAAGACTGTTGGTACCTATATTACTGATATTCTTCCAATACGAGTGGTTGCCGGACACTCTTTCGAACTTGCGAATCTCGGGGAACTATGTATTGTTTGATAGCAAACTGATTCAATTTGTTTAAATTAGATAAATTCATGAATCCAATGCTACCAGTTTCATTCAAATCGGTTGAATATTGTTAAAGTTATACGCTATGGCGGTTTTACCCCGTTAGTGGGCGTGTTTCACCCCGCATGGAAAAAATACTCTATTTTTTGGACGTGTTTCCAAATCGCAATAAAAAATAGAAAATCATTACAGATATTTATGTTTTTATTTTTTATATGTAGGTAATAGATCAATTGTTCATTTAAAGCAGATAAATTAGAAATTGAGCTACAACTTTTTTTTATACAGGTGGTTTTGCTTAGGCGGGCGGTCTTGCCCCGCTTACCCTTAAATAAACAAATGACCTTATGAATCATCAGTGAGCCAGGCATTGAGTTTTTCCTCACGATAAAAAACTAGGATAATGACACTGGGACTGATATACTGAGTCTCGCACACTCGCACTGAGTCTGATACACACGGACTGGTACAACCAGGCTTGGCCAGGGTCTGTGGTTCTGGGAGTGGGACACTGGAGGAAGTACACTGAGATTGAGGTAATAGAACTAGAACTGGGACTGGGACTGGGACTGGGACTGGGACTGGGACTGGGACTGGGACTGGGACTGGGACTGGGACTGGGACTGGGACTGGGACTGGGACTGGGACTGGGACTGGGACTGGGACTGGGACTGGGACTGGGACTGGGACTGGGACTGGGACTGGGACTGGGACTGGGACTGGGACTGGGACTGGGACTGGGACTGGGACTGGGACTGGGACTGGGACTGGGACTGGGACTGGGACTGGGACTGGGACTGGGACTGGGACTGGGACTGGGACTGGGACTGGGACTGGGACTGGGACTGGGACTGAGACTAGGACTTAACATTCGACTTAAATTTATGCTCAAATTTAGTCCCAAATATAGAACCAATTTTGGACCTAACTTTCAACTCAAAATTGCACTTAAATTTCGATATAGACTCAAAATCGAAATCAAATTCGGATTCTAATTTGGCATAAAAATTCGAAAAATTGTGATTCGAATTTGTTGTCAAATTTTAACTTGGACTCAAATGTGAACTGAGAATTGAGCTCAAACTTAGATTCGAAATATCATTTAAATTTTGACTCAGATTAGGTTTCTAATTTCTATGCAAATATTGAAATAATATTTGAATTCATGCAAAGCACAAAACAAAAAAATCGTGAAATCGTACAAAAGTCTTGTCACAGTAATAGAAAATTCAACCTCAAACTACTGACTTGCTATAAATTGATCAGAGATTCAAATAACATTTAATTCGACAAAAGTTGATCAATTTGTTGACATTAGGGCATGTTTCAAGAATGCTGGACAATTACCCTCCTAAGATGGTGTTCGATTTAAACCCGGAAGTTGCGCACCCAGTTAGCTTCGGGATACTTTGCTGGTCTTAACAAGCCAGTCGTCGTAGGTTCGAATCTCAACTGGGCGGTGCCGCTATTGAGTTAATAGGATCTTTACACTAGACCCGTAGTTTTCCTGTACTCTAATCGCCGGCTGTGAAGTCTGACAATAAAGAAGGGTCAATTTCTTAAGGACGTTTATACCCAAGGCTTTGGTTTTTAGGAACAAGACAACTATAGGATCACAATGAACAAGATGGATAAACCACGTGGAGCGAGATCTGGCGACGAATTTACGGCAGTGTTCAAGGAATTGGATTGTGGTAGCCCCAACCATCAATCTTGGGACTGAGACTTTGACCTGGATTTGAAAATAGACTCATGCTAAAATTAGAAGTTGTTAAGTTAAATTTGGATTTGATATTAAGCTCTGTGCAAAATTAATGAACTTGACAGAGAGCCTCAGAAGTCATGAACCAGACATATCCCGGCGATTTGGTCATCTCCTGGTTTAAGTTGTCTAAGTTTATGCCAATTTTGTCTTGCTAGTACGTCAACTTAATTCTCTGAATTTTCCTGATTTGCCGGCATAGGCGCTTCATATGGGAGCCAGAGCCAGTTTTTAAATGAATTGACTGAGATAGGAAATTTCAGTAACAGATTTTGATTTATGATTTACCATTGTGCTACAGTGAAACGTTATTTTACTTAAAAAATATCTTCTTATTTCAGTGACATTTCGTAGTCAATTCCAACTTTGTATTTTCAGGTGAAATTAATGATCCTAAGGCTAGCTGGCAGAATTTCCATTTTATCGCACCTGCATCTCAAACAGATCATGCATAATTTGAACTGAATATAATTTCAGGTTATCACAAATCAGATAAGCAAACTTCCGGCAAGCGTCGTCCTGCGAAACTTTGTCGTCGTTGTTGCACGCCGTCCAGCAGCCGAGCAGCAAAACGCCCGACCCAACCAACCATAATCGGGAAAAAGACAACTGTACAGCGCACACACACGCAGTTGTATGTAGATTGTAATGTAATTTATGTGTATACATTTTCGTTGGCATGTTGACTGTCATGTAGATTATTTCATATCACTCCTAGCGCCAAGCCAATGCAGCGAAACAGCAGCAGACTAGACAATAAACTTCGGAAGGAAAATCCAGCAGCGCTCGGCTTGACTCAAGTTGGTTTAGTCAAACAAACGGAGCAACAGCAACAATGTATCTCCGTATACGGTTCGTGGGGTGGCGAGTTGGGAACACACACAGTTAGAAGGACATTTAAGCTGATACGACTTTAACATCCCGGACTAAGGAAGTGCAAGGTGCACAATGCAGACAGAATCCACTACGATTAAATCCTCCGAAATGCCATCAAATGTTGTCGTGTCAGGATGTATGTTTGCCTGAAAAAATAACAAACGTACTTACGGAGGTAGAAAGCATTCCTGGTACTGGTACTCAGGACTCAGGAAGCTTCCCAAATCTTTTCTCGTGTTAGTTCAGGAATCACGTTCAGGGTTGTATTCAATTAGTAGAAAATTAGTTTGGGGTTCATAATTGGAAAAACACCGGAAATCTAATACTGAGTTTGGCACAAAAAATACACAAGATCGAACCATTCGAAGATAGGATGTGAACATTTCTTCCGGCTACAGCAGAAAACATTGGCCGGGATTGTTTGGAAAGTATGCACACACGAATCTGGAGTGCTCCGAAGTCCGCAGGGCGAATGGTAGACCAAACTGTGGCAAAGCAAACAATCATACGGATTCATAAGTAGAGAAACACCCACACTCCACACACAGAGATCCAAAGTTGCCAGTCCAAACGAGGCATTATGCGGAAACGGAAATAAGCGAAATCATCGCCCTCTACTCAGGCCACTGACTGGACTGGAGAAGAGAAAAGCTGGTGCCGACTGCAAGAAGCAATCCGGATGATTCGCACTGGATGCACTTGTTCGCATACTGGTAAACATCATCAGCGAATGGAGTAATCATGCAAGGCCGTACTGAGTGCTCTTATAACGGCAGCGGAAGTTGCTGTACATCTACAGTGGGTGGCACAATATTAGTCCTACCTGGGAGCCTGATTAGTAGTGTTCAGCAGGAGCAACTTCAGTAATTATCGCAAGCTTCGAAATAGGAAACAAGGACGGACCGCTGCATTCGGTCGCCACTGTAGCCTTTAAAATAATGATACTCTGAGCCATACTGTTGCATTCCACACACGAAAGAAGCTTTACGGACCACTATACTGGCTGGGCACACTCAGACTGCCACTCCGATCTGGATGCATGCTGCATGCATGCAGCAACGGCCAGTTGGACTGTATTTTATCACTGTCTCACACATTTGAATAAATAACGAAGGGAAGGCACTTCCTTTTATTCTGTACAACTTCCGGCTTTCCGGGCTGTTTGGGTTATTATTTATGCTGCTAGTTACGATTAATTTTTATCTGGGATGCGGAGAAAAGTTTCACTCCGTATTATTTGTATTATTCAGTTGCGATGGCATCTCTCGTGAGATTAGGGTTTCAATTTACTGACGGACACCGAGATCGTACATGCAAGCATGTATGTTTGCATCCTGGCTGGTGCTGCTGCTGTTGCTGCAATTTAGCGCATGATGACTTTTTGATGTTTATGTTAAAATATTGATAAAGCTTCCCGGAATAAATAAACATGGCATGATAAGGGATAGAACGGATTCAACTAGGGAACAGATTACAAATTGAAAAATTGGATGCTGACGGTCGTTCGGAAAAAAATCCGCTCATGTCTTCCTAGTTCGTAAAAGTTTTTTTTTTCGCCATCTATTTTTTGCTTTCCCCATGAGATTTCTTTTTCCACTTGCATCGAGTGTTTTATTTTAAGATTGATGACTAACACTTTTCGCTCAGCTTAACCGCTTACTTCACAAGTGATTGCAAATGCGGTGCTCTGTCGATTGGGGTACGAAGATTCGGCAGGCAGCTGGGCGCGTGTGGGGCGACGTTTGTTTACTGTTTACACCAAGCCAATTTGCAATACATAAAGTACGTGTCGGTTTACACGAGACAGTTGGCTGTCGGTTGAAGAATCTAGAAGAATGTATCGGTACCTACATGTGTACGGAGCGTACATGGTTGCCTGCTCGCGGTCGTCGTCGTCATCGTGGTTGTTTGCTGCCGCCGCGCTGCTGCCACATCGCCAGGATGAAAGGGTGATTGATGGCCGGGATTATCTCCGACGGAATGGCAGCAGCAGCAGCAACAGCAGCGGTAGCGTACCAAGGGAAAGGACGACAATTTACGAATCACCCAGAAAAGAGGATGAGATCAACAGAGCCGTGATTCATCGCGGTGCAGCACGCTTGGAACGGTTGTTAATACCTACTAGCAACGCGAGGTGAAAAGTTCGGAACATTGCGCTCTAGTTAGAGCGACTTTGAGAGCTTCTATAAACGAGCGAACAATTGCTTCAGATAACCACCGCCGCAACGCCATTGTCGGGTCGTTTGAACGCGAGGTGAACGGCGAAAATGAGCCATTGAGATGTGAAATTGTATGAGTAATCGGAACTAATTTTTGCCAGTTTTACTAGACGAATTGCTTTTTTGTTTGCAGGGGCGATTGGGGCACAGTAGAGTGACTGGCATTTGGCAGAGACGTTTGTGTTGGAATTAGAGCACCCTCAAGGATGATTACCATTGGAAACAAAATCACCACCGAAACATATAAGTTCGAATTACATAAATCACAAATATTACCTTTCGAGTATGATCGCAGAGACCATGCATCGGAAAGATCTCTCGATGATGACTTTTCAGTGGGATTATTGCTTCGTTTAACTTCGCCACCGTAGCGCAAAATGCATCACCCGGAGGATTGGCAACCGCTTCTTGGCACAGAATCCTAGAGCGGTTAGAATTCTTTTGCTTCTTTTTCCGTCCCAGTACAGCCCAGTGCTGCTTGGAATAATATTTTACCCTCCTTCCTGTTTACTTAATTTTTTACCTGCCAACCACGCCTTCTTGCTCTGTAAAAACTGGCACATCTCGTCCCAACCGATACGCTGCTGGTTGCCATTTACATCCAAAATAAAACCGGCCGTCTAAAACCTCTCGCATTCAGAAAATTATTTTCTCTCAGGAGTATTTTTATTCCTGGTGTGATGATGTGTAGTAATAAATAACAAACATTATATTTGCAGGCCTGTATACAATTTGCGAAACCTGTCTTAAGTCCAATATTGCTGATCTCTCCAGGGAAGTTGACGAAGAGCATAACAAATAAATCAAAAATGCACGTAAACTCTAGCGTCGAACGAACGAACGAACCTAAGACTACATTTGGACTTGTCGATTTCGGCAGAAATCCTTCACTTGTCATCTCTACTCAGTTTGGCTTTGGAAATTTGATAATCAAGTTGGAGCGCTTCTACTGCAATTAGACTGACTACAAGATAGATTTCCACATCATCGATGAAGAAAAACCGTCCACCGTTCATTGAGCAGTAACTCTTCGACGTTTATGTAGATACAGAATAGCAGTGGCCTCAGACTTCTACCCTGTGGTACATTAAAACTATGTACGCGGCAAACCGGTTGTTTACAAGTTGTACGAATAGTTGCTTTACACTGCGACACTTTGCCTTAGGACGGCAAGCCACTTTAGTAAGCAAGTTGTGCGATTTCACGAATTTTTGTTTTTGGTTATTTGCATTAAAATTCAAAGCCAAATTTGAGTCTAAATTTGAATGATAACTCGAGCTACAATTTGATTCGGATATTTAGACCAAATTAGAGCGTGAGAATGGGTTCCAATCGATATTTGAGTGGAATATAGGTCCTAAAGTTGAGAGTCCTGATTTAAGTCCATATTTGAGTCCAAATTCAAATCGGAATTTGCGTAAAAATTAGAAAACAAGTTTAAATCCAAATTTGAGACCATAAGCTTAAGTCTAAGTTTATGTCAAAATTTGTTCCCAAATTCAAGAATGTGGGAACGTATTTGTGTCGGCGTAGGCAAATATTTGAGGCGAATGTTGAAACGCATTCCCAGTCCCAGTCCCAGTCCCAATCCCAGTCCCAGTCCCAGTCCCAGTCCCAGTCCCAGTCCCAGTCCCAGTCCCAGTCCCAGTCCCAGTCCCAGTCCCAGTCCCAGTCCCAGTCCCAGTCCCAGTCCCAGTCCCAGTCCCAGTCCCAGTCCCAGTCCCAGTCCCAGTCCCAGTCCCAGTCCCAGTCCCAGTCCCAGTCCCAGTCCCAGTCCCAGTCCCAGTCCCAGTCCCAGTCCCAGTCCCAGTCCCAGTCCCAGTCCCAGTCCCAGTCCCAGTCCCAGTCCCAGTCCCAGTCCCAGTCCCAGTCCCAGTCCCAGTCCCAGTCCCAGTCCCAGTCCCAGTCCCAGTCCCAGTCCCAGTCCCAGTCCCAGTCCCAGTCCCAGTCCCAGTCCCAGTCCCAGTCCCAGTCCCAGTCCCAGTCCCAGTCCCAGTCCCAGTCCCAGTCCCAGTCCCAGTCCCAGTCCCAGTCCCAGTCCCAGTCCCAGTCCCAGTCCCAGTCCCAGTCCCAGTCCCAGTCCCAGTCCCAGTCCCAGTCCCAGTCCCAGTCCCAGTCCCAGTCCCAGTCCCAGTCCCAGTCCCAGTCCCAGTCCCAGTCCCAGTCCCAGTCCCAGTCCCAGTCCCAGTCCCAGTCCCAGTCCCAGTCCCAGTCCCAGTCCCAGTCCCAGTCCCAGTCCCAGTCCCAGTCCCAGTCCCAGTCCCAGTCCCAGTCCCAGTCCCAGTCCCAGTCCCAGTCCCAGTCCCAATGCACAGTGGGGCGACTCCATACAAATGCTGGCCAAGCAAAAAAATCTCTTTAAATCAAGGATAATATGTGGTTCCTAAGTAATTTTGGGATGCTGAGCCCGAATTTCAGGTTTATTTTGCATTAGAACGTATATTTTTTGTGTTAGGTAAAATTTTCAACTATTTTTCAAGTATTTTTGAAGTATAATGACGTATAAGAAATGAGGGTCATTTGAAAAACTATTGCAGATGGATTTTTATAGGATAAAGCATTATATAAAACAATACAAAGCAATTATGAGTTTTAATAATCAACACAAAATCCATATAAGTTATTATCAATCAAAAATCAAAACTTTTCCGCTTATTAGTTTTCTTAATCTTCTTTATCTCCATCTTCTTTTTCTTCTTCTTCTCCTTCTGCAGAATCACTTGTTTCACGTTTCGTCTTCAATAGTAATATAGCGTTCCCAGAAAGATTTTTCTAATTACTTTATTCCGTTTCGCAGAAGCTATAAGCTTTATCCGGAGAAATAAGAAGACGAATAATTCTATCACCATTCGTATTTTCACACTCATTTTTGCATGTAAAATATTGTCTTGTATTTTTATCCCTATTTTTAGCATAAGGCAATAACCTTATTTTTGTGAGAGTTAATACCGGTGTAGTGATTAGCATTCACGCCTCTCACACCGAGGACCGTGGATCAATTCCCAACCCCGCGAATGACCCGAGTTGTTAAAGTGACTATAATTAAACAAAAAAAAACTTATTTTTGTGCTTCTTCTGTCATTCGTCCTATCAGCAATATAGTTGTCTAGATTCATTTATGACCGCGAAATTCGGCGCGAATTCAAATTCTTTGCATTGCAGTGGACATATTATATGAGGACTATACCCTGACATAAAGGTTTTTGGTATACAAACAATAAGTTTCGAATTTTTCTGAAATAACGTGTTCAAGAACTAGCTATAAGAAAATTTCTCAACCTTTTAATTAATTTCATATCTATACCCGTGATTTCAGAACTAATAACGGGATTGACATAAGATTTTTTAGCTGTATTTCCGTCATTACTATCGCTGTATCCTCCAGATTTCCTCCAACCTCTAAGATCTAGTCAATATGCAACATGGACCACACATTCGAAGCAGCTTAACCAACCATGTAAAGGAGATATCCCAAAATTAAGATATCCTACGTTTACTTTGAGTGTTTGCATTTTGTCTATATTGTTGAATTCTGATATAGTAGCCTTACAAGCGTAACATCTGTGCTCTGCGCTACTCTGCGCTAAATGAGACTATATCCATTTGAAAGCTCATATTTTACGCTAACTTTTACCGGTAGTGTCAATAGTGGCGAACCTTGGCTTCAAAACTTTTAAGCGTGTTTTACGCGAAAATATGGCACTTTTTTAATGAAAATTAAAATTGTGGCATACTATGATAAAATTACTGCATACTCAATTAATGGGATTTATTCAGCACTATTTTTTGAAGAACTTTTCCTTAGATACCGTTGAAATCCGAGCTACCATTAGACCTCTAGCATGTTTTGAAATATTGGGTTATTTTTCAAAAAAACGCTAAAATATGCTGAGATAGCATACTTTCAAGATTCATAGAAAATTCAAATTTTGTCAAATTGATCTAAAATTTTGGATTTGAACACTTCAATAGTATAGAATCACAGGAAAAATATAACGGAGAATCGAAATGAACTTTCATTTTTTGGCTGCTGGCCAGCGATTCCCCACTGTGCAATGACCAGCATGGATTCATGGCTGGCTGCTCCGCGACAACAAAAATATTAACTCCTCTAAGGTCTACATCATTTTTAGCATCGCCAAATTCACTAAAATGGTCGTAGCTTTTTTGTCACTCAATATTTTTTCACCAAATTTGGGGGATTTCCCGAAAATTGCCAAATTGCCAAACAGCATGAGACTTTGACTATTCACATTATTTCAAACCACTCTACTGCGCACTAGTTCGTCCGCTCCTCTAAAACGCGTGTCTAATTTGGAGCCCAGCTCCAGCTCCATTGGAACCATCGGATTGAACGAATGCAGGGAAGATTCAAACGATTGACCTTGCGTAATCTGGCTTGGCATGACCCAAATAATTCACCTCTGAGTCCCGACCGCTGTCGTTTGCTTGGATTAGATACATTAGAATGTCGACGTAAGGTACAACAGGGTTCGTTCGCGGCCAAACTGCTGGATGGCGAAATTGGCTCAGCGAAATTACTGTCGCTCATGAATTTCCGCGCTTCTGAAAGGACTCTAAGGCCGTCATTGTTGCTGACTAACCCATTTCATCTGAACTGAATTTGGCCGCAGCGAGCCAATTATATCATCTATCAGAGCTGTTAACCGTGCTGAGGCGAATCATTTAATAAATTTGTGCGGTTGGTGTGAATAAGTTTGTTAAAGATGGTTATAGTGAGTTTATTACACTCAAGAGTCATATGGAATGTAAGACAAATAAAACTCACGGGAACACCTCGCGGCTGTTCTTATGGTGCGTTTACATTCAGAAATGTTTAGGTGGCGACAGAAGTAACATTCAGCAACAACTAGCAACATATTGCATTCCAAATGTTGCCCGAAAATGGCCCAATCTAAATACATCTTTACGCTCCGCATGGACACGCCTGGAGTTTTGGCACTTAATCTGTTTGTGATAAACCCAAATTGTTGCGAAGCTGTAGAGATGAACACAAGCTCACGTATCTCACAGAACTCCAAGATCGCTGAAGAAACGCGTCCAAGAACAGCTGCATTTACAGTGATACAAATCCGTATTAGTACGGCACCTTGCAGATTTCGTTTTTCTACATTCGAAAGTTTAACAGAAGTTTTAGGGACATGTTATTCAAGTAAAATCATAGTTTGTTTTGTTTGATTATAGTCATTTTAACAACTTAGGTCATTCGTGATTTCTGCGGGGTTGGGATTTGAACCCGGGTCCTCGGCGTGAGAGGCGTGAATGCTGACCAATACGCCGGGATTGACCCCTGTAAAATCATAGTGTCAGATGTTAATTTTAAGGTATGATATCTGGTTTTGGAAAAATGGATTTTATTTAACTGAACAAAATATTATAAATTGGCATATGAAAAAATCCACACAAATCCATATTCGTACGGGCTTCGAATTAACAGTTTTGATTTCGCAGATGTGGTTTAATTTCAAAGATTAGTATTTGGTATGGTGTCCCTTGGTCTTTGCCACTGCCTTTAGTCATTTTGGAATGTTGTCTAGCAGTTTTTTCATGTATTTGGTGGGAATTTGGTCCCATTCGTCCATTAAGTGCTTTCTAAGATCGTTTTTGTTGGAAATTTGATGGTTTCTAATCTTTTGTAGAAATATTCCAAAAGGTTTTCAATGGGATTGATGTCTGGAGATGTCGTGGTAGAGTATCAATAAGTTTTGAGCAGTTGTAAAGTAACCATGTGGGTTTCTTATGTGCTTTGTGCTATGGGTCATAGTCTCGGTAAAACTTGAACCTCTGACTAAATTCCATTTTGTTGGCACTTGGCTTCAAATTTTACTTTAAAATGTCTAAATAGACATTTTGATCCATTTTGTCATCGATGAAGACTAACTTGCCAACACCTTTAGCCGTAATCCACCCGCTTACCACCACTCAACCCCAGCAGTGTTTAACCATCGCTTTCAGATTTTTTTACATTTAGTTCATCGTTTGGCTTTTCCCATACAAAACGACAACCACCTGAGCCAAAAATGATAGATTTCGTCCCAGTAAGATATTCTTTTTGCAGATGAGTTCAAATTTAACATCTTCGGTAATTTACAGCAGGCCCATTTTTCTGTTACACCAGGCAGTAAAAGTGTCCAACTGTGCTTGCAGTTGGGCATCGATAGATTACACAACGCGATAGATCTTTAGATCGTCGCCATATTTCAGTGCGCATCCAGAATTCAACAGAATAGCGATATCGGTGAAGTGCAAGGCGAAGAGCATAGGCCCCAGTTTAACGCCTTGCGGGACACCAGAAGAGCTACTGAATGCACGTGAAACTGTGAAATCTGACTTAACACTAAAAGTACGGTCTGAAACATATGAGCTCAACCAAGAAGTCTGTCTATTAGATACACCCAGTTTAAGGAGCTTGTACAATTGTGTATTCGATGATCTACAGTGGCGAAAGCTGCCTTAATATCTGTGTACACAGCATCAGTTTGAGTATCAACTTCCATCTGGCAATGCGCGTACAAGTGCCTTCCATCAAGTTGATTTCCAGAGAACTACCAGGCAAAACCCCATGCTGGTCTACTGTTATATAGTTTGGAGTACTATTCTGAATTAAACTACTAGTGATGATTTCAAAAAGCTTCTATCCAGTAGAAAGACTGGTGATGCCTCAGTAGTTCCTTAGGTCTCGCTTTTCTCCTTTTTAAAATACGGGAAATGGGGTTTATTTCTAATTCCCGTCGTAATAAGTAAAGCCATTCTAATTTTCATCATTTGTTGGATGGATTTAATGAATACTCCAGAAGTTCTTGTGCTGATTTGACTAAAAAACACTTACCTTTCGATCCGTGAATTTGGAAATCACTGAAAAGCGACTATTAAAGCATATTATTGAAATTACGCAACTGACTTTATTTCTAAAATTCGTCGTACCGTTTTAAAATCCGTCCATCAAAATTTTTCATCGTCCAAACTAAAAATCACAACAATGTTCACGAAGCTAACGAGCATGTATTTGTGTAGGACGGCATGACAAATGTTATTCTATAAAATTTCTGCAGGTCAGGCAAGTTTTCCTGGCTGTAGAATAACGACAATGCCTTGCGTGAGTTATTTTCATTTATGAATGACGGAAATTAAAACGATTAGTCGACATTGTCCTCTTCGTCGCACGAAAAAACGTGGGAAAATTGGCTGGTAGGACTTCTTTAATGATAAAAAAGATTTTAAATAAATCTCAGCTTTAAATAGATTTAAATAGATCTCAGCTCACTTTGATTGATCGCGTATGATAGACAACAAACGAAAATATTAGGGAATAACTAGTTTTGCATTGTGCGTCATAAAAATGCTGATATTTTTAATAATTTGTGTTGGATAGGACGGGAATAGGCAATTACGACGATATAGCAACATACCCTATGTATGATTGTATAAATAAATAAAATCTGTACAAATCCGACTGAAGGGGATGGCAAGAGCAGTAGCGCAGTGAAAGAAAATAAAAGCCGGAACGCCATTGGAATCAGGGCAATAGAGTCTCTTCAATTTCTAGGTATCACAAATGATCATATCGGGAGTGATGTCAAAAATATCCAAATCAACAGCACCACCGGGGACACCCAAGGTAGCTATTTTAGCATCAGGCTGGGTGGTTCAACCACTGGCGAACACAGAAGAAAAATTATCAGCAAACAATTCGCAAGATTGGGTTATTCCGTTCCGCCCAAGATCACACTAGAAGAAATGGAAGAGCTTTTCCTTTTGTAGTTTATGAATTTTCAACATTTTCCGTAGTTGTGCAGTATATGCGCATTAAATTTTATCGTGTGCAGGAATAATGAGTAGTTTAAATTAACGGACAATCAAAATTTTGCTGTTTTAGAAAACCAGTTGTTTGAACAAAATAAAAATATTCGTTTAGTCAATTTTCGTTTCTAGCTAAATCATTCTAGCTGCATTCTAACATGAAAACCGATCGATAATAACTTTCTGCAATTAAAATTTTGTTTTGACGAACCTTTATAGAATACTAGAAAACGACAATAAAAAATGGTTTCGGAGCTGAAATTTAATATTCTTTAAAATAGCAGTTAATGATCTGTTTGGTCAGGCTGTTATTATATTACTAGCATTATAAAACTAATAGATTTATTGCGGTACAACAAGTAACCACAATAAGATCTATTTTGCTTTGCTGCGCCATATTGAAATGCACTTATACAGGGGAATTTCGAATTTGGTATGGTTCGATTTTGGCATGCCTCGATTTTGGCAACAAAAATATCCGTTTTCGGCAACACAAAATATTTCACTTCCAAAAATAAGCTTAAATATCAGTCAGTTTCCGCATATACGCTTTAAATGATGAAAAAATGTTGCCCTCAGTGTGTTTATGAAAAAAAGTTTGCCGTTATATAATGTTCGAACAATAATAATTTTATTGCCGTAGGACTATGTCTTACCGCAGGTTTCTGGTTACTTATTTGCACCGGATGGATAGCTCTTGGCGAAATTTTTAAACATAAAATGGTTGCAATCGTTGATTAATAATATTTAGTCAGTTTCTAACGCATTCACAGTGTTGCGAAACCAGCACTCGTGCGGTCTAATTTTCTCACACACGCGTACTCATTCTAACAAACGCGCCGGCATGAGAATTCCTTTAAAGCTCCATCTTTTATTTCATCATACAGTGCAACGAGTTTTTGCGCGAATGTGTTTAGCTAACAGCTACAGTTGTCGCTCGTCGTTCGTCGTTGCAGCCCGATCTGCTGATGCCGATTACACGCGAGGTCTCGCGCTCCCGCCCGTGATTAGAATCGAGGGCGAAGATGACGAAGAAGAAGAAAAAGTAATGCAAAATTTGTATCCCAGTTCGCCACCAGCCTCACGGGCACTCGTGGGGAATGAGTTTTTTGCCTCGGGAATAAGCCATGCAGGAAGATGTGAGGATGAGCGTGCGCGAGTGTGTGGGTAACAAAATATCTCACACAGTACCGGCGGCTGTTTCTTTTACGCCAGCGTTTGCGACGTAAGTGTTGAATGCTATTTTTCCCATACTCTTTCGCGTGTGAGCAGGCATGGTTGACATCTCGCACGATTCGCAACATTGCGTATTTACATTAAATTTGTTCATATCAAAAAAGGGTTTCGATTTTGGCAACATAGACGACACGCATTTGTTGCCAAATTCGAAATCCTACTGTACAAGTTTATGAGAGATGTGTCATAGCAAACCAGTTTTATCATTGTACACTCAAATCTCGTTTTACGTCCACTATTGGGGGGACGTGAAAAATCGGATGTATTTTTTGGAGGTAAAACGAGAGAACGTTCTAGTGTAATATAACCAACCGCAATAAATTTGCTTTATTAACAATTTTATTATGGTTTTCTAGCTAGCTATAAGTAGTTTTTGATTTTTATCATCATGATATTGCGCAACATCTTGATAAAACCAGAGATAGTCATTCATACCACAATGAAATCTTTAAGAAATTCAAATAAAACCAAGCGGCTTTAGAATTGTTAATTGGGTAGACTTGTTCAAGACATTTTCCATGTCTTAGGTATTTAATTTCTCTACAAATGCCCCATATATCACTTTTTCAAATTCTGCCTCGTCGATGTGCAGTGATCGAAAGATCAAAATCGAACCGAAAAGCGAATAATAAATCAGTAATAGATCAAACTATTTAGTTTCATCTATATGCCTAAAGTATGCTAAGATACAATGACACATTGAAATACTGTGTCGCAGTTGCACCCCACTGACGCTGTCATATCATTTGTCATATTCATTCCTTAAAGTAGAAACGACAGATTTCACAAGATGTCACTGCGAAAACGCAAACTGTCCATCTATATCAGTGCAGCTACATTTATACGCTAAAGAAAGATTGTTACTCTTAAGGTACACTTTTTCTGTCAACAAAAAATTCGATTCTAATTATATACACATTCTGCGCAGTTTTATTTCATATTGGCAATGAAGAATATTTATCTTAATCAATAGATTATTATTGAAACAGATTTCCAAATTACATTCTAAGTTGTAAAAATTATTAATGGCAGTTGATATATCCGAGTAATTAAATCAAATTCAATTAAGCTTTGGCAACTCATAGTCATAAAGTTTTCTAATTGAATTAAAACAAAATTTCTTCAAATTTTTATTCATTCTAATCGCAGTGCAACGCAAAATCACTTCTAATTATTGTTGCAAATGGAAGAAGTTAGATTTAGTATTGATCCTATAACTAAGTACTACAAAACAAAGTAAAAATCTTAACATCTTTCACCGTCGCACAGTGGGACGGATTCAAAAGAACACGGACATCGATATTTGCGACGAAACTACCAAAGATATCAACTTACTGTCTTGTGCAATGTTTCTTCGATTTATGAGAACTTTATTATAGTATTGTAAAATTTGGGATTAAGGGGATAACACAATAGATAGAAAAAATAACTTTTTAGTTTCAAGCTTACCGTTTTCGATTGGTGAGAAACATTTGTAGGTAATATTGTTTTGAGCAACTTCACTGAAGAAAGAAAGTGGCTATCTCTTAAGGGAAAAAAGTTACGGAGCGAAACTTGCGGGTACTCCCTTAATATTGGTATTTTTCACATAACTCTTTTATTTCAACTCTTATAAACATGAAGTGTTCTGCAAAGTTGTAGACAATACTAATTTGCATATTTTTGTAAAATATGTGGAAACCCTACAATTGCCGGTGTTCAAGTTGTTTAAATTTTTTGCTTTTTTCATTGCAAACTTTAAGGGGATGTATCTTGAGTAGTAGCAGAATGTAGCAGCTGACTTATAATGTTTTTGCAACATCCACTCTTTATGTATAAGAGCATGTATAAATGACAATGGGATCTCATGGGCCAAATGAGTAAACTGCATTTAAGTTTTTCAGTTTTGAAGATTTAACCCTCCAACGAGAAAGACCGCCTGCTGACCTAGATCCTTAGAGCAACTTATGAAATTTGTTTGAACGGACAATATAAAAAGTTTGTTTACAATAGACTTCTTGATATTTTGGAAACAAGATTACAACATTCTGACCATGCGTTCGAGAGTTATCATCTTTCAAAACCAAGAATTCATGAGAATTGTAAAAAGATTATTCCGTCATTTTTACTTTTAGAGAAAAGATCATTTAGAACAAATTAATCAACCTCAACATTTTTGTGAGTTGTTCAGTTGCTTTAGTTAAATTTTGTAATACATTTGATTTTTAAAAAATATTTAGATATACCGCTGGAGACATGGGAATCATGGAAAAAAGTCATTAGCTCGAACGTACGTTTTTTTTCGATGTTACCTGTTAGAGAATCAAAGTAAATAATATGTACCTAACAAGTTGTCGCCTGTTCGAATCTTGACTGGGAGATGCTGCGATAGAATCGCATCACTATCCCTACAATTGTCTTGAATTCCTACAACTGGCTGTGAAGTCTGTCGTAATAAAAACAAAGTGCCAAGTTTCGAAAATAGCATCTAGGCTTTACTTTACTTTCACCCTGATTATGGCATTCGTGCCTTAATTTATGTTTATGTTTATGTATATATAAGACATATTCAGTAGAAGAAATCAGCTAATTTAAGGTAACATGAGATTTGTACGACTTTAAACGTTCTTTTGTGCTGTAAAACTGATAAACTTAAATGCAGTTTACTCATTTGACCCATGAGATCCCACTGTCATTTATACATGCTCTTATACATAAAGAGTGAATGTTGCAAAAACATTATAAGTCATCTGCTACATTCTGCTACTACTCAAGATGCATCCCCTTAAAGTTTGCAATAAAAAAGCAAAAAATTTCAACAACTTGAAAACCGGCAATTGTAGAGTTTCCAAATATTTTACCAAAATATGCAAATTAACATTGTCTATAACTTTATAGAACATTTCATGTTTATAAGAGTTGAAAAAAAAGAGCCATGTAAAATAAACCAATATTAAGGGGGTACCTGCCACAAAAGACGATCATTAAGACTGTCGCAGTGGCCTTTTAACCCAATGCCCTTCTGGCATACAAAAAAAAAAAAAAAAAAAAAAAAGGGGGTACCCGCAAGATTCGCTCCGTAACTTTTTTCCCTTAAGAGATAGCAACTTTCTTTTTTCAGTGAAGTTGCTTAAAATAATAATATCTACAAATTTTCCTTACCAATCGAAGACGTTAAGCTTAAAATTAAAAAGTTATTTTTTCTATCTATTGTGTTATCCCCTTAATCCCAAATTTTCCAATACCATAAAAAAGTTCTTATAAAGCGAAGAAACGTTGCAGAAGACATTAGGGTGATATCTTTAGTAGTTTCGTCACAAATATCGATGTCCGTGTTCTTTTTAATCCGTCCCACTGTGCATCGGCATCAACGTGCAAATAATCTCACTGCAAGTCGACATTCCAAGGTTTCGCGAAAACGTCTTGACTTCCAGCGACACCAAGGCCGGATTAACTAAACCGACAGCTGATTTTTGCTGCTTGTGACATAGTGGGGCCATATCGGCGAGTGAGTGAATAACCTTCCTATTTTTGTTTGAAGAGCTCACGAGATATGACTTAATTACCGCCTGCATGACACACTGGCAATGAATTTTCGCACGCCGTCCGTTACAATTTCGTCCGTTCGATGTCGAGATCTATCTACAGTAAAGTGTACGTACGTACGTACATATGCATCACCTTTGCTTTGGCTAATGTAAAGTGCGGTCTGCTCAGGCTCACATAAATCGACATACCAAAAAGCACAAATATATACTTTTGATCCTACCCACACACATACACATACACACACACCCACCAACAAGCACCGAAGGAACCTGTCATCGAACGGTATTTACAAACTAAAGATTTAAAATTAAAACATGAAACCGGTGAGCGGAGAGCGTGTGCTTGAATCGAATGCTTGAAAAAGGAAAAAATAAAACACTTATCCACCGACCGACCACCATCATCAACTCAGATCAGCTGAAGCCGATGCGGTTCATTATTCGCGAAACGAGTCTACGATCCGACGGTTTGAATCCTTAGATTTTGTGCAATTCCTAAGTTTTTTTGTTTCTTCTTCTGTGTCCAACACGCGCGCGGAGAATTGCCCGTCCGAGAATCGCCCGTTTATTTGCGGTACGGTTTACTAGTTTCAATCCTTTGTGGGTGCGTTATAGGTTCCTTAACCGTGAGTGTTATTTTTGTTCCTATTTTTATTTACCAGCGATAACACGAAAGTGCGCAGAAAGTCGCAGGATTCAAACGTGAGAACAGATTTTTTTTAAAACTACGCCGGTTATCGGAAAAGGTAACGAATTCAAACTATACGAACTGTTTGTGAAAACTTTGTGGGTGAAACGTCGTGTGGTGAAACCCCCCACCAGCCTCGGGATAGTGAAAAGTGCCGGGTCGTTCCGCGTAGCCACGGTTTGGCTTTGAGTGATATTCGAGAGTAAAGAAGTTAATTAAAGTAAATCGGTTCAAAATGATGGCTTATCACCGAAGGATGCCTGTCTTCAAATCCAGGTAAATTTACGTTTTGTTCTCTGCCATCAACGACACAAGTGACAGGAGTCATTTCTAACAGACTTTACTGTGCTGTGACTTCAGTGCATTATATAATTTTCCAGCTCATGAAGTAAATTTGTGAAAAAATCACCCACGTCGGGTCAGATCTCAAGTGGTACGAAGCATCCGACTAAGTAGATAAACTCAATTTTTAAGCTAGTTTACTCACACTGCAAGATATCTCAATCTGCTCAAACAGGAGTCCGCTTGCAGCATCCGAAAGTCTCGGTTACTCGAATCTCTTATTCTTCAGCATAGTGTCATGGAAATTTCGTGTAAAATTAAATTAATTACTGTTGCCACCATTAGACGGGTACCTTCGACGAGCGAAGATATCCTTGCCAAGTTGACAGCTCTCTCTCTCTCTCTCTGTCGCTCGCAATGATTGCCTCGGGGAAATCCTTGACAGAGTCGACTTCCTTCTGCCGCCCACTCCCGTACGTTCACGGAGCGGAGGGACCAACGAAGATACCGAACGATGCATTTCGATGTGCCGTGCCGTGCCGTACCGTGCCGGGGCCGGCCCCAACAACACAGAAAACGTCTCATGGTTGCATGTTATACCGACTGTGCCAGCCAAACTAGTGCCAACCGGCCCCCGAAGTGAAACGAAGATAAGTTTTACAAATTGCTCGAAGCGTACGGTTTCCGCTTACCGCCAACAGCCGATATTAATCAGCTTAAATGAGGCTCCATCAATTGACAACACCCGACGGATAGAGCACATTGCCATGTCATTCTTGCTTGCCTAAGCGACGAGCAGACGAGAAGCCGAGGGACACTGTAAAACTAAGGCGGATTTATTACCGGTTCTCGTGAACTTGTGAGGCTTTGAACTGGAAAAATCCTTTTTGAACTCTTCAAACTGCTTCTGAGGTTTCACCCTACAGCCAAATTGAACGTCATTTTAAACGTAGAGGAAGTGACAAATTTTCTCACAAAAAATATCAACAATAAAGCAAGGGACGTGTGTCATGACTGACACAATCATATTTTGAAACTGACTTACAGCGCAAAAATAAACTTTTGCCTCATCCGTTTTCGATTTACGTTTCACGTTCAGCATCAACAACAAAACAGCTTGTTTTTAAATCACAATTTTTTCAACTGTGTCCCACGAATCCAATTCCCAGCGGGCGGGCGGGGAGAAGATTCGACTCGCCTCTCGAACCCCTCGAGAGCGAGAGATCCTCCCCGGTGCAACTCTATAGGGAGCAAACAATAATCAAATTATTGATACACCTTCACGTCGAAATCAATTTCAGCCAGCCCTTATATAGCTGCGACTACGAGGGGATCCATTTTCTACGCCTCGGTTGGCTGCATCGTAAAAGCAGCCAAATCTCCTGTCGAAGGCAGATCGGATCGGATGTTCTCCACTGCGGCCGCCAGCTCAAGCTGCTGCTGCTGCTGCTTGGGTAAAAATAATCTTCCCAAAGCTCTAGCTTCTTCTTTCATCCAGCGCAGCAGCGTTGGGGCGTTGAAGCTTAGGACAGGTGCCACCGCCGCCGCCGTAAGGAAAATGGTTCCCGTCTGTGTCGAGTCGGTGTTAATTATCTTCTGCGGACGGGGGCGGAAAACTTTCAACCCACCTGATCATCGTTCGCCTGGCTCGGATCCGCTCGGTACGGTCGAACCTGTCTGCGAAACCGACATCATTCCGAAGTAATGGATTGCGTGAGGCAAAGCTTACATGACCCGGTTTACGGCAAGGATTAAGATTGCATCTTTCGAGACCCTTTGCGTAGCAACCGAGTGGGCCGTTTCGACGGACTACGGAAAAGAGACTACCACATAAGGATACAGGACCACCGGAGAATGTCGTTATCGATCGATTAACTTGTCCGTTCTAATAGGCTCAGGCGATTTTCCGACACATCATTTGCTGCCGCCCTCCGGCGTTGTTTGTCGCGCAAAAATTGCATCTTTCCATCGAGCTTTTCAATCCGACTAACCCCGAACTCCCGGGGTTTCAGAGAGCAACGCAGGGCGCAGTGATTCGCAGGAGATAACACGGTGGACACGCGAGTACTACAATGTAACCTTCTACTTTAATCTAATTTCATCGTTTTGTGCCGGTGAATTGAAAACCGGAGGAGATGGAAAACTGTCATAAAATGAGATTACACAAGTAGCGGCAGGAAATTGAGCCAAAAGGACGTAAACCGTCCAGCCCGTCCCGGCCTGGCTTGGCCTGGCCGTCGTCGGCCGTGCCAGCATGGTGTGGATGACGATTTGAAATTGGGTAATCGGATAAAATGAGGTTTTTACGATTTGTGATACAAATTTGTGATTGCGATCACTTTATCATCTGGATAATGCTATTAGTGTCAGTAACATTCCTTTGTTCCCTGGTTCATGTGTGTTATGTATTAAGTTAAAATTGGAAAAAATCAATACAGAGTTGTAGATTGTAAAAATAGTTCAAATAGGGCGCATATGTTGCTATTAATGCTATGCGTTTAAGCATAATTAGAATCTCGAATTCAAATGCTCTTTTCGGTAAGCTTGTAAATACAGGGTGTTAGGTAGTTTAATGCAAATATTTCAGAAGGGAATAGAGAACCACATTTGACAAAAAAAAATCCTTCTTCGCATATGGTCAAATCTGAATTGTTATTAAACATTTTTAGTTTTCGGTTCTGTTTGCCTTAAATTAGCTCTAGTACAAAAACTATTCTAGGTAGATCAATTCTGTTGCTCTTATTCGAAAGCTGTGAAAATGTTACACTGAAAATTGTGCTTAAACTTCCTACATTATGAAATTTAGTTACTTTTCAGAAGTAAAAAGCTTTAAAATAAGCGTTTTTTAAGGCGCTTCTGTCAAATTTCCAATTGATTGCTTTTATCTACAAATTTGAAGTAGCGGTACTGTTCTACAATTCGTTATTTGGCGTTTAATTTCAAACGTAACGTGTTGAGTGTTGAATTAGTATCTCGAAAATTTCACGAATTCATACATCACGCATAGCACACTAGATCACCGCGTGCGAAGGCCACGAAGGGTTCGTCTTCACTTTTACTAGCATAATCCTGCAAAATTCGAGCCCCCCTACATTAGGTAGCCGATGGTCGGGAAATCTACAACCATACTCCTACTGGGCTGTGGTAGCAACATCAACAGCGAAACAATAGTCCGAAAGGTCCTAAAGAGATCCGAGAAATCTGTTTCATTGTTGTTTTCCATACACGTCAGACCGTGTCCGTCGCACGCGGTGATCTTGTGTGCTATGCGTGACGTATGAATTTTCTGCAGTTTTCAGATACTAATTTAACATTCAACACGTTGCGTTTAAAATTAAATTGCAACGAAACTAAAACACATCACGTCAAAGAACGAATTGTGCAACGGTACCAGAGCTTCATATTGGTAGGTAAAATCAATTAACTTTATCACACCGTTTTAGGAGAAATTCTATGAAAACGTCTTGAGAAAAGCTTATTTTAAAGCATTTTACTTATGGAAGATTACTAATTTTATGAAGCAGAAAGTTGATGGGCAGAATTTTCTCAACTCTCGAATGAAAGTAACAGAATTGAGCTAGCTGGTATACTTTCTGTACTAGAGCTAATTTAAGGAAAACCAAATCGAAAACTAAAAATGTTTAATAACTCTGTAATGATTCAGATTTCACTATGTCCGTACTCCGTAGATGGATTTTTTTTTGTCAAATGCGGCCCTCTATAACTTCCAAAAATATGTGTACTAAGCAACCAAACACCCTGTATATTGATTCTTTTGGATTTTTCAAATTGTGAAAACCTAATCTATAGAAAAAGATAATGACACAGAGACTCATTTTTCCTCCGTTTCAAGTTACCAAAACCGGCGAACTGATTTAGGCTTTTACCATTTAAAATTAAATTTACTGTGGTTGCTTAGATTACAACGATAATACTGCTTATAGTTTTACTGGCGATTATGAAATTAGTCATGAAGAAAATTCCAAAAGGCATGTGAAACATACAAATGGAAGATCCCAATGATGACAGGGAAAGAAGTATAAAAAATAGAGAATTTTAGAAGAAATATGAAAGTAAACCGAGAGTAAAATAGAGAAACAATAAAGAGAAAATTAAGCAGGCAAGTAGAAAATTACACGGAAAAAAGGGAAAGTAGGAAAAACCAAATGAAACATAAAATAGAAACAAGAATGGTAGTAGAAAACGAGCAAACGGGGTTATGAAAGGAAAATGTAACCCAAAAATAAGGAAAAGAACTTGAAAAGTGAGACCGGAAAAGCAAAAAGTGGAAAAGAAATAGATATAAGGCCATTACAAATATTTAAAAAAGTTTTTGTCCTTCCGCTGTTGGCCAACCAGGGCTTCGACCGATCCTTTTTTTCTACCGCAGTCACACCAACGCGCATTCAAGTTCACACCGTCCGTTTAGAGGTGGAATACGAACGCTATGCATAAAACAACTGGCAGTTTGCTCAGCCAAACGCCGAATGCACGCAACAGAATGAACGCTTTTTGACATTTTCGTTTCGATCAAGTTACCTTTACCGTTCGGAGCAGCGAATGACTGCAAAACAGTCAAATGACTGGCAATCACCACGCTAACGAAAAGCAACCGCACAATCGTATGATTCAATACTACAAAAAAACAACCACTACATGTGCATGGAAGAAGTCGGTCGGACTCCGTCCAATACAAACGAATATTTTGCTTGCGTCGGACCGACGTCCGGGTGACAAACTATTACTGTGAGCAGCCGATTTGGAGACAAAAAGAGAAACGAAAAAATACGTCACCGTATGCTTCCAGTCAGTTTGCAGTTTATATTCTCAAAACGCAAAGCAAAACGGGAGATTGACTGTTTGCTTTTGCTGAGATGCCGCATGAATTATAAGACGGCAGCAGCGCAAGCGGCAGATTGACTGGATAGGAAAAACAGTCAAATGATCGTTCAAAAAGCGGAGTTTGAATGCGGAAAGTTCGCATTCACGGCAGTCACATTCAACTTGCGATCCCTTTTCAAGCCCTGTGGCCAACTTAAAGGGGAGGGGGTCTGTCCCCTCTGTCTGTCTGCCTGTCCCGTCTGTTTGTCTGTCTCGTCTGTCTGTCCCGTCTGTCTGTCCCATCTGTCTGTCCCATCTGTCTGTCTGTCTCGTCTGTCTGTCTCTCCCGTCTGTCTGTCTGTCCCGTTTGTCTGTCCCGTCTGTCTGTCTGTCCCGTCTGTCTGTCCGGTCTGTCTGTCTGTCTGTCCCGTCTGTCTGTCTGTCTGTCTGTTTGTCTGTCTCTCCCGTCTGTCTGTCTGTCCCGTCTGTCTGTCCATCTGTCTGTCTGCCTGTCCCGCCTGACTGTCTGTCCCGTCTGTCTGTCTGTCTGTCTCTCCCGTCTGTCTGTCCCGTCTGTCTGTCTGTCCCGTCTGTCTGTCTGTCTGTCCCGTCTGTCTGTCAGTCCCGTCTGTCAGTCTGTCCCGTCTGTCTGTCTGTCTGTCCCGTCTGTCTCTGTCTGTCTGTCCTATCTGTCAGTCTGTCAGTATGTCCCGCCTGTCTGTCCCGTCTGTCTGTCTGTTTGTCCCGTCTGTCTGTCTGTCTGTCTGTCTGTCTGTCTGTCTGTCTGTCTGTCTGTCTGTCTGTCTGTCTGTCTGTCTGTCTGTCTGTCTGTCTGTCTGTCTGTCTGTCTGTCTGTCTGTCTGTCTGTCTGTCTGTCTGTCTGTCTGTCTGTCTGTCTGTCTGTCTGTCTGTCTGTCTGTCTGTCTGTCTGTCTGTCTGTCTGTCTGTCTGTCTGTCTGTCTGTCTGTCTGTCTGTCTGTCTGTCTGTCTGTCTGTCTGTCTGTCTGTCTGTCTGTCTGTCTGTCTGTCTGTCTGTCTGTCTGTCTGTCTGTCTGTCTGTCTGTCTGTCTGTCTGTCTGTCTGTCTGTCTGTCTGTCTGTCTGTCTGTCTGTCTGTCTGTCTGTCTGTCTGTCTGTCTGTCTGTCTGTCTGTCTGTCTGTCTGTCTGTCTGTCTGTCTGTCTGTCTGTCTGTCTGTCTGTCTGTCTGTCTGTCTGTCTGTCTGTCTGTCTGTCTGTCTGTCTGTCTGTCTGTCTGTCTGTCTGTCTGTCTGTCTGTCTGTCTGTCTGTCTGTCTGTCTGTCTGTCTGTCTGTCTGTCTGTCTGTCTGTCTGTCTGTCTGTCTGTCTGTCTGTCTGTCTGTCTGTCTGTCTGTCTGTCTGTCTGTCTGTCTGTCTGTCTGTCTGTCTGTCTGTCTGTCTGTCTGTCTGTCTGTCTGTCTGTCTGTCTGTCTGTCTGTCTGTCTGTCTGTCTGTCTGTCTGTCTGTCTGTCTGTCTGTCTGTCTGTCTGTCTGTCTGTCTGTCTGTCTGTCTGTCTGTCTGTCTGTCTGTCTGTCTGTCTGTCTGTCTGTCTGTCTGTCTGTCTGTCCCGTCTTTCTGTCTGTCTGTCCCGTCTTTCTGTCTGTCTGTCCCGTCTTTCTGTCTGTCTGTCCCGTCTTTCTGTCTGTCTGTCCCGTCTTTCTGTCTGTCTGTCCCGTCTTTCTGTCTGTCTGTCCCGTCTTTCTGTCTGTCTGTCCCGTCTTTCTGTCTGTCTGTCCCGTCTTTCTGTCTGTCTGTCCCGTCTTTCTGTCTGTCTGTCCCGTCTTTCTGTCTGTCTGTCCCGTCTTTCTGTCTGTCTGTCCCGTCTTTCTGTCTGTCTGTCCCGTCTTTCTGTCTGTCTGTCCCGTCTTTCTGTCTGTCTGTCCCGTCTTTCTGTCTGTCTGTCCCGTCTTTCTGTCTGTCTGTCCCGTCTTTCTGTCTGTCTGTCCCGTCTTTCTGTCTGTCTGTCCCGTCTTTCTGTCTGTCTGTCCCGTCTTTCTGTCTGTCTGTCCCGTCTTTCTGTCTGTCTGTCCCGTCTTTCTGTCTGTCTGTCCCGTCTTTCTGTCTGTCTGTCCCGTCTTTCTGTCTGTCTGTCCCGTCTTTCTGTCTGTCTGTCCCGTCTTTCTGTCTGTCTGTCCCGTCTTTCTGTCTGTCTGTCCCGTCTTTCTGTCTGTCTGTCCCGTCTTTCTGTCTGTCTGTCCCGTCTTTCTGTCTGTCTGTCCCGTCTTTCTGTCTGTCTGTCCCGTCTTTCTGTCTGTCTGTCCCGTCTTTCTGTCTGTCTGTCCCGTCTTTCTGTCTGTCTGTCCCGTCTTTCTGTCTGTCTGTCCCGTCTTTCTGTCTGTCTGTCCCGTCTTTCTGTCTGTCTGTCCCGTCTTTCTGTCTGTCTGTCCCGTCTTTCTGTCTGTCTGTCCCGTCTTTCTGTCTGTCTGTCCCGTCTTTCTGTCTGTCTGTCCCGTCTTTCTGTCTGTCTGTCCCGTCTTTCTGTCTGTCTGTCCCGTCTTTCTGTCTGTCTGTCCCGTCTTTCTGTCTGTCTGTCCCGTCTTTCTGTCTGTCTGTCCCGTCTTTCTGTCTGTCTGTCCCGTCTTTCTGTCTGTCTGTCCCGTCTTTCTGTCTGTCTGTCCCGTCTTTCTGTCTGTCTGTCCCGTCTTTCTGTCTGTCTGTCCCGTCTTTCTGTCTGTCTGTCCCGTCTTTCTGTCTGTCTGTCCCGTCTTTCTGTCTGTCTGTCCCGTCTTTCTGTCTGTCTGTCCCGTCTTTCTGTCTGTCTGTCCCGTCTTTCTGTCTGTCTGTCCCGTCTTTCTGTCTGTCTGTCCCGTCTTTCCGTCTGTCTGTCCCGTCTTTCCGTCTGTCTGTCCCGTCTTTCTGTCTGTCTGTCCCGTCTTTCTGTCTGTCTGTCCCGTCTTTCTGCCTGTCTGTCCCGTCTTTCTGTCTGTCTGTCTTGTCTTTCTGTCTGTCTGTCCCGTCTTTCTGTCTGTCTGTCCCGTCTTTCTGTCTGTCTGTCCCGTCTTTCTGTCTGTCTGTCCTCCGTCTGTCGATCTGTCTGTTCCGCCTGTCTGTCTGTCTATTTGTCTGTCCCGTCTGTCTGTCTGCCTGTCTGTCTCGTCTGTCTGTCTGTCCCGTCTGTCTTTCCCGTCTGTCTGTCCCGTCTGTCTCGTCTGTCTGTCCCGTCTGTCTGTCTGTCTGTCCTCCGTCTGTCTATCTGTCTGTTCCGCCTGTCTGTCTGTCTATTTGTCTGTCCCGTCTGTCTGTCTGCCCCGTCTGTCTGTCTGTCAGTCTTCTGGCAGTACGAAGTTTGACGGGTCAGGTAGTAAAAAATACAAATGAAAAGGAGAAAATTAACATGAAAGCAATGTTGCAAATTTTCATCACAATGAAACGGAAAATTACAAAAGAAATATTGCTCGTTCAAATATAAAACGTTATTCGTATCACATATAATAATTATGAACTTGTCAAACGTCAACATATACTTGCGACGCCATACACAACCAGTAACTTCAAGCGGCACACGGACAAACAAAATGGTTTCAAGATTTAGTTTCAATGAAATGTAAACCTGGTGCAATATTATCATTATTAATTGGTGCCTCGAAGGTTCGAAGCTATGAAAAATAATACATCTTCTTGTGTGACTAACGATGAAGGCTGATAATAAAAATATCGTCGGCTACTGTTCAAAATTTGATCCTGGTGCTTGTCATTCTCACGAAAAAAAAAGATTTATGCTGCACTCAACGTGAATGTTGAAAAATTATGAATAGCATGTTAAAATAATTTTATGAGATTAAAAGTCTTCTGGGTGTACCGTGCCGTATCGAAATCCGTACACCTAAGAACTAGACAATTTTAAATGGTCAATATAAAACTATGATATTGTAATAAGCATTTCGTTATGTTTTCTTTTGACAGTATAATGCTTATTTTAACGTTATTTGGAATAACAGGAAGCTAAAATTAATCCTAGTTATAAAAAATCGAGATCAAAATATGCAGCTCTTGATTCAAAATCCGTACACTTTTTTATGCCTGATTCAAAATCCGTACACCTGTGACTCAAAATCCGTACACCATGTTAAAAATCAATCAAAGTCCGCATAATTTTGAATCTAAATCCGTGTAAGCTTGATCGAAATGAGTTTAAAGTTTGTGGCTAAGTTGTTTTTCTTTATTTGACTAATTGCTTTATAAAATATGCTTTTCTCGATAATTGACGCATTGTATTTCAGT
This sequence comes from Sabethes cyaneus, assembly GCF_943734655.1. Lineage (NCBI taxonomy): Eukaryota > Metazoa > Arthropoda > Insecta > Diptera > Culicidae > Sabethes > Sabethes cyaneus. The sequence goes on from NC_071354.1 coordinate 235,154,916, forward strand.
CCTGCTCATCTAAGAGTCGTTCACACGCACAGTAGGAACACTACAAGGAATCAATCTTTTTGTTTTTAAGCCAAATTATGGGTAATTGTTCATTTTCGGTCGGAAAGTTAAAATATCAGGTTTGGTACTGATTAAATATTGCCTCTATCCATGGGACCACCCACTTGTAACAAAACCTCGTTGTGTTAAATGTTCTTACATTGTTTTCCTTATGCCTCAGGAAATATTAGGCTTAGAAACAAACTTTTTAACATTTTAGAGTAAATTAACTACACTTATAAACAATATATAATATTTTTTCTTGATTTTTGTTGCAAATTATATGGAAAGCTGAAAAATTGCAGAAGAGACTCCGGTATTTCGAGAGTACCAATTCAATATAGTAGCTCTTATCGTAGTGACCGGAACTTAAACTATCTCGATGCTTTATTAAAGGATTATCCACCATATATTATCGTAATTGCCATCTTCCAGTTTATCGACATATAAGCTTTAGTTATTTCCGTTTTGTATGGCAAAACATAGAATAGAGTTGGATCGCTAAGGATACTGCACAGATGTACGGATTTAGATTCAAGTAGTAAAACTGAATCAAAATCCGTACAGTACTAATTATGATGAATAAATATTATTTCAATGCCATAATGAATTAAATTAAGCTGTAGAACGATAAACACCTGTAGTTCAAATTGATTTTCTGGATTTTGAATAGGAAAATCACTTCAAGTACGCTTTACACTTCATTTTATTGGAAGTTATTTTCTTAGCAAATAGCTAACAACACAGCCAATTTAGAAGGAAATATGACAGGCATTAACGTTTTAATTTTTATTACTTGTATTTCGTGACCTACTACCTATATTTTGACATTGACGTAATGCTAATAAACCACGGGTCTAGGCCTATTATTAATATTTTGCATTTAGACTGTTTAATACATATAATCAAGCAAATTGTATTAGGTGTACGGATTACGAAGCTGTACGGATTTCGATACCGCATGGTATAAGAACGTTGATGTTTTGAAGTGCATTTATGTATTATGTCGCAAAAATGTATATAAGTGTATATTAAAATGTATATATAAATATCTCAGGTGCTAATAGCCGAACTGAAAAACCAACATAAATATTAGGTACATGTTTTTTGACGGTATAATTCAATATCCGATAGCGCGTTTGCCTGTTTTCCAAAATTGATAAATCAAAGCTACTCATCGCGATGAGTCATAACGCGAGGTATTCGTTTTTGATTGGCATCAAATCATTGCATGAAAAAGAGTGAGTGGTAATTCGCTTTTCGTTCACTCTCATTAAATAATTCTCAGCTAGAAAAGCATTGCCAGAGAATTTGACGTTATAGAATCACCTTTGAGTGTGTTTCGAACCGAATCAGTACTTTTATTGCTGAATAGCAACATTGCATGAAAGATATGGACATGGAAACACCATTGCAAAACTGTGTCATATTGATCGCATTCTATCGTTTCTTACTATGTATTCGCTAAAGATATATTTTTAGAACATCACGGAATCGAATCGCAACAATCGGTTATTTACCAATTTGACAACTTTGGAAGCTTACGGAAATAACGTAAAAACTTTCATCAAAAGGTGTTCGTAAACAGATGTATAATTTAAGAATTAAACATTAAGGAAGCTAAATATTTGTGGCAGACCATGTATTGTACTTGTAATCTTTTACTTTCTGTCTTCTGTTCCCTGCCTTTGACCTCTGCGTCTATTTTGTTCAATTAATCATATCTGTAAACGGAATCGCAGGTTAAAAAACCATAAATAATTTCATTCACTGATGGCACTATTCCAGCGATCCACTCAATCGGACATTCAACGGGGTATGATCCCGCAGCACTGTATGACACCAAAACGAGAAACGTCACAGTCGCCCGAGTGTGGCACACAGAGCCACTCCCGTAAGCCACTCACGTTCCGATGTAGATTTATTCCGTGCCGCTAATTCCATTTTATCTCCTGCGATGGCGATGTATCAAAATTATCAAGCCAATCTAGTGGTGCTGCCAACACATAGAGCTACCTACCTATGGAGTTGGTAGAACTGCCAATCGCCCAAAGCCAGAAACATATCCTGTCCGATGGACATCGCTCCAGCGCCGCGCCGGGAACGGTTGGCGTTGACGTGGCATACATGATGATTTTTGCGCGGTGGTGGGTGATTGTGACAGTAATTGTTAGGGTGGTCACCGGACAAACAAAGCAAATTAAACGTTCAAATGGTTATCAATATTTTACGAGCAACCCTAGTGTGAAAAGTTGGGCTTTGCTGAATGCAGCGTGATTAGCGCCAGAAGTGGAACAACACACTCATGACGCTCGCTGCTGCGAACGCAAGCTTATATTCGGCAAAAGCGTTGACTAATCCTTTCGCTAAACTTTCACTTAAATTGCGAAGGCCTTGTCCAGCACCGGCAGCACTGGCCATCCGTTAATCGACTTCGCCTTGTTTTGGTGTACGACTCGGCCTCGTGGGTGTAGAACACGCAGTGGAACTACTAGCTTTGAGCTTAATTACTGCCTTAATCAACGCAGTGAAATTTAATAATCCTAACACATTTATCAGCATTATTCGTTGTTTCACGCTCGAATCAGACCGGTGCGGTGCGGTGGTAGTCGCATCCTTACGCAAGCAGGCAGACTGGTTCTCTTTTAGTAGAGTCGGAGGCCTCCGGTAGTCTGTGGCCAAGTCGGTTCATCTTCGTCAACTTTTGCTGGCCAGTGTGGAAAAGGGGAGGAAAGCTTTAAGAAAATTGGATTAAGATTGTAATTTATGGCAGCTGTCAGCCGAATTAGCGAAAATACACCGACTGCCAGGTAGCATGAGCCCCCAAGTTGGCAGATTTGTTCGTTCTTACAGATTGTTAAAAGCTTAGCTGAGAGTTTCGTTAGAACGGGAATTAGTTCATGTGATGTGAAGGTGGAAGCCATACGGTAGTATGTCAAGGATTTTAAGGCCTTGTTTTTTGATAGGGGTATTATCACAAACGTTCGAACCCTCTACCGATTATTGTCGATGGTATAGGTGATCTGAAACAGCTCCGTCAGCCAACTGGCGCTAGGCTTAGCCTAACAGCTTAAATTGATATGCGGCAGGAAAATAAACGCTGCGTTGCTTTCCGTGGACTTGTCACGTACGCCGGATTTGATGCGATTAGGAAGTTTGATTTCAGTTACACTCTCTGGATGCCAGACAGCAGACAGTGGAAGCCGCGGGATAATGAAAAACACTGTTGAATCACGGAAAGCTTTTTAATTTCGTGACTTTTAAAGATGTGGATTTTGTCTAGGATTAAAATTGTGTAATATGTGATACCTATTAGTTTTGATTTAATGTTGAAGAGTTTAGCGAAATAATTTGAAACTATACAACTTTGCTCTTATACTATTGTGCATCACACAACTGGACTAGCATTTATTGTGAGTGACATCCGCCAAAAGCCACACTTCTCGCTGGCTGGTCGGAGCAGTCGGAATCGGAGAAGTTATCTCTTGACAGGAGGCCATCGACAGAAGTGCCAGCTTCGGTTAATTGTTCGCACCGCAAATGTCCGTTGCATAGTTTCGGTGCATCTGCATGAAGCGGAAACAACGTTCCGGAATGACATTAGTGCAAGAGATGGGATAGTTTTCATCATTCCACTGCGATGCTACGAGCAACATAGTGCAACTTTCCGATCGATAATTGGTTCACAGTTTCCCAGCACACAGGCATGCACAATGCATGTGCAACACTAAATGCAAATGGCGACGAACTGACGGGGACATCCTCTGCAGGTTGGTTGGTCACACCTGTGGTCAATCCCGCGCTGGCTGGAACAGTACCATTGTGACTACAAACTGATCGGAGGTCCTTTCAGAGCGCAACAGCTGGAACCGGTGTGTGGCACTGGAATATGGGTCGTCCTTTGTCGCAGCATCCGATGAACCGGTTTCGAATTGTAAAATCAACTTATTTTCATTTTCAACTCATTTCATTCGTTCCACAATTCAATTTTCGCCTTCCTGCCGTTCCGGTTCATGCGAGCGATAAGGGCGTCTGCAGAATTCGCTGACCGCGGAAACCACCGTGGTTGCGCGTTTGACAGTTGAAACCAGGCTTCGAACAGGATGCTGGGACAGTAGCGAGGGAGACAGCAAGAGAGAGAGAGATAGCGAGTGAAAAAAAAAACGTTCGACCTGAAGGAAACCAAATGGGTTTCACCTATCTGCGGAGGAAACTGGAACGGAAAACGCGAATGGGGAAACTCCGGATGTGCGGTGAATGTTTCGGATGACTACACGGGAAGATAGAATTCTGTTGTTGGTGGAAATGTGTTTCCTGTGAAACATTCCGGAGCTGTTTCTCTTTGATAAATGGTGTGACAAAATATATGCTACTAGACTTTTACTGGCAAATAATTGTTTATATCAAGAAGTATTCATATTTAACTGCGAGCGTTTCATTAATAGGTTATGTCAATTAAGCAGTTTTAAAGGATTGACACAAATTTGTATTTAACTTTTCCGTTTTGCTCTCACGTATAAAAGCAATTTACTTTCTCCAAAACACAATAATTTTTTTTCAACTGTGACTAGTAAATATAACATAAAAACGCGTCTAATTCTGCCCACCTCACATTTCAGTCGAATCACAAAATTCTGCAAATGTTTAAGATGAACAAATGTTGAAACTGTGTGTAAGTGTAGTTATTAATTCGATTAATGTTTATTTGAGTAACTGTATAACAAATATTTTCAAGCGCATATCAACAACAAAATGTATCACATACATTGAATACAGAAAATATGGTATCAAACTATTTTCCTTTTCCTTTTCCTATACCTTTTCTTTTTCCTTTTCATTCCCTTTTCCTTTTCCTTTTCCTTTTCCTTTTCCTTTTTCCTTTTCCTTTTCCTTTTCCTTTCCTTTTCCTTTTCCTTTTCCTTTTCCTTTTCCTTTTCCTTTTCCTTTTTCCTTTTCCTTTCCTTTTCCTTTTCCTTTTCCTTTTCCTTTTCCTTTTCCTTTTCCTTTTCCTTTGTTTCTGGGTCTGAACGAATAATGCTGGCTCTGGCTCTGGCTCTGGCTCTGGCTCTGGCTCTGGCTCTGGCTCTGGCTCTGGCTCTGGCTCTGGCTCTGGCTCTGGCTCTGGCTCTGGCTCTGGCTCTGGCTCTGGCTCTGGCTCTGGCTCTGGCTCTGGCTCTGGCTCTGGCTCTGGCTCTGGCTCTGGCTCTGGCTCTGGCTCTGGCTCTGGCTCTGGCTCTGGCTCTGGCTCTGGCTCTGGCTCTGGCTCTGGCTCTGGCTCTGGCTCTGGCTCTGGCTCTGGCTCTGGCTCTGGCTCTGGCTCTGGCTCTGGCTCTGGCTCTGGCTCTGGCTCTGGCTCTGGCTCTGGCTCTGGCTCTGGCTCTGGCTCTGGCTCTGGCTCTGGCTCTGGCTCTGGCTCTGGCTCTGGCTCTGGCTCTGGCTCTGGCTCTGGCTCTGGCTCTGGCTCTGGCTCTGGCTCTGGCTCTGGCTCTGGCTCTGGCTCTGCTTTGTCTTTGTCCTTGTCTTTGTCTTTGTCTTTGTCTTTGTCTTTGTCTTTGTCTTTGTCTTTGTCTTTGTCTTTGTCTTTGTCTTTGTCTTTGTCTTTGTCTTTGTCTTTGTCTTTGTCTTTGTCTTTGTCTTTGTCTTTGTCTTTGTCTTTGTCTTTGTCTTTGTCTTTGTCTTTGTCTTTGTCTTTGTCTTTGTCTTTGTCTTTGTCTTTGTCTTTGTCTTTGTCTTTGTCTTTGTCTTTGTCTTTGTCTTTGTCTTTGTCTTTATCTTTTGTTTTTATTTCACGTTTCAATAGTGACCAACGGATAACCTTTGGTTCTTACTTGCATTTTGAGTTTGATTTTTGATTATTTTTCCTTCAACGTTTCCTTCATTTTGGTGATGTTTCTTTGCTATTTTATTCATATTTTATTTTTCTTCTCTACCTTTTACTTCCCCTTTTCATTATCTGTATTTTTTGGTTTTTCCTTTGCCATTTCTTTCTTCTTTTGGCCCATCCAAATTGCATTTGTGATATTCCTATTAGCATTTCCTTCATGTCTATTTTACTTCAAAGCTTCGAGATTCTTCTCTTATTTTATATTTTTCTATTTTGCTTTTTCTTCCAGTTTTTTCTGGCTACTTTTCGCATTTTTCACTCCCAATTACCTCTGTTTCTTCATTCAATCGCTCGCTTTTACCTTATGTTCCACATGTTCTCTTCCTATTCCTATCTTACTGAGCACATCTATTTTGCAATTTCTATTCTATGATTTTTTGATTTTATTTACAACAAAACGTTTCCTTTCCAACCCGTTGTACTTATTTTCTCTTTTTAATTTGTTTGGTTTGTTTTGTTTATACTTTTCAGTTCATTTTGCACCTTCATCCTTAACTACTTCTGTTAACTTTATCCATATTTCAACTTGCAGTTTAAATTGCGAAGACATTTTTAGACGGCGACACTCCAACTCATCTATTCGTTGCTTTTTTTATCTTCTGGTCTTCTGGCCATTTAGTCTACTGGTCTTCAAGTCTTCTGATCTTCTGGTCTTCCAGTCATCTAGTCTTTTGGTCTTTTGGGCTTCTGGTCTTTTGATATTCTAGTCTTCTGGTTTTCTTTCTTTCTTTTGGTCTTCTGGTCTTCTAGTCTTCTGGTGTTTTGGTCTTCTTGTCTTCTGGTCTTCTAGTCTTCTGGTCTTTTGGTCTTCTGATCGTCTAGCCTTTTAGTCTTCTGATCTTCTGCTCTTCTGATCTTCTAGTCTTCTGGCCTTCTGGTCTACTACACTTCTGATCATATGGTCTTCTCGTCTTCTGGTTTTCTGATTTTCTGGTCTTCTAGTCATCTAGTTTTTTGGTCTTCTGGTTTTCTGATCCTCTGGTTTTCTGGTTTTCTGGTCTTCTAGTCATCAGTGGTCTTTTAGTCTTTTGGCGTTTTGGTCTTTTGGTCTTCTGGTCTTCTGGTCTTCTGGTCCTCTGGTCTTCTGGTCTTCTGGTCTTCTGGTCTTCTGGTCTTCTGGTCTTCTGGTCTTCTGGTCTTCTGGTCTTCTGATCTTCTGGTCTTTAGATCTTCTGGTCTTCTGGTCTTTTAGTCTTCTGGTCTTCTGGCAGAGCCGCCGTTACAACGCGCGAGCCCCTCTGCAGATTAAGTAGCGAGGCCTTTTTTGTATGCCACAACGGCATTGGGTTAAACGGCCACTGTGACACTTTTCTTAATGTCTTAATGATCGTTTTTGGAGCAGGCTCCAAGTGTTCTACACAATTTACGGACTCAACTATCATTTCCCAAGACTCGCCCTACGTTCATACCGGAAAGCATTCAACTGCACAACGCGTAGGAGGAGTCACGACTAAATATTAGTACCCATTTCATTACTGAAAAGTTCCCCCCAAGGAAACCACGGCCCACGCGGATTATCTCGAAGGGCCGCATGTTGCACGTGAACCGCAGTTTGGCCGCCATTAAGCTAGATTGTTATAATCCTGTGTCCAATTTCAGTACTATACATAACAAAACGGTTGATATTAAAAGATGCGGCTTCCAGTCTCGGATTTCTTACGAACATTTTATTTGACGTTACTGGCTGACGTTTCGAAGATCTGGTTGTGATGTGCGTGGAAGGTTATACCCAAGTAGCATACTTTTGGCACTTCTAGTTGCAGCAACTTGTTTATACCTTAAATTAGTCATATTTCAGTTGCCACAACTGTTTTGTAACAACTGTGCATATATATGTAAATAGTGTTTGACGTTAAAGTAAGATTTGAGACGTTATTAACATTCATTTAAAAATAATCGAATTTTTTCAACCTGCAGTTAGTCTCAACAAATGCTGCATGTAGCATGTATACATGAAGAATCGCATTCTTACATGCATGGATACATGCTACTATCACTACAAAGAGACTTACGTAGCCCTGCGTCACCTATGCGGTCGTGTCTTGTGCACAACCTCTCTGATTTTTTACGGTTTTTAAATATTTCTGTCTTCCATCTTCTATTGTCTGCACTAATCTTTCGAATTTGTTATAACGTGCACAAATTTTGATGACAAGCAGTGATAGGACTGTAATAAAACTCAAATACTAACACTCGCTTGAGTTTTGTGTCCAGCACGTTGCTTTTTGATTGACTCTTTTAAACAGTTCGTTAAGTTTTGCACACAACCGTTAAACCAACGATCATGATAATTAGAGAGATAAAAAGTGATATCAAAGGAAAAGCTTCATCCTTCTCAATTTAAAGATTCTACTAGAGCGTTCAACGCAGGAGCATTAGTCACTCAAGTCGCTGATTTGCGGTGCTGTGAAGTTTTCTTACGAATTAAAATAATCAATTCCCAAGAGCTTCTTCACCAATTGAAGTAAGCTTTTGTCCTCTGAAAAAATGATTGACGGTACGAGTTATTCAGATTGGATTGTTGAAATAACACATGTTACCAAAAAAAAAACAAAGACCGTGTAAAGTTCACCAGTGACTTTCAAATTGCTCGAAAGGTGCTAATAAAATGCTTGAAATAATGACCGGCAATCCAATCAGCAGGTTCTACGCATTAAGAAAGCTTTCTATCTATCTCGCCGTCGCTCGACTCGCCACGGTTCCACTTTACCCCTATTAACACCACTTTCGAAAGTTACGAGCAAACGGACCAGCAGGCAACAAAACGTCGCAAATAATCACCATCTGTAGCTATTCTTTTCACGTGTCACATTTTTCTTCGAGAACCGGGCGTACAAGCCTCGAGTTCGGAAGGAGATGCTTTTTCCCGTAGACACTCGAGACACGGAGGTCGAAGGGCGGGCGCCAGGTCCTGGCCGCTGTGTTGCGCCGCGCGGGCTGGCTGATGGTAGAATCGGTCAAGTGGAAAATGCAAAACATACCACCACATTGCACGCCGATGATGGCTGGGATGCAGTTCCGACATTCCGGAGCGAGAACCAGGATATAGCCTCAAACTGCCAGCCGGTCAGGGCCAGGGCTAGGGCTAGGGCTACTATAGCGCTGCAAAAATTCCTCCGCTCTCGCCCGGGAAAAGTTATTGTTATTGCAACCACTTACCAGGCCAGGCGCAACACTTTCAGAAACAGCAGCGCTTGTAAGGTTGCCTGTTTTGGCTGCATTTCAACCCAAGTTTATATGGATCTGGACATGGACAATGACATACACTTACATAGATACACACGTACACAAACACACTTATGTAGTTTGATGATGCCGAGTCAAGTGAGAGTGCCCGGAATGCCAACAACGGCTGGGTTGGCAATGTGCACATCAACTGGACCGTGTAATGCGGGAGCCTGTTAGAGACCTGGCCCAGAGCCCCAGGCTCTCCCGGGGGCTCTTCTTAGTCAATCGATCAGTCGCAGGCTACCTAAAACCCAAGGGACCGAATAGTCGGAAGTCACTCGAGAGGCCAAATGGCACAACAAAATGTACTGTCAGGCCGGCCAGCCGGTCTCGGCTCGGTCCGTGGTGGGTGGTGCCGGTGCCCATTGAAACATGTGTAACCTGTTCGGTCTATGTCGTAAGGGTTTATAAATTTTACTCTAATAGCTCGTAAAAGTGATACGGACAATGTTCTGGTAATTTGTTTTTGGCGTTACGATAAAGTGGGTGTCTGGCAGTTGGTCTGGTTGGTTTTCTTCTGGAAAGTTTGGTAGCGACTGGCGACGGTCGACAGCGGGCGCAAATTCCATTGCCGATGGGTTGAATTTTATGGTGCCGAGTAATTGACACTTGAGACGCTTTATGCCGTTGGCTGTTGCGTGGTGGCTCCTTCTAAGACGGTGGGGCGGCCATTTGTCACATTTACAGACTATCAACGTAAATCATTTTAGCTGCTCGGTTTATATACATCGACGAGTGATTTTTCATGCTAAGTCGTTTAGTTTCTCGTTCCGGTGTGTAGGCTGGAAATTAATTTGTACCCATCATTCCGTAAAGACGACGGCCGTTCCGGCCTAAGAAGCTCTTGTAAAGATGATCCGTAAGAGTAATCGAAATAATCAAAGAACATGGCCAAAGCCCATACGCACAGCATGGTTTGTCTATCTTTTCGAAAATCCCTCATAACAAAGTGGTTCGCTTTCTGCACAAATACAGCAGGCAGCAGGCCCAAGCTCAAGCTTGGGATTCTTCTCTTTGGCAGTGGCGTTTCTATTGTTGGACAGAATGGGCATCACAATCAGTATTTCATCTTAACTTCAAATTTAACTCAAAGTCGACGCAACTGTTATTATGCTTTGTTACGGATGCCGAGAACAAACATCAACACGCTCTCCGTAAGCCGATAGATTGAAGCATCAACCCTAATTCGGGTGGTTTACGGAGGATACTGCTGACGAGGACGACCCGTCCAGCAGCCAGAACAACACACATATTCAAATAGCCACAAGCATCGCTACTTGCAGTGCAGTGAGCTCCAACCAACCGACGTTCTGCTCGTCGAAATGGATGACTCTCGTTCACAGATTGAACACTAATTGATTGCTTTGCTGCCTTCGGGGATCTAAAACTAATCAAACGAGGCAGATAATCTTGGCTTGGTTAAAAATTGGCTATTTTGAAACGAAGCCAAAATCTTCTAATGTAGATTGCGTCGAGAATCACTAGCAAAACACTTTAGATGCATTATAAGTAGAGCAAACAGCAATTTGAGTAAATATTTTTGTTATTTTACACATTGTAACATCCGTAGATAAGAAGCGTAGCCTAATTTCTATTCCACTGATGAAATGTGCTCTGCAAGAGAATTTCCAGTGCTTTCGAGTCCCTGTCATCCTGGCTGCTTCCTGGCAGTGGAAGTAAACAATTTTAGCAGCATGGCACGTGATAACGTCCAGTCCATCTCTCCTTATTATGGTTGCTACACCCGTTACTAACGGGCGGAAATCCGGAACGATGAAGTTTCGCTGCCTGTGGTGGTCCGGTCGGTAGTTGTAAGCCAGCACTAGAAAGCTTTGTACTTTACCGTGCTAGGAATACGGGATTCTACCCTTAACGGACAACCAGATCAGTTTCCCTTAGTAGTAGGGAAAACTGCGTACTGTTTTCAAAACGATTATGAGCCCAAGCCAAGACGGACAGTGAAACATATAAATCTATCAAGATAAACATTTGGATATTGTACACGAGCTAACATTCGCAGCCGCACCGGGATCCGGGATGTAACATTCCCGACGTAACTCCGGCGGACGTTGGAATATAATTGGAACTTGGTCCGCGCGATTACCCAAATAGGAAGCCATCGTTAACCAGTCAGTTGCTTGCTTGTTGGGCGTCCGTCCGTCCAGTCGTCGACGGAGACGGCTCGTTGGGCACAAACTGCACGTACAATTAAATCACCTTCGGCTGACAAGTGGAACTGGCGTAAATCATCTCTAGGCCTGTTAGCGATGCAATTTCTCATTCCGGACTTATGCAATTCGTCTCGTTGGCGTGCAAAATATCTCGATGGCGTTGAGTTTCACTAAACCCTAATTTTGGTCTCTAATGTAATAATTTTTTGATTTTATTATTAGGGGAAAGTAGTCGTAGTCAACTGAGAGACATTTTTGGGCGACAAATTTTCATATTATTTATGATTTTAAGTCCAGTTTCCATTTGATTTCCATTTGATATTTGAGTAAAATTTTGACTTTCTAATATTTAAATTCTGACGTTCGACTTTTGACATCCAAATTTTGGTATTTGATTTATTTTTAATTTTTGGCGTATTTTTTACTTTCGAGTTTCAACTTTTAACTTTTGATGTCTGAATTTTGATAATGCAATTTAACATTTGCGTTTTAAATTTTCAGTTTTGAGTTGGAAATTGCGCCTTCAAATTTTTGAGTTTTAATTTTTAATCTTTCACCAGAAGACCAACATACGAGAAGACTAGAAGATCAGAAGACCAAACGACCAGAAGACAGAGCCGGTGTTTAGGCCTCACTGCTTTGAAACGGGTCGTTAGATAAAATGCCCAAGGACTCGGCTCAGCTTGTTAACCGATTGTTTGTGGAAGTTCAGATCAAATGGGCATTTAGCACTTTTGAACCAATGAAATCTTCAGATCCGGATGGTATTCTACCCATTTTCTTACGGCGGCGGTTTAATGTCCGAGCTCATCAACCTTTTCCGAGCCAGTTTCACTTTATAACATTTCCCCCTGAGAATTGGCAGAAAGTAGACTGGGTAAGAGAAAATCATGCATATGGCTCTCAGACCAATAAATCTGACATCCACGCTTTTTGAGTTGATGGAGAAAATCTCAGAGAACTATATCCGAAATTAGTTTTTAAAGAGCTCTCCATTGCAGGGGAATTAACATAGATACCCACAATCGTTAATTGAGAAAACGCTCAAATATCAAGCAACGGTACTTTGTGCTTCCTTCGATATTGAAAGAGCTTTCAAATACACGTCCTTCGTTTCAATTATTACAGTTCTCTTTCAAATTAGAATCGACCACACTACAATACGCTGGATTCAAGCAATGCTTTCGAGCAGAGAAATCACATCATCATTGGCAAATACGTCGGTCACGATTTCGGTGGTCAAAGGATGTCTTCCCTCCAAGGAGGAGTTCTCTCCCTTTTACAATCACGAGACTCCTAACTGGACACTGTTCCGCTCATCATCATTTGAATATCGGCATAACTTTTCAGAAGTTTCACACTTACTCCATACCGAGTATAGAGCCCAAATCTCAAACGGTCATTGATTTCATCAACCACGCTGTGTCTCGCTACTTAATCTGCATAGGGCCTCGCGCGTTGTAACGCCGGCTCCGCCAGAAGACCAGAAGACCAAAAGACCAGAAGAGTAGAAGACCAAAAGATCAAAAGACCAGAAGACTAGAAGAGCAGAAGACCAGAAAACCAAAAAAACAGACAACTAGAAGATCAGAAAACCAGAAGATCAGAAGACCAGAAGAGCAAAAAACTAGATAACTGGAAGATCAGAAGAGCAGAAAATCAGTAGACTCAAAGGCTGGACGACCAGAAGATTAGAAGACCAGAAGATTAGAAGACCAGAAGACAAGAAGACCAAAACTCCAGCAGACTAGAAGACCAGAAGACCAAAAGAAAGAAAGAAAACTAGAAAACCAGAAGACTAGAAGACCAAAAGACCAGAAGCCCAAAAGACCAAAAAACTAGATGACTAGAAGATCAGAATATCAGAAGACTAGAAGACCAGTAAACTAAAAGGTCAGAAGACCTGAAGACCAGAAGATGAAAAAAAACAGCATCGAATAGATGAGTTGGAGTGTCGCCGTCTGAAAATTTCTTCGCAATTTAAACTGTAAGTTTAAATATGGATAAAGTTAACAGAAATAGCTAGGGATGAAAGTGAAAAATGTACTGCAAAGTGTAAACAAATCAAGCCAAACAAATTAAAAAGAGAAAATAAGTACAACGGGTTGGAAAGGAAGCGTTTTGTTGTAAATAAAAACAAAAACCCATAGAATAGAAATTGCAAAATATATGCGCTCAGTCAGACAGGAAGAGAACATGTGGAACATGAGGTAAAAGCGAGCATTTGGATGAAGAAACAGAGGTAATTGGGAGTGAAAAATGCAAAAAGTAACCTGAAAAAATTAGAATAAAAGCAAAATAGGAAAAATTAAATTAGAGAAGAATTTTGAAGCTTAGAAGGAAATGCCAAAAGAAATATCACAAATGCAATTTGGATGGGCTAAAAGAAAAAAGAAATGGCAAAGAAAAAACCTAAAAAAATATAGATAATAAAAAGGGGAATCGAGAGTAAAAGGTACCTGAGTAACAGGTAAAAGAAAAAGAAGCAACAGAAAATAGCAAAGAAACGTCACCAAAATGAAGGCAACGTTGAAGGAAAAATAATCAAAAATGAAACTCAAAATGCAAGTAAGAACCAGAGGCCGGTCGGTCAAGAAAAATGGAAAGAAAAAAGCCAACCAAAAGACAAAGACAAAGACAAAGACAAAGACAAAGACAAAGACAAAGACAAAGACAAAGACAAAGACAAAGACAAAGACAAAGACAAAGACAAAGACAAAGACAAAGACAAAGACAAAGACAAAGACAAAGACAAAGACAAAGACAAAGACAAAGACAAAGACAAAGACAAAGACAAAGACAAAGACAAAGACAAAGACAAAGACAAAGACAAAGACAAAGACAAAGACAAAGACAAAGACAAAGACAAAGACAAAGACAAAGACAAAGACAAAGACAAAGACAAAGACAAAGACAAAGACAAAGACAAAGACAAAGACAAAGACAAAGACAAAGACAAAGACAAAGACAAAGACAAAGACAAAGACAAAGACAAAGACAAAGACAAAGACAAAGACAAAGACAAAGACAAAGACAAAGACAAAGACAAAGACAAAGACAAAGACAAAGACAAAGACAAAGACAAAGACAAAGACAAAGACAAAGACAAAGACAAAGACAAAGACAAAGACAAAGACAAAGACAAAGACAAAGACAAAGACAAAGACAAAGACAAAGACAAAGACAAAGACAAAGACAAAGACAAAGACAAAGACAAAGACAAAGACAAAGACAAAGACAAAGACAAAGACAAAGACAAAGACAAAGACAAAGACAAAGACAAAGACAAAGACAAAGACAAAGACAAAGACAAAGACAAAGACAAAGACAAAGACAAAGACAAAGACAAAGACAAAGAGCTACAGACAAAGGAAAGGAAAAGGAAAAGGAAAAGGAAAAGGAAAAGAAAAAGGAAAAGGAAAAGGAAAAGGAAAAGGAAAAGGAAAAGGAAAAGGAAAAGGCAAAGGCAAAGGAAAAGGAAAAGGAAAAGGAAAAGGAAAAGGAAAAGGAAAAGGAAAAGGAAAAGGAAAAGGAAAAGGAAAAGGAAAAGGAAAAGGAAAAGGAAAAGGAAAAGGAAAAGGAAAAGGAAAAGGAAAAGGAAAAGGAAAAGGAAAAGGAAATATGCTATGCATAACACAACTGATAGTTTGCTCAGTCAAACGCCGATTGCACGCAGCAGAACGAACGGGTTCTAAAGCTTTTTGACATTTTCGTTTCGATCAAGTTGCCTTTACCGTTTGGAGCAGCGAATGACTGCAAAACAGTCAAATGACTGGCAGTCACCACACTAACGAAAAGCAACCGCGCTATCGTCTGATTAAATACTACAAAAAAACAACCACTAAATGTGCATTGAAGAAGACGGTCGAATATTTTGCTTCTGTCAGATTGACGCCGGGCGACAAACTTTCACTGTGGGTAGCCGATTTGAAGACCTTATGCTCAATTGTTAAGGCAGAAATATTTATACTGAAAGTGCGCATGCAAGGTAAATCAAAAACTGAGTTGTGAGAGTTCCTGATATACCTACACATACAAAACCATTATCATAAAATGCGACTAATCGACAAATAAAAGTCTTAATACACCAGTCTGTTGTCTCCTTTGAACACTAATACATTTGAAATATGATTGACGAATAGTGTAATAAACATTGATCCTATACTACCACCCTGCGGTGACTTAAAGGAATATGCGAATTTTCACGAATAGGCATAGGCATCGGATGATTCAGGGCATTCTTCAATGAACTGTTAGTCGGCCACAGAAGCGTATCACGGTTAAACAAAGCCCGCGGGGAAGCTCTGCATACCAGGAATTGAAAGAGCCGACACGTCTCTGAGTATCAGGCTATAAAATAGAAAGAAGATTTATCCGGAATGTAGACCACGCTGTTGAATATTTTAACGAAAAGCTGAAAAGTTGTTTTTGTTCGCATGTACCTGCTCCCCGGCCGCGCAGGAGACCACCATGGTCCAATCCGAGGTTACGATTTTTAAAGCGCCAGAGGGCTGCTGCCTTGAGAAGGTACACTAATAGGCGTAATCCTGTGACAAAGCGTGCTTTCAACCAGATAAGCAATGAGTATAAGGGTTATAACCGACACCTATATTCATGCTTCGTAAAGCGTACACAAGACGACCCAAAACGATTTTGGTCCTTCGTTAATGATAAACGTAAACAAAATGGCCTTCCTTCCGGTATGTTTTTCGGAGACTTAGTGTCTGATAATATTCAAACTACCTGCAACATGTTTGCTAGACACTTGTCTAGTGTATTTAGTTCAACAGCGGCTTCATCTTCACAAATTGACGAAGCGATACGTGTTGTTCCTGAAGATATTTTAGACTTTGGGCTTCCTCATTTCTCGACAGTGGACATTGAAGCGGGACTTCTGAAGTTGAAAACCAGCTTTAGCGTGGGTCCTGATGGAATCCCATCTGTTGTACTCAAAAAATGTGCTGAAGCATTATGTAAGCCATTGCAAAAGCTATGCAACATGTCGCTCGAGCAGCGCAAGTTTCCAGAGCCTTGGAAAAGGTCCTATATCTTTCCTATTTACAAAAAGGGAGATAAGCGTGATGTAACAAACTACCGTGGTATTACTTCGCTTTGTGACGGTTCGAAGCTTTTGGAGATCCTCGTGGGTAAACTGCTGTTCTGTAAAGTGAAGTCTTACATTTCCATAGAGCAACATGGTTTTTTTCCCAAACGCTCAATTAACACGAATCTACTGCCGTTCTGTTCATTTTGCCTACGTCAGATGGAAGATGCAGCTCAGGTAGACACAGTATATACAGACCTTAAAGCTGCTTTTGACCGCATTGACCACCAAATACTGCTTCGCAAACTAAGACGTTTAGGCGCATCTGAAGGCTTCGTGTGCTGGCTTCAAACGTATCTTACAAATCGTCAGCTTTCAGTGAAGTTAGGCTCCGTTGAATCGTACAGTTTCTGCAATCAATCTGGAGTTCCACAGGGAAGTAACTGAGGACCGTTACAATTCCTTATATTTTTTAACGACGTCTGTTTTGTTATACCGCCTGGCCGCAAGTTATTATACGCTGACGATCTTAAAATATTCATCGCTGTGCGGTCAGTGGAAGACTGCAAACAACTGCAAGATCTTATCGACAAGTTTACAGATTGGTGCCGTTTAAACAACCTCATCATCAGTGTTTCTAAATGTGCAATTATCAGCTTCACTCGCAGCAAAACCCCGATTGTGTATACCTACCAAATCGAAGGGGCTAGTCTGGAACGCGTTAGTGTTGTTAAAGACCTAGGAGTTGAACTAGATGCTAAACTGACCTTCCACAACCATTACTCGAACATCATTGCTAAAACAAATCGCAACTTGGGTTTTATCATGCCAATGTGGCCAATGATTTCCGTGACCCATATTGTCTGCGCGCTCTTTACTTCTCGCTTGTACGTTCCATTTTGGACACAGCTTCTGTGGTGTGGAGCCCGTATACAAATAATTGGTCAGCCAGAATTGAAGCAGTGCAACGAAGGTTCATTAGACATGCGCTGAGATTCTTGCCCTGGAATGATTCTCGTAACCTTCCTCGCTATGAGGACCGCTGTAAGTTGCTGAACATCGAAACCTTAGCCAAAAGAAGAGATGTAGGGGAATTATGTATAACGTGCCCCCCGTGGCCAATGTGCCCCCCCTTCGTTTTTCGCTAAACAAGCGAAATTAAAATGCAAAACCACCCAGAAACCATAGTATTTGATGGAACTAGCCTACTATGCAAGTATGACAGTTGTCACATGCTGTAAAAACAAAACAAAAATAAATTTGTTTTTGAGCAGCTTCCGATGTAACTTTTGGCGTCATTTCCATAAGCTATTTTCTTGTCAAAATCTGTAAATAACCGGTTGTTGCGATTCGATTGCGTAAAGTGAACTTCAAAATGACATCCCTGCTAAAAATAACGGTATGAAACGCTTGACTTGCTTTAACATTTAATATTTTTTCAAATAAGTAAAAGCAGGCCAAAATGCCCCACTTGCGGTGGTGCAATTTGCCCCCCTTGTAAATGTGGCTTTAAAACTATGTAAACAGATCTAAGTTGAAGTCGATTGCCATTATTTAATTCAATTTGTATTGTAGAGTAACCGTAGTGGGAATAATTTATTACCAACGTCCAAATTCTAGGTAATTCAACTACCCGGTACAAAACGCCACAGCTGCGTATAATGTGCCCCATGCAGAAAAGAAAAAGTGCACCAGAAGGCCGAAACTAGGTTTATTTTACATAAAATAACGATATTTTGCAAAACAAAGGAAATAGTTTTACTTTCTACAAAATAGAGTTGGTTTGTCACTGGTAGAAATACTCAAATTACCGCATTGGGCATATTATACCGCAGGTGGGGCATTTTACCCCGCGCAGACGAGAAACACAACATTTAGGTGCTTTTATTAAATAATTCCTAGCATGTTTATTCCACAATACTAAATGAAATAAACAATTGCAATTGGTTGTCAGCTTAAGTACCAACATATACACGTAGTTGTAACGTTAATTTGGGGAAGTATAACGGAGATATATCCATTTATTCTTAGGGGGGGCACATTATACACTTTTCCCCTATCCAGAGCCGTCTTTGTTGCTCAACTTTTGAAATTCGAAATTGATGCTCCTGATCTTCTGGCAATAGCAAACATTAACGTTATACCTCGACCGCTAAGATCCCGCGGATTTCTTCGACTTGATTTCCACCGCACACAATATGGACAACATGAACCAATCCAGGCGATGTGTTCTATTTTTAACGACGTATACTGCCCATAAATGGAAGACAGTCACATCTGCAAAATCGTGCAACTACGAAAAACGCTGTTGAAGCCACGATCATTTTTCCTTCAATATTGAGTCGATTTTGGAAACAAATCGTCCAAATCGTCATAAAATCACTTGAATGTACATAACAGAATACTTTTACAAACAATTTGTTCACAAGTGACCTAAAATTTGTTCCAAAACTTAGAAAAACTGCCGAAGTTACTGATATGCGTTTATTTGTGCTTGAATAAGCAAGAATAAACGCATAACAGTCACAGGCACAGCATGCCTGGATCATTGCGTTGTCGGTGACTCGGCAGTATTTTCAAGACCACGTGTCGTTGTTTTGATAATTCACGTGCTCGTTCAATTCAATTGTTCAAAACGTCCTTTTTGACTCAAATCTCTTCCTGGCCTTTTCTCCTTTTTATTGTAATTTGTTATATTGAGTTTAAAGTGAGGTTGCATGATGGGGTTTGTTTGACTCAGAAGCTGGTCGCTTTCCTGTGTGTCCGGAACACTCCCAGAACGTGTCCGAGTATGACCAATGTGAACCTGGACACTATATGTGACAACAAATGAACTATTTCAAACTAGTTTTGCAATCTCGAGTACCGACTTAGAGATGTCACATGTTGTATTTTAGTTAAATTCAGAAACTGATCCCCGTAGAGGAATCCGGAACATTCACGGCCATGTTTAGATGTGGCCAATGGCGTCTTGAACACTTTATACGACTACCAATAGTCTAGATTTGCAAATCCGTGTATTTATAGGTGTCACATGATGGGTTTGTTGTGATTCAAGGTGCTTCTATGTTCAAGTCCCATATATTCCGGAACTTGTTCCCACTGTAACTTCGGAATCGTACATCCGATCCAAATTCTCCTTAATAGTGTTCTTCTATGCCGTAAAATCTTCCGTTTGGTAGTTGCTACAGGCGAATCGGTCCAAGCATTTCCAAAAAATAGATGCTTATTGATATATTTTTACTACTGAGACTGTTATGCGTTTATTTGTAATATGGGACTGTCATAGTTTGATATTTTTTTCAACATCTTGGGAACAAACATAACTTTTTTGTTTGAAATATTGAAAGAACAGTTAATTTAAAGATGATTCCCTGGTTTATCTCAAAAGTGGTGAAAAGTCAGATGGGACTGTTATGCATTTATGGGCAGTATATAACCACTTTGACTTCTCTGTATCGACAAACACATTCAAAGCTAGGATTAGAACTTAACTTAACGACAATTTTATGTTTTTGGTTTATGAATCTTATGTTTATTTAAGTTTATATTTTGATGTGATATTACAAAGGAAAAGATAATGGGTTTTTATGCCGATTTGAGAATGAGATAATAAATTTCAACTCAAATCGGCTTTTCCCATTCATAGCATTTAATCTTTATTTAGACTTTGTGTCAGATGAAGTAAAGCAATAAAATAAATAAAATAAATAAGATCATTAAGCGAAACAATCGAGGTCAAGTTAAGAAATTTTATGTCGCATGGCACATTAGGCGCCGAAGAAACAGGTAATCACAATATTTGAAAATACTTGCAGGCAATTGAAAAACTAATAAATACTTCGACAGGCTGTGACTATTTCAATATTATACTATTGCAATGACTAGGACATGACGTGACATGTTTCCAAAGTTCTGTGGATTTCCTTTGAATTCAAAGAAATTTTTACGGTGATTTTGATCAAATTACCATACAATAAAGTCAAACTTTCCTGAGTACGAAAGCAAAAAGCCAATGCACTGCAAAAGTACTTACATTAAATCTAGCCGCATCTTCCATTCTAAATTCCGACGAAGGCTTAACAGAAGATAAAACATTTACATGCTTCACCCGACACATATTACCGGGAAGAAAGGAGGAAGACAAAACTTTCATTGCTCTGCCGAACATCTTTTCCACCCATGCGCAACTGATCGGAATTCCAGCTGCGAGAAAAATCCTTTGTGCAACTGTCTGATAAGAGATTTTCCAATAAATGATTTATAGACTCCCAAATCGAATACAAAGGCACTAACTTTTCCGTTTGTGGGAGTTTTCCCTCTGGTTCAATTTCAACAAGCAGCAAACAGCCGAGCCGAACACACCGGGGAAAACTTTTTCGAATTATTCTTGTATTCGCCGGTGTTCGTTGTACGGGCGAACACATAAGAAGATGATACACCGAGCTCAGACTCTGGCCTTGAAAATGGTCCTACGACTGCCTGCCGGAACAAACGATCGGTAATAAGTAGCACCGGCAGCAGCTACTTGGAAGGACCACAAGGGAAAACTTTATCATAAACTACACAATAATATATCGCTTTACACATTCGATCCTATTTGCATATGTAGTTAGAGGAAACTTTCTCTTCTCGAAACCTCAATCGTCAATGCCCTCCAATTGTTCGAAACACCTGTTCTAGCTCAGTAAGAAGAACTTCCTTATTTACTCAGCCGACAGATGCATCTGTCCGGCTAACACTTCGGGAAAAGTGAAATTCAATCACGTAAACTAGTCTTTTTGTTTGCGTTCCTCTCCCGGTAGTAAGATCCGGAAACAACTTGCATGAAAAACAACAACCCAGAAACAATAGGAATCCAAGCAGGAATCCTCAAAGAAAGTTGGCACACAAACACACACACACACACAGAAAAAAAGAAAGCTAACTTCGCTCGGCACCAAATTAGATAAGCAAATATTACGAAACTTTTCCCGCTTCTCCATTGCAATGACAAACTTCAGCGGGTCGTCTTACCTTATAAGTGATGTTGCTTGCTTGCTTGCTTGCAATTGCCATTGGAAAGTTTTCTGTTGTATTTTCCATTTCTGCTTCAGTTAAGTACGGTGACACTTTACACCTTCCAGTACAGTGAAGTAACGACTCCTGCACTGCCGTATCGTCACACTTAGGCAAAGGAGAAAACTGGTGGTCCGGGCGGGATAAGTACGATTGTAAAGGATACATACCTACAGTTTCACAACCGTTGTGTGTGAGTCCGTTAACTCAAGGGGTTGTTCGATGATTGGTTTATAAAAAGTTGAAAAATAGTTGGAAAATTATACGCACCCTAAGAGTGGTTAGCTTAGGAGTTCTTTGGACACTATCTGAGACCGCGTGGAAAGTGTGGCGCATTTTATGAACACTCCGTGGTTGCGATGACAATGACTAGACTAGCTCGTTTATGAATATGCTACAACTCTATAAAGCATGGAACTGCGTTTAGGTCACTTGCTTATGCAACGTTGTTTCTTTTGAGAGGAATAAAAAAAATAATCGCAAGCAAAACAAGTTTATCACGAAGACCAACAACAGTTGAAAGGGACAAAAACTTTTTAATTGTGCAATAAGAAACTGTGCAAATGAAAAACCGCCAGCACTATCATCATCGTCAGCCTCATCAGCAGCAGCAGCAGCATCATCGTCATGCAAGCATTCTAGTAACAACGGTAAGAGTTACAACACCAACAGCGACGTTTCTTGTTTAACATCCTTATTATTGTCATTAACGTGGTCAGGTTGGGACGCACCGGGGGGCACGTGTCCCACCTCCTCTGTTAAATTTAAAGTGAAACATAATAATTTCTCTAACCTAGACGTTCGCAGATATTAATTTATTCGGCTACTATTTCTGTGATAAGTAAATTTATTGCGCAGAAATATTTTTCAAGTTCAATTTCAGATCCGATTATGAAATTAAATTTCAAGTTTAGTTTCAAACCGAATTTAAGCTCAATTTCAAGTTCAAATTCAATTATAATTTTATGCCCAATTTCAACATCGATTTCAAGTCTTTAAGTCTGGTGATTTCAACTTTCATTTGACATAACAACTTCAAGTGTAATTTAAAATCAATTCATGTCCATTTATAAGTCTAATTTATAGTGATGACGGACAACTCTAATGTAAAGTTGGAAAATTAGGTTCTCACATGATGGAAATTATATAAAATATTTTTATTCCTGTATATCAATTTCTATTCCTTGAATGATAAAATTTTCATGTAAAAACTTTTTGTTGTTCCTGAGTTGTGGCTGAAAAGTTCGGTTTCCCTTTTTCAATTTCAATTTCAATACCTAATTCAGTAAATTCAAAAACAAAAAGTTACAGATATGGAGAAAAAGCAGGATATAATAAAAGGAAGAGCGAAAAAACGATACCGAAAGAAATAAAAAAATCAAAAATCGAACAGAGCATTCCTGTTTGAGACAGGACGAGACAGGAGAAGAAGAAAAATGGTAGAACAAACTAAAACAGATGAAAATCAGGACTCGAAAAAAAGGGCAAAGAACGGAACAGAAAAGATAAGGAACTGACAGAAGAAACAACGGACAGAAAAAAAGAAAAATGAGAGAAAAATGAGGGAAAACGAGACAAGAAAAGAAATATGAAAGAGAAGAAATAAAGAACACCGATCGATGATCCGAGGAAAACGGGAAAAACAGGTCAAACGGTATATAAAAAGGGTCAAACGGTATATAAAAAGACGAAAACGAGAACCGAAAAAATAGAGAGTCGAAAGTCAAAAATGACAAAAAACGAGACAGGAGAGAGAAGCCTGAAAAAGACAAAAAAAACAGCACAGCAAAAACAAGAAGTCTAGACAGACCGGATAGAGAACGCAAACAAAAAAAAGAAATATAAGAGAAAAGAAGGTAAACGAACTGAACTGGAAACTTGGACAGAAAAAGCAAAAATGGGACAAAAAAAGAAAAAAACGGCATAAAAAATTAAAAAGAAAAAAACAGTAGAAAATAAATAAATCAGAAGACAAAAAGAATAAAAACGAAAAGAAAACCAACGTTACAGAAAAGTAAGAAAAGCAGGACATAATGAGAGAAAAAATTAACCAGACGAAAACCAAAAACGGAAAAGAAGAGGAAAAACATCAAAGCAAGGACCGAAAAAAAGAAAACAAATCGATAATCGTACAGAAAAGGAAAAAACACGAGACAAGAAAAGATGAAAACGGGGCCCGAAAACAAAAGACGAAAAATGGAACAGAGGATAATCAAGACTCAGGAAAAGTGTGAAAACGGGACAGAAGAGAGAATAGAAAAGGAACAGAAAGAGGAAGCGGAGAGAAAAACGAAAAACGAGACGGGAAAAGAAGGAAAACGAGAAAAGGAAAAGAATACGGAGCAGAAAACAAAGGAAATCAAAAAGGAAAAGGGTAGCGAGAAAGAGGTCAAACGCGATATAAAAGGAGAAAGATAGGATATAACAAACGAAGAAAAAAGAAAAATCGGTACAGTCGAAGACGAAAAACAAGATAGAAAAGAAGAAAAATGAAAACAAGGCGAAACCGGGACCAAAAAAAAATAGTCGAAAGTCGTACATAAAATGACACAAAAAA
Source organism: Sabethes cyaneus (assembly GCF_943734655.1). Lineage (NCBI taxonomy): Eukaryota > Metazoa > Arthropoda > Insecta > Diptera > Culicidae > Sabethes > Sabethes cyaneus. The sequence goes on from NC_071354.1 coordinate 235,178,897, forward strand.
CGAGACAGCAAAATAGGAAAAAGAAGTCTGAAAAGGGCGAAAGAAGAGAAAAGAGAAGAGAAAAAAACAGAAAGAGAAAATTGTGAGTGGAAATAAATGAAAAATAAAGAGAAAGAAAGAAAGAAAATCAATAGAGGAAACGAAGAAAACAGGGAAAAGAGGTCAAACGGGGCATCAAAGGAGAAAGATGGTGCATAAATCGGGAAAAAAATAGATAAACAGAAACAACCGTCTTTAGTCTGTAAAAGATAAAACGAAAAGACAAAAAATGTGAGATAAAACAGCAAAACCGGAGAGGAATAGAAAAGAGAGTGCCAACAACCGATTAAACCAAACAAGACAAAAAAGACCAAAAAACGCGGCATTAAAAGGAGGGAAAACGGAACAGGCGAAGATGGAAAACGAGAAGAAAATGAAATAAAAATAGATAGAAAAAGACGAAAACTGAAGAGAAAAGGACAATCAAACTTGAAAGAAAATAACAAAAATTAAATGAAAAACAGAACTGAAAACAAGAAGAAATGGAACATAAAATGAAAAAAAAATGGAACAATTAAACCGAAAACACGGTACAAAATGAAAAACGAGAGTAAAAATGGAAACAAGAAGTTAGTGCAAATGAAAAAATCAAGAAAACGGTGCAAAAAACGATAAACAAACGAAAAAAAGGAAAAACGAGACTGGAAAAGAGAAATAGTAGAACATAAAGAGGTAAAACGCGTGCGAGAATGAGAAAAGCAGGACATAATAAAGGAAGAATGGAATAACCGAAAACGGAAAACATGATACGAAAGGAGTTGAAAAACGAAGCAAACAGAAAACTCGCAAATCGAACAGAAAATTACATAACACGAGACAAGAAAAGAGATAAGACGAGAACGAAAACGGCAGAAAAAAGGTAAACAACGGCACAGAGGAAAATCATTACTCAGGAAAAAGACTCGAATGAACGCTTTACGTTTAAAAAGTCCTTATAAACTAACAACAACAACAACTCAGGCGAAAACGGGACAGAAAAAAGAACCAAAAGAGACAAAAAGAGCGAAGAAAAAGAAAAAAGAAAAAACGAGAAAGAAAAAGAGGAAAAACGAGACAACAAAGAGGATACGAAACAGAAAAAGAAAGAAAAAAAAACAACGAGGGTGAAAAAGAGGAAAACCGGCACAAGAAAAGGAATAGTGAACAAAAAACAAAGGGAACCAAAAAGTAAATGAAGAAGAACGAGAAAGAATCGAATAGAAGAAACGAGGTCAAACGAAGAAATAGAAGTCAAACGGGATATAAAACGAATAGAAGTCAAATGGGTTATAAAATGAGATAGAGAAAACATAAAACGGGGAACAAGAAGAAAAAAAAACAAAAAATCAGAGGGGTTGTGTACAAGACACGACCGCATATATAGGTGACGCAGGACTACGTAAGTCTCTTTGTAGTGATAATAGCATGTATTCATGCTTGTAATCATTCGATTTTTCATGCTATATGCAACATATATACATGCTACATGCATTGTATGTAACATTTATCAAAGTAGTAACATTGTATACGTCCAATTCTCAAAAGATTGTGCATTTGAAAACAATTTAACAAAATCAAGAACACAAACTATTGCTTTCCTGCTACCTTACTGAAATTAAAGATTGTTTTTATTACCCATGGTTCCCTACGTTGAAGGGATTTTACCAATTCAATCCTATTTTATCAACAGCACATCTTTTCACTACACTTCTAATGAAACGGCAAGCATGCGTATTCATATAGAGTCGTATTATAACCGAACACTACAGCTGTAGCACATTTTTCCAACACAGATATCAAATTCGCCGAGGTTTAATCGTCTCGTAGTAAAGAATTTGCGATCTGTTGGGACAACGAACTTGTGTCATTTTTCTGGCACACTTCCCTAACACAGACATCAAATTGGACTAGGTTTATTCGCGTTCGTAAGAAATCTGTTGGCACGAGGGGGCTTTGTCACTCTTTCTGACCTACTTCCCAAGCAAGGACGTCAAAATGGTCTAGGTTTAACTGTGGTGTTAAGAAATCTTGTTGAAATGAGGAAACTTGGTCACTTGTTTTGGCTTACTTCCCAAGCACAGATATCAAATTGGTATAGGTTTAGATCATCGCAAAGAATCTTCCAACCAATCACGAAGCGAGAATTCTGGTAAAACATAGGTTCATTATTTTCAATTTTTCAATAGTTCAACATCAAGAATCCATACTTTTCTTCAATTGGGTCAATTCTTAGAAGATTTTCCGATCGATTGGTGTAAGAATATTGAAAATCGATAGGAAAACCGCTGAGCTATTAGCGCTCAAAACCTTTCATTTTTCGTGACGCTCGCATTTTTCGATTTTTTGGAATGACACCCTATCTCAAAACTTGCCGTAAGACGTAGTCCTACGTCAAAAACGGACAGGTACAGCAGAAAAACGGAAAATACGTAAAAATAAAACAGTACAACCGGAGCGGAAAGGGAAAAAATGAAACCAAAAACAGGATAAACATGACATAAAATTAACTAATGTTTATCTAAACACTAAACTTAACTAAACACAGTAGTAGAATTAAGGGGGCATAGTACATTTAAAAAAATCGAAATTTTTTTTATTGATTATTTCGAAAGATTACCATTTTAACCATATGTGTTTCAAGTCATTTCGATGAATTCCAAAAATTGACAAAGTTACAGCTATTTGTACCGCGCATGTCTGGAGCGATTACACAGTTAATAAAAACTTCAACGTCGTTTTTCTCGAAACCAGGTTTTGAAAGTCGGTACCATAAATATCTCAAGAACGGCTGAAGCAATTCTCATGATTCTTTTTTTGTTTCAAAGCTAACAAAATTATCTAGTGTTTGACCCATCCTTTTTTCGAAATTACAATTTTTGTATTTTTAAGAAATGATTAAAGTCAATTTTTTCGGCTAAAACCCTTACTTTTATGTTTGAATGTCCGCCATTTTGTAATGCGTTCGAATTTCAAAAAAAGGATGGATCAAACACGAGATAATTTAATATTCTTTCATGTCGTTTTGGAATTTTTCAATTCGGATAAGCCCCCCAGCGCCAATCCATGGTACCGCAAATCATGTTTTTTTCGAATGATCATGTTCAAGGAGCCGTAGGGGAGAGGGGAAGAGGTTCACATATGCAAACAAAACTGCGAATATTAGTATAAAGTGCAATGTTTAGCAAGCAATAAACCCGAATCGATTCGCTTTTCGCGTTATCGAGAAAAAATTTTTTGAAATAAGGCAAAAAATATGGTGTAAAAAGTACTATGCCCCCTTGAAGGATTTAAATATTTTTTTGTTTTTTTTTCTTTTTTATCATGACATAAAGCATGGAAAAACGAGGCATGAACAAAAACGGAACCAACGAAGACGGAAAACGTGAAGTAGAGGAAATAAAAAAAAGCTAGAAAAGCACGAAAATTGGAATCGAGAAAAAGAAAAAAAAGAAGATGAAAAACGGGGAAGAAAATACCAAAAACCGTGTGAAAACAGTACTGAAAATAAGAAAAAAAGGACAGGAAACGCAGAAAAACGGAACAATCAAATAGCAAACAAGTGCACACTCTAATAAAAAAAAAAAGCAAACACAGCACAGAAAAAATGGAAAATATGAAAAAAGAGGAAAAACGGAAAGCGAAAGTAAATATTAGGCAGTACATCAAGCGGTACAGGAAACGAAATAATTGGAAAAAGGAGACTGCGAAACAACGGAAAAGGAAAGACGTAAAACGTGTGAATGAATAAGATTTTACCTTTAAAAGACAAAAAGGATAAACCGGAAAAGCAAAACAGAACGTTACAGAAAAGGAAGCAAAGCAGGACATATAAGAGGAAGAACGGAACAAACGAAAATTATACGTTATAGAAAATAAGCTGTAAGAAACGAAAAAATGACGACCACCGGGACCGAAAAAAGTCGAAACGAGGAAAAACGAAAGACGAAACGAGGAAAAACGGAAAAAACACGAAAAACGGAACAGCGGAAAATCAGGGCGAAAAACGGGACAATAAAGAGAAAAGAAAAGAATCAGAAAGAGGAAACAGTGGGCGGAAAAAGGGAAAACGAGCCAGAAAAGAAGGGAAAACGAGACAAAAAAGAATACGGAACAGAAAACAAGGGAAAAGAGAAAAAACAGAAAAAATTAAGCAGAAGAAACGAAGAAAACGGGAAAAAGAAGTCAAACGGGATATGAAAAATAAAAGATGGGACATGAAACGAGAAGAAAAAGAAGAAAAAAAAATTAAAAAAAACATACTAAAGAAAAATGTAAAACAGAACGACGAAAAATAGGAAATAAAACAGGAAAAATGGAATGGAAAGGGAAACAAGGGAGCCAAAAACAGATAGAAACATGATAGAAAACCCAAAAATGGAGCATTAAAAAGAGCAAAACGGAATAAAATAAAAAGAGTTAGAAAAAGACGAAAACTATAGACGAGAAAAAGAGGAAAAAGAGAAGACGGAAAACGAGAAAGGAAACAACTAAAATCGAGCTGTAAACAGGACTGAAAATAAGAAAAAATGGGCCAGGAAACGAAGGAAAGCAGAACAATGAAGCAGAAAACACACCATTTTACTCTAAATTCAAGTTGAATTTCAAACCTATTTTTAAGTCCATTTGCCAGTTCAATCTGAAGTTGAACTTCAAGACCGAAATTACTTCAAATTCAATTCTAAGTTAATATCCTTCGTCAAGTCTGATTTCAAATCCAATTTCAACTCTAAATTTTAGTCCAATTCCAAGTCTAATTACTAGTCTATTTTCAACATTAATTTTAAATCCAGTTTCACTCAATTCAGTTTCACTCAAAAATTTGGAGTTTGCAATCTAATCGTCCGGTATTTTTGTGGTAGGGTTTATTTCTAATTCCCGTCGTAGTAAGCAAAGCCATTCTAATTTTCATCATTTGTTGGATGGATTTAATGAATACTCCAAAAGTTCTTGTGCTGATTTGACTAAAACACATTTACCTTCCGATCCGTGAACTTTGAAATCTCTGAAAAGCGATTATTAAAGCATATTATTGAAATTACGCAACTGACTTTATTTTTTAAATTCGTCGTACCGTTTTAAAATCCGTCCATCAAAATTTTTCATCGTCCGAACTAAAAATCACAACAATGTTTACGAAGCTAACACGCATGTATTTGTGTAGGACGGCATGCCAAATGTTATTCTGCAAAATTTCTGCAGGTCAGGCAAGTTTTCCTGGCTGTAGAATAACGACATTGCCTTGCGTGAGTTATTTTCATTTATGAATGACGGAAATTAGAACGATTAGTCGATATTTTCTTTTCCGTCGCACGAAAAAACGTAGGAAATTTGGCTGGTAAGACTTCTTTAATAATAAAAATTCTTTAAATAGATTTTTGCTCACTTTGATTGATCGCGTCTGATAGAGAACAAACTAAAATATTAGGGAATAACTAGTTTTGCATTGTGTGTCATAAAAATGCTGATATTTTTAATAATTTGCGTTGGATAGGACGGCAATAGGCAATTACTACGAAGCATCAATATACCCTATGTAATATAGTTTTTCCAGTCCAAAATATTCTTCTGAATGTTCGGGTACCCCACCTTTTGTGTATGTCTGGGCACGCTAGTGATTGTTGTAGCACCGCAGCGTCCTCGTTCAACCGAGCCCCTGGCTTACATCTCGGCCATCAAGAATGCTAATTCTTTCCGAGACATCTTTATGATGCGACTTTTGCGGTAATTTTGCTCTAAAAAATTGTCTGTTGTAGTAAAACGAATTTACTTTCGTTTCTCGTCGTTTGCTTGTCCTTTTCATTACTATCAAGTGCCAAGAGTTGATCGGTTCTTTCGCACTTAACTGTGCATCAGAATGGTACCGTGTTGTTTCCCATTGTACTCTGCGATGTGTTGGATTATCCCATCATCAGAGAGATGATCCGTTCGTGATGACTGCAGGTTCAAGTCAAATCCCACAACAACTACTATGGAATGGACGTAAGATAAAACTATCCTCCACCAACAGCTCCCCTGACTTGAGCTGAATCGCATCAAATGTGAAAACGTTCCTGTATCCATCTGCTCCGGAAAAGTGGATGATGCAATTTGTACCATTGAGCGTTATTACTCACCACATTTTCCACTGGTCGGCTGGCCGGCCAGCCAGCCAGCCAGCCAGCCACAACTCAGGTCGACCGTCACCGGAGACTCACGTCGGCTATAATGGAAAATGAATGCCCAGTCCAGCCCATTCCGGCCCAGCCCAGCCTCCAGGACCGGGCCGACGACCGGCTCTAACACTTTTCCATGTCAGAGATTTCCACTTGATGATGTCTACTTGCCACAAGGCAATCCGTTGTGATAGGATTTCCTGGCGATATGAATATCTGATGCAATTCGTTTCGGACGGACCGCACAAATCATTCCGAAATCCTCCCTGGAAGGCAATGTGATTTATAACAAACTCGCAAAACTCATTCTCTCCTACACATTCGGTGTGTGCGCCGCCGCGCGCCATTCCGCAGGTGGGATTTTTACGAGCAATAACTAACGCGTTATTTACGGTGTTGAATGAATTCTGAAGGCATTTCATCGAATCTCCAGGGCCAGGGAATTGCATATGCTTGCCCATCTACGTGAATGAATTTCATCGAGAAACAAATGATTAATTATCGCATCCATTCTTTTCATTTGCAGAATCGACTTTGAAGATCCGGCGACTACCAAGCCCCCCAGCTTGGCCAAGTCTGCCGTTCTTCAGGCCCTGGAGGATGAAGAGCGCCAGCAGGCTCGCGGCAAGGGTAAGTTCACCGTGTGCGCGTTTCGAGTGTGTATGTGTATGTGTGCGTTTGTATTTGTCTTGTTAAGCCATTGAGCGTGTAAACCACTAGTTTACAGTCGCTAGTCCGCGTTCTAATCAAGAGTCTCTTGTGTTCAGCCAGTCGCAAAAACAGTAAATATATGATGTATAACAGCGAGCAACATTAAACAAAGAGGACACATGATAGTAGGTACATTACAGCAACCGAGCACCAACCACACACTTATTATGTCGATATAGATGAGTTGTAAATAATACTCGCCGCCCCGGGATGCCGTGCTGTTGGTTTAACATTTAATTGTTGGGGTGATGATGAAACAGGTCTTCTAATTAAAGTGGTAATCAAAGCATTATTCATAAGAAATAATATTTTCAACAAATGTAATTGCAAATATAAAAATACCATATCATACCAATACCATAAATACCGGTCCTGGGCCGCCGTTTTCCAATTCCCTCGAACATTAGCAGTATGTGCATGTTTATGGTAAGCCCTAATCTCGCAGTTTTCCATTTAAAATCCTTTTTCACTGCTCTACGGTTGATTCCGATGATGTTGACGTCATCCGCAAAATCAAGCAGCATATGAGATTTTGTGATGATAGTCCCGTTGCTTTCCACGTTTACCCTTCGTGTTGCACCTTCCAAGGCAATATTGATTAGCAGGTTAGAAAATGTATCCTCTTGCTTCAGCCCATCTAGCGCCATGAAACCGGCTGAGCTTTCACCAGTTATACTGATGAATGTTTTTGACCCATCCAGTGTCACCCGAAACAGCTTAAGTAGTTTCGTCAGTAAACTATGTTGTAGCATTATTTGCCGATGTGGCATGCCACAGTGCATTTCGTTTGATTGAAAAATACGTAGCCTTAAAGTTCACAAACAGATGATGACTCAGAATTGGGCAATGTATTGCCTTGATAGTTCTTACAATCGAGTCGATGTCTTTATTTAAAAACAGGACAAATGAAACCATCCAACCACTCTTGTGGCATTTGTTCTTCCTCCCAGATTCTGACAATGACCCGGTGGATTGCTTCATACAGCCGCTCGCTTCCCGCTTTTAGAAGTTCAGCCGGGATACCGTCCTTCACAGCAACTATACAAGTTTCCAGCTCACTAATTGCCTACTTTACCCAATCCTGTGCTACAGAGCTTGGTCATCGCTCACAATTCTTATCCTGTTCTTGTTTTTTTTTTCTGGTTATTTATATATTCAGCTCATACATGAAGACTAGAAGACAATTTGTTTCGACTTCATGTTGTGTATCATGTTTTGACCACTTATTAATAACATGTATGGTTGATTCAGCTTGACGCTGTTTGGCATAAACTCATTAGGCATAATCATAAGGGACTATTTGGTATAATACGATGTGAGATAATTCCTCCAACGACATGTTAAGACCATGTGGTCGCTTTCCTAGATAATTCAATGTGAGATGGCTACAGGTCATGAAAACTTGCCGGTGAGCCGCCGTCGTAAACGGTAGCCACTGGGCGGACACCCCCTGGCAAAAATCGCCTCTGTCTAGGTTTATTAGTTTTACTAGGTTTACCGCCATTGTCACATTGTCTATTACTTCTTCTTGCAACAAGTACTAAAACAACCAAATCTGGTTAAATTTACTGTTATGTTAAAAAATCGTTATTTCAAATGACCATTGTTCCAAATAACTATTATGCCAAATGTCGTTATGCCAAACAGCGTTAAGCCAAATAACTTTTTGCCATTTGGGGCATAATAGACGTTAGGTATAATGTACGAAAGTTCGCTTTTCTATGAATACACACTTAAACCAGTCATCGCTCTTTCACAATTCACAATACATATGAAAAGTGGGCCCGCCCGTTTTACCTAAATTCATTTCGCATAATCCTTTTTTGCATAACATCGTTTTCTATAAAAACGTTGGCATAAACATAAGGGACCATCTGAAAGAAAAACATTTGGCATGAAAGAAAGACCTTTTGGCATACATCCGTAAAAAAACTATAAATTTTCATAGATGAATCAGAACAAGTCGATCGCAGGCCGCGAATGTTACCGGCGATCCACCGTCGGAAGTGCCGGCCACTGCGGGGTTATTCCTATTTCCCATTATGCCTAACATCTCTATGTGTATCGTCCGTACGCCTAATGGGTACATAAACGCTTCATTTTTTCCATTCCATTCATACGTACGTTTCTGCTGCGCAAGTTCGATGCAAAAACCGTACGCATTTACGCAGTTACTTCCCGCAAATTGAAACTTTTTAGATCAGTGGTGCCCAGGCATAGGCATGGTGCGGACCAAAGCTGACCCTTGACCTTCCTGCGCATAACAAAATATAAAAATGTGGCAGCGAAACCCATTTTCTAGGAATCACCACAATTTAAACCGGAAAGCATTCAGATCCACAACATGCACGAGGCATTACGACTAAACTTAGTGAACCCTGTGTCATTTACTCAAATAAGTCTGCGGGCCGCATGAATTATCCCGAAGGGCCGCCCTTTAGTCATCACTGCTTTAGATAGTCAGCTGCGCAAGATACAGCCTATTTGAGAATACTACATATACACTAGCGCCACGTAGTGAGGCAATTCCGAAATACTACAATCCAACGAAAAGCCCTTGATCTACTGAACAACTTTGTCGAAGACACCAACGTTCTAAGTATTCGGTCAGGTACACGAGTTACTCCATGTTGGAACCAATTAAGTCAATTTCTATATACTACGTAGACTCCATTAAGACGGTTTACATTAAGGCGGTCCCTATTAGCGTTCTAATTGGGAAGTTTTTTCGATGTAATTCGATGAAATTTACTTTTTCATAGTTTTCTACTATTATTCTTCGATACAGGAGTGCCTTCCACGATTTTAATTTTAATTATAATATTAACGGCAATACGTCCGCATGTGGTAATGGTTATATAGAAGAGAGCGATATTCCTTGTGCGGAAGCTAGCGTGACAGACAGTTGGCATTTAACGCGTCGAAGGTCGAAGAGTGTGACTGAACGCAGATGTCAGTTGCGTACGTTCGTTTTACAGTGGTGCCGTTTCCCCGAGCCGTAATACAAGTTAAGCTACTCTGGCGGTATTCCATTACCTTCGTGTACTTCTTCACCAGATGTGTTGATATCTAGAACCGCAATCTTCGTTACCGGTCTGTGCAACACTCCACCCAAAGTTTTCACCAGAACGCCCAACGCGCTGGTCATCCTTTCATGGCAGATATGATTCGTACCCGCAGTCATCTGTTATGAACAGCTTCGGTCACGATGACAACAAGATATCCTACATTTGGATCCATCGCTTCTTCAAACGATTTGGTTCGCATCGAAAATATCGGCTCGACCAGACCAATCTCCAGGTGTTTCTTAGGGATAATGGATGCTCAGTAGTCAACTAAGGCTTCCTTGACGACTGGACGACTCCTAGGGAGCTCAAAAGCAGGAAGGTGTTTGGCTTCCTGGGCTTCTGGTACAAACATCAACGGTCTTGATCGATTGACGATCTTTTTGACTTCAATCATCAGTATGAGTGGGGTAGACCAGTGGGATGAGTAGGGTTTTGCCGTCCAGATTTTTGGACGAGCCGCTCCCACGATCCACCCATGTGGGTGGCGCGTTGAAGACAAAAATTGCCGCTTGCCATTACAACTGCGGCCCTACGACTGCCAGGTTTAGGATTGAGTTCGCAATGCCACTTGGTTCCGTTATTCGCTCTGTTAAGCTTAGACGGTACATATCTTCTGGGTTGGACTTCAAAAGGATTTGACATATTTTACACCCTGTATAATTTGGCGACTGTGACTGCTACATAGTGTTTTTATCAGCCTGCATCCTATTATAGCCGCTTTCAGGTCCAATCTTGGGATTGAAAGTGCTTTTAATGGTGCTACTTTAGCCTTTCCGCCTCCGAGTGCACAGTGAACATAACCCTTAACGTCTGTAAGTCGTTTTTCGTTCATTTCAACATCTTTATATCGTAACGGGTGGCAACTAAAATTTTGGAATTTTTTTCTAAAGCAGTCAAAAAAAAGTAATGATACATGAAGGAGATCTGATTTACCAAAATTAAAGATACATTATCCATTGTTGAAAAAAAATTAGTGTACATTTGAAAACGGTCCGTAATCGACTGTTCGCCGAAGCTTTCGTTTGACGTCGAAACAGGAGCGTTGTACGGCCGTCATGTCAACTTTGCTAATGCATCTCTTGATTCTACCAATCAACTGTTTGCAATTCGTCGCTCTCCAGTTATTTTTGTACACCAAGGAACTTAAAATCCCGAAGAAATGCTCGATTGGGCGCACTGAGACAGAAACTCCGGGTCGTGGTTTTTGGGTAAAAATGGGATCGAATGGGTATTCAGGAACGATTGTGTTTTTTTGGCGTAATGCGATGATGCTCTATCCAGCCAAAACACGTATTGTCCATCTGCATGATGTTTTTGTAGAAACGGGATAAAAATTTTCATCAAACATTCGTCTGGTGCATCGTAATTTCGTAGAAGTGTACAACGCGCTCACGAAATGCTTCTTGTTTCGACGCCATTTTTAGCAAAACTGGACAAGTATGAACAAAACAAAAAATATTAACGAAAAGAGGAGAGAGAGAGAGAGAGAGAGAGAGAGAGAGAGAGAGATAGCTAACACATACATACTCTCATTTCTCTCTCAACTCGTTTGTTGTTGAGCATAAGGACCGCAAAAAAATTCCAAAATTTTAGTTGCCACCCGTTAAAATGAATTTGGAAATTGCTAAGGATTTCAATAATACTGGTAGTTACAATACAATACAATACAGTGGTGCAGAGGACTAACCTCTGCTATAAACACTCACAATTTCATTGAAAAGAGTTATTTTCAGGATTTTGTTTGCTTGGGATATATCAGTTGAATGCATGACAAAGTCGGCTTTTACCTCCAAATAAATATAGTAAATGACAAATTCGTTAATAATTTTTTTTGTGAAGTAGGGTTTTTTTTTCTAATTCCCGTCGTAATAAGTAAAGCCATTCTAATTTTCTTCATTTGTTGGATGGATTTAATGAATACTCCAAAAGTTCTTGTGCTGAAAAGCGACTATTAAAGCATATTATTGAAATTACGCAACTGACTTTATTTCTAAAATTCGTCGTACCGTTTTATAATCCGTCCATCAAAATTTTTCATCGTCCGAACTAAAAATCACAACAATGCTTACGAAGTTAACGCGCATGTATTTGTGTAGGACGGCATGACAAATGTTATTCTACAAAATTTCTGCGAGTCAGGCAAGTTTTCCTGGCTGTAGAAGAATAACGACAATGCCTTGCGTGAGTTATTTTCATTTATGAATGACGGAAATTAAAACAATTAGTCGACATTGTCTTCTTCGTCGCCCGAAAAAACGTAGGAAATTTGGACTTCTTTAATGTTAAAAAGCATTTAAATAGATCTCAGCTCACATTGATTGATCGCGTATGATAGACAACTAACTAAAATCTTGGGGAATAACTAGTTTTGCATTGTGTGTCATAAAATGCTAATATTTTTAATAATTTGTATCGGATAGGACGAGAATAGGCAATTACGCCGATGTAGCAACATATCCGTTCATAGCGTTCAAAGACCTGAATGCTAAGCACAGTCAGTCGTATTGCAGTTGACTAAACAATAAAGGCTTGGGCGATTCTTTGTGGTTGTAATTTAGACTCTGCACAATCTCTGGCAATTTCTGGATGCCACGTTATTTGGCGTTCCTGTTGCAAAGCAAATCATTCATCTTGCAATTTTCCCCCATTTTCGTACTAATTGAAGCACTGCTCAGCAAGTGCGTGTCCCATCCCATCGATGCGCAAATAAGGAGTCGGAAGGAGCCAAGTCTAGTATGTAAGCCGTGTGTGAAAGAGCTTCCCAACCAAATAATTTAACCGTTTCCTTGACCAGTTTTACAATATGTGATGGAGCATTGTCATGCAACAAAATCACTTTGCATTGCCTTTTTGGTATTCTGATTATTCACCACCCAAACCACAATTTCAATTAATTATTTGTTGTCCGAAGAGTTCAGTAGTTACGGTTTCGTAGAGCAAACCCTTCTGATCCTACTGAACACAAAGCATTGTCTTTCGTCCATAGCGATTTGGCCATGCAACCGATTTTGATGTTTCACGTGGAAGTACCTAAGGTCTCTGACACTTGAGATTCTCGTAATCAATCCGCTTGTCATTGGTAGTCACGATCCGATTAGGAAATTTAGTTCTTTTATATCCGGCATTTGACTTATGATCTGTTGGTTTACCTGCTGTCATTTGTTTAACTCATTTTCAGACCTTCTGGATCTTTAGCATGGCCTTCAAACGTATGCAGATGACTTGTTGAGAAACATTCAATTGATCCGTCAGTCGTTGATGCGTTTGAGTGTCATCGTCGACCAAAAATGCTTGCAGTTCACTGTCTTCGAAATTTTCCGGAGGTTTTGTTCGCTTTTCGCCTGCGCTGCGCTTTTCCAAAAACAAATTCAGCACATGCTTAGACAATTTTCTCACATTAAGCAAAATCTATATTTAACGTATGAAATACCAGCGCACTGCTGGGTATATTTACTTCGATTCAATAATATTTAGTCACGTTTTTCTTATTGGTTATTATTTACACGCCACACGAAATATGATATGTTTTTTGCCCTTTTCGAAATGGTTTCCCATAATTCTTTTGTACCGTGCACAGTAAATCGAGAAATCAATTAACACCTTTGCGTGTAAATGGCACGTTATTTTACTAGCATAACTGGTTACACCGAGTACTGTAAGAGCCCAAGTAACGCTAGTTAGCTTGTCAGCTTAGCCATTCACAATGACGCGTCAAAAGTAAATTGAAACTTCTGTTGTAGGCATCCAATAAACTATAGTTACATGATCTAAAGGTACCACGCCTTCATGAGATTGTTTCTTTTTTTATGAATTTATGATCAAAAACATCCAAAACTTTGACGTAACCCAAAGAAATTGCGGTTCTTCCACTGAATAAACAAACACTGAATCCACAAATATAATATGCTAGGGATATTTGTTGATCTGAGGCGTTTATTCGTTTGCTAATTGTTTCTAAATGAAAGAATCAAAACCAGTTCAATGAGAAATTAAATATGACGTCAATTTTGAAGTTTGAAATTTTAGATGCATTTGCTAAGTTTCAGCTAATAGAATTAATAATGAGTATCAAAAATTTGGTATAATTTTTCTGTGCAACAAATTAACAATACCAAGCTATATTTAGAATAGAAATTCACTCAGGTTAGCGCAACATGTATGTAAATGAAATAAATCCGTGTAACCAAACCGCCCAATACCGATGCTGTAGATATCGAATTCACACTCGTTACATTGTTTAGATTGTTTGTACAAATAATTCAAAATACATTGTAACAGTGCTAGCCGCTTACATAGCTACCGCTTCGGGGTTGTAGAACTACAACACCACTCACACCCGCATTAGTGCGTACGCAATTTCAAAACCCCAATTAATTATCCAACAGAATAAATAATAACTATTCCTCACCCCGCAAACAACGCTTCGACCGCAAATGTCAAAAACCATGAAAGCCGACTGCCAAAAATTACAGGTCACCTCGCAAAAACACATCGACACAGACACACACACATACACGTGCACACACGGATGATGCGTTTGCCTTTACGAGACTGACCACGACGGATTAATACGATAGCATCGGAGCAAATGATTACGATGCATCGGGAAAGTCCGCAGTCCCGCGCGCAGTGGAGTGTTTGCGGATTCCGATTTCCATTCCTGGAAGCTGTCCTATAGCCGAGGCCGAGTCGAGGCTTGCTCGCCAAGCCAAACCGAAAGGCAGCAATTGGCAGCTATAACGCGGTTCCAATAAAATACAGACACTCATAATATTTTGAAATTTATTTCATTCTACGAGCGCATAAATGCTACCGTGGTGGGCTTCAATTTGGCAGCAACATTTTGATATCGATCGATCGGGCACTGCCACACCGCACCGGGAGGCCAGCGACGGCTGCGGCGGGCGGCTACTGATCGAACTGACAATCGAGCAGCAGCAACATCGTTGGTTCGACTACCGCAATAATTGGCGTACAAATTATAAAGTTATTTGCGGGGAACTGGGTCACTGCGGGTTCCCCGGGTACAGATACAGATACGGCACATCCGACCCGTGCCACGTTTACGGTATTAATTTCGTACTACATTTTAGTGCTGCTGCTTTTCTACCAGAAGTCATTCAAGTGAATACGTAATTCAGGTAAATTGGAAGAAGCGCAGTTGCAGCACGCAAAATGGACGACGGATAAGCATCCCATTAATTGGGATGAGCTTGTGTAATCAAAAGATATTGTACTTGAACAGAGCCGTTCATTCGTTGAAAGAAAAGCACATTAATTAGTGAATAATATTTACGAATCAGAAAAATAAAATCTCAATTGACTTCTTTTGGTTTAAAAAGGATGATTAACTATAGAAATTACAAAATATAATCAAACGTTTTACAACTTAACCGGAAGGATTAAAGCATACTTCCAGTGAGAAATGCAGTAGATTTACCTTGTCAATCGGAACTTCCCGGAAGGTATCCACACTTCATGATTATTCCGTAAACTTACCCGTAACTTTGATTGTTTGCCAAACTTCTAGACAAGCTGATGAAATTGAACTGCACGCACAATATACTGCCTCGTTTGACAAGGGTCAGCTTCCCTGCTTGACAACCATTCCAGGCAGCCCCGTCCAAACACCAAAACAAGCCTAAGGTTTCGGTTGTGACGAATAGTCTATTGTTTCTGATATTGATGAGGGTTTTCCGCTGCCAACCGCCTGGCGCCCGACCAATCGAGAAATGATTGATTAATTCCCCCGCAAAACTTTACTTACCGGAGTAAAACAACACCGTCCAGAGAATAAAAAAAAACAAAAGTAAACCCGACAAGAAAAAGTTCTGGCAGATCGATTAAATTTGAACCCTTTTCACGAAAAGAACTCGTAAATGAACCTGCACGATATTGGCAATTCGCTGGCACTCCAGCAACCGACCGTAAGGCAACGAAAATAAACTGCATGAGTGAGCAAATAATTAGGGACCGGTTCATTGGCGCCCCCATTTACGCGCCAACTGCCCAATTCTGCCTCCTTCAGGATACAACTCCCTAATTGGAGGTAAATTTAAGTGGCACGCATCATCAGTTCCATCGGTGGCCGTTAAGAGTGAAACGCGAATCGTGAATAAAAACTAATTAAGATGGGAATAAAAATTCATCCATTAAAATGGAAAAGTGCGCCCACCACCGGTTCGGTTCGGAGAGATGCCCCCGCATTTTTCCCGACTAACTAAGTTTCACACAACACGCCATAACCGTTTTACCGGTTTTTACGAGCTAAAAATTAGGAGCATCCCGATTGCCGTTGAAATCCGTCCGCTTCGGGTCAATCATCGAAGGTCGCCGGTGGAAAATCACGGCAAATATCGCTAATTATGCTAACGATAATTACACGGAACCAGGTGAATGAGCCTGCCTGCCTGCCTGTCTGCCTGCCTGGCTGTTTGTCGCGTTGAAAGTGAAGCTAGTGAACGATAAAATTCGACGAAGGACTCAATGTGTAATCACAACACAACCGACAACGACGATGACGACCCTTCGAGCGAAATCGAATCGCATTTTTTAGAAATTCTAATGGCAATTTACCTCCAAACGACATTCTTCGAAAAGTTCGGCACGATGAACAGATTCAAACACTTTTATATTGAATATTGACAATTAAAAATTGAAAATTGAAAATTGGTTAATTGAAAATTGGTTAATTGAAAATTGAAAATTGGTTAATTGAAAATTGAAAATTGAAAATTGAAAATTGAAAATTGAAAATTGAAAATTGAAAATTGAAAATTGAAAATTGAAAATTGAAAATTTAAAACATAAAACATAAAACATAAAACATAAAACATAAAACATAAAACATAAAACATAAAACATAAAACATAAAACATAAAACATAAAACATAAAACATAAAACATAAAACATAAAACATAAAACATAAAACATAAAACATAAAACATAAAACATAAAACATAAAACATAAAACATAAAACATAAAACATAAAACATAAAACATAAAACATAAAACATAAAACATAAAACATAAAACATAAAACATAAAACATAAAACATAAAACATAAAACATAAAACATAAAACATAAAACATAAAACATAAAACATAAAACATAAAACATAAAACATAAAACATAAAACATAAAACATAAAACATAAAACATAAAACATAAAACATAAAACATAAAACATAAAACATAAAACATAAAACATAAAACATAAAACATAAAACATAAAACATAAAACATAAAACATAAAACATAAAACATAAAACATAAAACATAAAACATAAAACATAAAACATAAAACATAAAACATAAAACATAAAACATAAAACATAAAACATAAAACATAAAACATAAAACATAAAACATAAAACATAAAACATAGACAATAGACATGAGACACGAGACACGAGACACAAGGGCAGAAGGACAAAAGGACAGAAGGACGAAAAGACAAAAAGACAGAAAGACAGAAAACACAGAAAAACAGAAAAACAGAAAAACAGAAAGACAGAAAAACAGAAAAACAGAAAGATAGAAAGACAAATGGACAGAAGGACAGAAACACAGAAAGGCAGAAAAACAGAAAGATAGAAAGAAAGAAAGTCAGAGAGACAGAAATAATTTGAATTTCTTGATTTTTTCGGTGAAATATGTCTATATAAAGTCACAAGTCAAAAGTCGAAAGTCAAAAGTCAAAAGTCAAAAGTCAAAAGTCAAAAGTCAAAAGTCAAAAGTCAAAAGTCAAAAGTCAAAAGTCAAAAGTCAAAAGTCAAAAGTCAAAAGTCAAAAGTCAAAAGTCAAAAGTCAAAAGTCAAAAGTCAAAAGTCAAAAGTCAAAAGTCAAAAGTCAAAAGTCAAAAGTCAAAAGTCAAAAGTCAAAAGTCAAAAGTCAAAAGTCAAAAGTCAAAAGTCCAAAGTCCAAAGTCCAAAGTCCAAAGTCCAAAGTCCAAAGTCCAAAGTCCAAAGTCCAAAGTCCAAAGTCCAAAGTCCAAAGTCCAAAGTCCAAAGTCCAAAGTCCAAAGTCCAAAGTCCAAAGTCCAAAGTCCAAAGTCCAAAGTCCAAAGTCCAAAGTCCAAAGTCCAAAGTCCAAAGTCCAAAGTCCAAAGTCCAAAGTCAAAAGTCAAAAGTCAAAAGTCAAAAGTCAAAAGTCAAAAGTCAAAAGTCAAAAGTCAAAAGTCAAAAGTCAAAATTCAAAAGTCAAAAGTCAAAAGTCAAAAGTCAAAAGTCAAAAGTCAAAAGTCAAAAGTCAAAAGTCAAAAGTCAAAAGTCCAAAGTCCAAAGTCCAAAGTCCAAAGTCCAAAGTCCAAAGTCCAAAGTCCAAAGTCCAAAGTCTAAAGTCCAAAGTCCAAAGTCCAAAGTCCAAAGTCCAAAGTCCAAAGTCCAAAGTCCAAAGTCCAAAGTCCAAAGTCCAAAGTCCAAAGTCCAAAGTCCAAAGTCCAAGTCCAAAGTCCAAAGTCCAAAGTCCAAAGTCCAAAGTCCAAAGTCCAAAGTCCAAAGTCCAAAGTCCAAAGTCCAAAGTCCAAAGTCCAAAGTCCAAAGTCCAAAGTCCAAAGTCCAAAGTCCAAAGTCCAAAGTCCAAAGTCCAAAGTCCAAAGCCCAAAGTCCAAAGTCCAAAGTCCAAAGTCCAAAGTCCAAAGTCCAAAGTCCAAAGTCCAAAGTCCAAAGTCCAAAGTCCAAAGTCCAAAGTCCAAAGTCCAAAGTCCAAAGTCCAAAGTCCAAAGTCCAAAGTCCAAAGTCCAAAGTCCAAAGTCCAAAGTCCAAAGTCCAAAGTCCAAAGTCCAAAGTCCAAAGTCCAAAGTCCAAAGTCCAAAGTCCAAAGTCCAAAGTCCAAAGTCCAAAGTCCAAAGTCCAAAGTCCAAAGTCCAAAGTCCAAAGTCCAAAGTCCAAAGTCCAAAGTCAAAAGTCAAAAGTCAAAAGTCAAAAGTCAAAAGTCAAAAGTCAAAAGTCAAAAGTCAAAAGTCAAAAGTCAAAAGTCAAAAGTCAAAAGTCAAAAGTCAAAAGTCAAAAGTCAAAAGTCAAAAGTCAAAAGTCAAAAGTCAAAAGTCAAAAGTCAAAAGTCAAAAGTCAAAAGTCAAAAGTCAAAAGTCAAAAGTCAAAAGTCAAAAGTCAAAAGTCAAAAGTCAAAAGTCAAAAGTCAAAAGTCAAAAGTCAAAAGTCAAAAGTCAAAAGTCAAAAGTCAAAAGTCAAAAGTCAAAAGTCAAAAGTCAAAAGTCAAAAGTCAAAAGTCAAAAGTCAAAAGTCAAAAGTCAAAAGTCAAAAGTCAAAAGTCAAAAATCAAAAGTCAAAAGTCAAAAGTCAACAGTTCAAAGTCAAAAGTCAAAAGTCAAAAATCAAAAGTCAAAAGTCAAAAATCAAAAGTCAAAATCAAAAGTCGAAAGTTGAAAGTCGAAAGTCGAAAGTCGAAAGTCGAAAGTTGAAAGTCGAAGTTGAAAGCCGAAGTCGAAGGTCGAAGTTCGAAGGTCGAAGGTCGAAGGTCGAAGGTCGAAGGTCGAAAGTCCAAAGTCAAAAGTCGAAAGTCAAAAGTCGAAAGTCAAAAGTCGAAAGTCGAAAGTCGAAAGTAAAAAGTCGAAAGTCGAAAGACGAAATTCGAAAGTCGAAGGTCGAAAGCCGATGGTCGATGGTGGAAGGTCGAAGGTCGAAGGTCGAAGGTCGAAGGTCGAAGGTCGAAAGTCGAAAGTCGAAAGTCGAAAGTCGAAAGTCGAAAATCGAAAATCTAAAATCGAAAATTGAAAGTCGAAAGTCAAAAGTCGAAAGTTGAAAGTCGAAAGTCGAAAATCGAAAGTCGAAGGTCGAACCATGAAGACCGAAGGTCGAAAATAGAAAGTCGAAAGACGAAAGCTAAAGGTCGAAAGCCGAAAATCGAAGGTGGAAAGTCGAAAATTGAAAGTCGAAAATTAAGATCGAAAGTCGGAAAACGAAAGTCTAAAGTAAATCGAAGAAAGTAAAACTATAAACCATGAACCAAAAAATCAAAAATCAAAAAAGAGCACGAAAAGCGAATAGAAAAAGCCAAAAAGCTAATAGCAATAATCAAAAGTCGAAACGAAGAAGACAAAATAGCGAAAGGCAAAAACCGGAAAAAGAACAATCAAAAATCAGAAGAAGAGAAGTAAATAGTATAATAAGCATAGTAACAGCAAATAGCAAATATCAGATAGTCAATAGTAATTAGCAAAGAGCAAATAGCAAAGAATAAATTGCAAATAGCAAATATCCAACGGCAAAGAACAAATAGTAAATAGCAAATAGCAGATCGCAGATAGCAAATCGCCAATAACAAAGAGCAAATGACAAATAGCTGCCGGATGGATGCAGTAATTAGCAAAGAGCAAACAGCAAAGAACAAATTGCAAATAGAAAACAGCGAATTTTAAAATATATATGTAGCAAATAGCAAATAGCAACAAAGCAAATAACAAATAGCCCATGGAAATAACCAGGAGCAAAAAGTAGCAAATAGCAACAAAGCAAACAGCAAATCACAAATAGCAAATAGCGAACAGGAAACAGCAAAAAGCGAGCGTCAAACAGCAGAAAACGAATAGCGATTAGCAAATGGCGCATATCAAATAGCAGATCCTTTATGCGTCGAAGGAAAAACGTCGAAAAGAAAAACGATCATAAAGTTAAAAGTAAATCAGCAATTTCACGCAAAATAATCCTGCGGAAATTTACAAGTGCTCCGATTTTCTTCAAATTTCGGGACTTGATTCTTTGCTGTAAATTTTGGAAAAATTTATATACAGTTGGATTTCGAATTTGGTATGGTTCGATTTTGGCATGCCTCGATTTTGGCAACAAAAGTATTCGTTTTTGGCAACACAAGATATTTCACTTCCAAAAATATGCTTAAATATCAATCAGTTTCCGCACATATGCTTTAAATGATGAAAAAATGATGCCCTGAGTATGGTCATGAAAAAAAATTATGTGATTTCAAACGATAATATCTTTATTGTCGTAGGACTACGTTTTACCGCAGGGTGTCAATAACTTATTTGCACCGGACGGGTAGCTCTTGTCGGACTATTCAAACATAAAATGGTTGCAATCGTTGATTAATGATATTTATTCAACTTCTAAAGCATTTACATTAATTTTTTTCCTATCGAAAACGGGTCTCGATTTTGGCACGGTTTCGATTTTGTCAACATAGGCGACACGCATTTGTTGCCAAATTCGAGATCCTACTGTATTTATAACCAATGAGCAGATTTTAATGATTTGGAACCGAATATTAGGTAAATATTTTCTCCATCGCTTTCTTCCTTGGTGAGGAATATATGTTTAATATTAATGAGATTCATGCACTGAATTCAAAAAGCAGTCCTAACTGCTGTTGTGATGTTAAATTTGACGACACAGTTAAACGTTAAAGATGGATTGCTTCCTCTTCACTTGAAAATTTTCGACTTTTACTTTATTTCACAGCAAATTTCTTTCCAAGACGAGTTCAATCATGATAATATAAGATCGCTATCTCAATTACCCTCCTGCACGGCCCAGCAATCGGCGGTTAGACTCTGCATCCAACACACGTGCTATCAAAGCGGACAAAAGCCCGCCAGCATCACCAAGAAAGTGAAACAGCGAGACAGAGACAGAGAGTTAGAAAGAGCAAAAGCATGGAAGCAAACATAACACGAAAGCATACTTCAGAACATCAAACGTCACATCCGTGTTCAGTGTGTACGTGTTTGTGTACCGCACTTGAGTGTATTGTTTCTTTTTGAACACTTCTTCACAAGACTGATAACCGCAATTATTCTCCCCTTTTTTTCTCGACCCATCCCGTTCGACATCAAACAAAAAAAAATATAAATTTATATCTCAACCACCTCCGCACGTGCACGACTGCGCAGCCTGCCAACCACGGCCGAGCCGTTCCAAGCAACGGGAGCCATTGCCGGAGAGGACGCTGCCCCAGCAGCGCACGAGGACACCCTGCATCAACCGTGACACTGTGCTCCGGATCAATCGTCGTTTTCCGAGGCATCGATCTTGCGACAGCTTCTGGCCACCACCAGCCGAGCGGAGTCCTTCTTCTCGCAACAGGAGTCCGGCAGAAGGTGGGTGCTTTGCATTCGATGGTATCCGACGGTACGGCAGCCACGACAGTGTGTACTTTAACGAACAGATTCGAAAGCAGCACAAAATCGATCCCCTGCGGGTAATGTTCGACAAAGCTAATGTAGCTCTGGAAGACTGGGGTCGAAAGGGTGCCGTTAGACAGAGTTTGGGTGATAACGAAGTTCATAATAGACGATGGCAGGGAAAAAATGGCAATAATGGTGCTGGAAATAATCCCATCAACCAAGGTAATATAAGTGAAGGTACGTGGCCCCGTTTGTGTCCGCAAATTTGTGTAACGGAACAGGTTGTCGTTGACTACGGTGAACATTCCGGTGAGGGTTGCGAATTGGGACCTAGATTGCCGCCTCCGCCTCCACCCCCGAGACGGTATTTTCTACCGATAGAACAACTACACAGTGGCATAGGTATCGAGATTCTTCTAAAGCTTAACGAAGGTCATTTGCATCAGAAAGAAGCACTTGACAGGCCAGCAGCTATCACCGGCTCGGATCTCAACAACGAAAGCGATCAACACAAACATGTAGATGATGCAGGTCTTCACCAGGACGGCATCCAATCAAAACCTCCATTCAAAACGCGCACTGCAGCATCGAAACGAGCCACCAGCAAACCCCCGACCCCCACCAAATTCGGCCACAATAGCACGCCAAATCTCGATGAACAAACCACCAACAAACGTAATGATTTTAATATAAATTCAAACGCGGCTCCAAATCCAAATATTGATAGCAATTCCAAGCCACCGACTCCAGTGCCGCTGATTACCGTGACTGATTGGCAAAAGCCGGAGAACGTCACCGCCAATCATTTCGACAGCCATCGGATCCACCAGCAAACAGCGCCGCTAAAAACAAACGACCAATTATTAAATGAAATAATAGATGAAAATCATAATTACAACAAAAAACTAATTACAAACACTGGTGGACCGGATGCGGGTGTTGTTTGTCATTCTGCTACCGAACCTTCCCCGGCCCTAGCCGAACCACACGATCCCACTCCCAACCGGCAGCAGATTCTCTCAGAAGTCCCTAACGAGCAACATTCAAAATTAAATGTGGCAAATCAGCCAAATCGTAATTGGATTAATTTAAATTCAAATGAAATCTATCCTCACGCCGCTGCTGCAGCGGCCGCCGCCACCAGTCGGGATCGGCCGGCAGCAAGGGCGCGTACGTCAGACACACGTGTCCATCGGACCAAATCCGCTGTGTCTCCCGCAGCCGATGGCGATGATGATGACTTCATCTCCACCGATGATGCTATCTCCCACGAACGACCGCCAGCAGCAACTAATGAAGGCCAACGGGCAGCAGCCACCGACGATGGTGCCATCGAGCAGGGTGGCGACATTCGCTGTAATTACGCTAGTAAAAGTGTTAAAAGTAATTACTGGGAGCACGAGGTCAGGTCGGAACTGTCATTTCCGGAGGAGCAGCAGCAGCAACCGCCAGCACGTCAGGCCGGTTGCGAAATACGTCGCTCCGAGAGCCGAGATTCAGCGCGCAGCTGGCGTGTCGAAGAAGTGCTCGAGTTTCCCCCGCCGCCGGCGTATCTGTGCGAGTGCGAAGGTGACGGGCGGGCTCCGTCGGGACGCTGTTCCGAGGAAAGTTTCGCTTTCGGCACCAGCACCACCGCCACCACCGACGGAAGCAACAGCGACGGCGGAGGTGAATATTTTGTGTTTGTCTCAACTCTGTTGTTTTGTGTGTGTGATCCTAGAGGGGGTTGTGATTAGGGGAAACGATAACGGTTTGCTGCCGGATGGATGCAGATATTTGATTGTTTTTTTTTTCGGCGGAATTGGGAAGTAGATTCGGATTAGGAAGCTCGAGGAGGAAGATGTGAGTTGTTTGTTATTTCTTAGTTAGCAAATGTACAATATATTTTCATGAATGCGAGCTAAGACCTCAATATTTTCCCGCAAGAAAGCTATTATGCAGCCGCATTCAATTTTACCAAAACGATCGGCAAAAAGTAGGTCACGAAACGGTATTTAAGAAATTAACGAATTACATTACTTTCGTCTAAAAAAGTTTACGCTCAATTTCATTAACAACACTACATGTTCCGGGAGGATTTCCTCCTAGCTCCCGGAACTTTTGTATTTTACATGGTGATTTGCATGTCTTGCCTTCAACTTTTTTGACTGCTGAATCCCACTTCCGTAGAAAGTTTTGCACTTCTTTCATGAAATCCCCATCACCCCGGGGGATCTGCAAATTCCCTTACTAATAATTATTCCAGGGAAACCTCTATTTTGTTACATAATTTTTTAAAACTTTAGTAGTGGTTAACAATATAAGCACAAACTTTAGCAAGAGTATATGTTTGGGCATTAACAGCTTGACAAATATTAGAGAACAATAGGAAATTATCGAATCACATTACTTTCAATTTCATGAACAACTCTACATGTTTCAGAAGTTCTTTTCCCCTAGCTGCTTCTTGAACTTTAGCCTGTACATGATGCTTTGCATGCCTTGTCTTCAACTTTTCTGACTTGGCCACAATCCAGTTTCGTTAGCAGTTCTATACTTCTTCCATGAAGAAGCTTGCACAGTCAATAAAAATCCACCCCCCGCGAGGGCTGCAAATTACTTTAGCAAACAATTATTCTAGGGAGACTTTCGATTCTCTATTTGCTTCCACAATTTGTTGGGGCTGTTCAGATCATGAAACTCGGTTCAGTTAATATTTGGACGTATATAAACCACTCTATCTCGGTTTCCTTACACCGTAGCATACTTTATTGCACTTTCATAAAAAATATCAAACAATTTATGCCGATTTGATATTTTTTTAATATTTGGTTTTAATAAACCTACGAACTTTTCCTCTAATGTCTCCCATCATCTTATAGACAGACTGCTGGTCAACCTAAGAGGCCATTATGTTCCAACATCTCTTGAATTCTGCAGTATTCCGAGTCTCCTGGCGACTCTTTTTCAGTTTCCACTTAACAATTGTCCACCATTTCATGATCAGGCGAAATCGGTGAAAGTTAGGTGCGTTGAGGTTCGACTAAATCCATCCATTGTCACAGTCCCACTGAATTGGCTCTCGGCTGTACTGGCAGCTAGCCAATACTGGCTAAAACTTCATATGATCTTTAAATTAAGGGACCGAAACGGTTGACATTTTTTCTGTACATTTTCGTAGTATGCTGCGTCATGTCATCCTCTAAATCAAAATCGCCACTCCAAACTGTTTTCATATCGACGTGCCTATCTCTGGCGAGAGCTGAGAACAACCCGAGTACGTACATGACAATAAGAGAAGAATCTCTTATATACGGTGACTAGTCATTTAAAATGTCATGACATTTTTTCCTATCGTGACTTCTTTTGTCGCAGTATAGAAATGACACGAATTTGCCGCTTACACATACATGTTGTAATTACAATGTTTGACTGCAAACAGAAACGAGGTGATCATGGTCTGCAAGGACTTACTATATTTTATTGCTATGCATATCGATAGAACGGTGAAGAAGAGTCTGTGCCGTCTGTGTGTAAACGACATAGGGAGTAAAAAATGTCATCACACTCATAACATTTCTTCTTGGCGCTAGTCACAAGAAAAATGTTAAATGTATTTAATTTCATGTCACCAACTAGTACATTTTACAAGCTGAGCCGAATTCCAGTGCTTCAATAAAATTTCCCAAAAATCTCTTTAAGAAAAGAAATTCTTAGAATCGTTGAAAAAATCATCTTACTCAATTTTTTGTAACCTTTGAATTCATCTATTCATCTATTTATATAAGAGGCTTATGTCTGTACAGAAAACCAGGTCTCTGACAAGACGTTATAAGAGGCTTATCGGCAGCTTAAAACTGGTCCCTGACAGCTTGTCATGCTCTCGTAGTAATGGGTTGTATTCTCAGTCACCTCACTGGTCGACTGTTGGACTGCTCGACTGAACTGCTTCACTGAACTGCTCGACTGGACTGGTCGATTATACTACTCGACTCAACTGCTTGATTGGACAGATCGACTTGACTGCTTGACTGAACAGCTCGATTTAACTGCTCGAGTGGACTATTCGACTTAACTACTCGATTCGACTGCTTGACACATTTGCTTGACTTACTACTCGACCCGACTGCTCGACTTAACTGCACGATTGAACTGCTCGACTAGACTGTTAGATTCGACTGCTTGACTGGACAGCATGATTCATCTGCTCGACTAGACTGCTCGACTCAACCGTTCGATTCGACGCTCGACTCAACTGCTCGATTCAACTGCTTGATTCCACTGCTCGACTGAACTACTCCACTCAACTGCTCGACTTGACTGCTCGAGTGATCTGCTTGACTCAACTACTCGATTGGACTATTCGAATCGGCTGCTCAACTCAACTGTTCAACCCAATTGCTCGATTTATCTGCTCGACTAGACTACTCGATTTGATTGCTCGACACAACTGACAGCTTGATTCAACAGCTCGGGTAGACTGCTCGACTTAGCCACTCAACCCGATTGCTCGACTCAACTGCTTGACTTTACTGTTTGATTCGACAGCGCGACTTAACTGCTCGGCTGGGCTTCTCGACTGAACTGCTCGACTGAACTGCTCGACTAAACTGCCCGATTCAACTGTTCGGATTAACTGCTCGACTTAACTGCTCGACTGAACCGCTTTACCTGCTGCTCGACTGGACTGTTCGACTCATCTTGTTGACTAGTCTACTCGATTCAACTGCTCGACAAGACTACTCGACTTAACTGCTCGATTAAACTGCTTGACTGGACTGTTCGATTAAACTGCTCGGTTCAACTGCCCAACTCAACTGCTCGACTCAACTACGCGGCTGGACTGCTTGACTGAACAGCTTGATTTAACTGCTCGACTCAACTGCTTGACTTCTGTTTGATTCGACAGCTCAACTTAACTGCTCGACTGAACTACCCGACTCGCCTGCTCGATTTAACTGCTCAACTGGACTACTCGACTCAACTGCCCAACTGGACTACTCGACTAAACTGCTCGAATAAACTATTCGAATCGACTACTCGAATAAACTGCTCGACTCAACTGTTCGACTTAATCGCTTGACCCGATTGCTTGACTAAACCATTCGATTCGACTGCTCGACTGAACCATTCGATTCGACTACTCGACTCAAGTGCTCGACTAGACTACTCGATTCAACTGCTCGATTGGATTTAACTGCACGACTCAACTGGTCGACCGGAATGCTTGACTGTACAGCCTGATTTAACTGCTCAACTAGACTGCTTGACTTGACTGTTCGATTCGATTGCTCGACCCAACTGCTTGACTTGATTGCTTGATTCGACTGCTCGACTCGCTTGCTCAACTCGATTACTTGTCGCGATATCATATGGTCGGTGTTAAATCAGCCCGAACTAAGTCACAAAATTTTAAAAAATGAGTTAATGATAGCAAACGATCAAGAATTTTCTAAGCAACATTTTACTCTGATCAGACTTCATAAATGTTGCAAACAGCCAGAGTTAAAAGATGATTTCTAATGCAGCAAACTTTGAATGCGTTTTTCTCGAAGTCAGAATTTTGCCACTCGGTTCTGTCTGACTTAACACCAACTATGTGAATGGCGCCACAAAGTTGTAGAACTTATTTTAAGTATCCGTTCTCGTTGCTTTCAAATGTTCTACAAAGTAACTCAATATGCTGAAATACATATTTTACCTCCCAAATAACAAATTCAGTTTCAAGGTGCACTTGAAGAAGTTTTTGGCACCTGCGCCTTCAAACCAATCATAAAACTTGTATACAGTAGTGTTCCGATTTTGTCAGGGAAATTGACAAAATTGGGAATTTTTTTTCGAATTTTTTTTTTTCCAAAATGCAAGACTTAAGACCTTGCAATATCGAAGACTTCTACTAAAAATTAAACTTTAATTCTCAATTGATCAACCGAAAGTTCAATGAACCGGGCACAGCACACTGGTCCAGAACCTTTTTTGGTGCGCATTAGCTTTGAGCGGGAAAACTTGGTTTTAGGTTTATGGGGCCTTTGGAAGAGTTTCTTAAAATTAAAAGTTCTATCGTTCAGCGGAATTCAAATTTTGATTAATTTCCCCATAAGTGCAATAAAAAATTTATTTTTCTTCAGTTTCAATATAACACATTGATGTATTCTGTAAAGTTTGTCAGCATATTATTACAAGAAATTTTGCTGAAGACAGTAAGACAGACTCTTTAGCGAAGATAGAAAAATCCTATTAAAAATCGGTAAAATCAGTTATTCTCTTTTAGCTGTTTTTGTAGTTGTTGTATGACTGTTTCCTGTTTAACAAAGTTGTACAAATAGTAAAAATACACGACATTGCTGAATATAGCCTTCCTCTATCTTTGCTTGTTCAGGAACTATAGAACTTTTACAATAAAAATACCCTAACTTTGACCCCGAATTACTCGCAAGAAGACATCATTTTATTCAAAAACTCTCCCCAGAGAATCAGAATAGTTTCAAGCAGGCTGAAAAGATTTATAAACCATGTCTAAAACAACAAAAGTTAAAAAAAAAAAGCTCATAAAATCAGGGGTAGACAAAATCGGGAGTAGACAAAATCGGAACATTACTGTATCTTCAAAACTGAGCTTTCATAAAACTAGAGAAGCCCCCACTAAAGAAGAATTTCAAAAAATATTTCAAAACCTTCTCTTAAAACTTCCAATAATTTCTTTCTCCCCAGAGTCACTTAAAATTATAATAAAACTACGATAAGTCTTGATGGTTTTATGGTTCACCTTTGAAATAACACTCGCAAGACATTATAAATTTTTCACAGACTTTATTTTCTCAATCGGTTTGCTTAGCTTGATAAATACTTTTATTTTGAGGTAGGAACCTACTCTGGAAGTGTGAACTTTGTATTTTTTTTGTATGTAAAAATAGTTTTTTGTACGTAAAATAGTGATTTTTGTATGTAAAAATAGTGATTATTATGCTGTGTGATGCGTAGATGCTCTCAAGAAAAAAGTTCCTTGCTAACGGTGCGTGCCGGAAACTAATGGAATACTCGGAATATAACTAAAATGGTGGCCAGTTTTGCAAAATAAAAGTGTCTTTTCAACAAAAATCGCGAATTGAGAGAACATACGCCTACGCCACTCTTCGCTATCCGTTTGTACTCCGCCAATAAAAGTCCGCAATAATTTGCGCTTAAATACGTCTTAAAAAGTGCACGGATGTCTTCCGTAAGCAAATTTATTGTCTCAAGTCCATAGAGGACTACCGATCTGATTAGCATTTTGTACTTCGTCAGCTCTTGCGGCGGCGTATGATCTGTGACGGTAGCGTTTTGCGGAGGGAAAAGTAGGTTCGACTTCTAGCTTGAATACGTTGTTGGATCTCCTTACTCGTATTATTGTCCACGGTGACCGTAGATCCCAAATATACGAACTCATCAACCACTTGCAGAGAATGACAGCCCATCCCCTTGCGAGATTTAGAAGGACTCGAGAGTGCCCCCGTAACACGCACGTAATACATCGCTCTTTTCATGGTAGCTTTGATGAGCCACGTCAGTTTGTCTGGAAAACCGTACTCGTGCATTATCGGCCATAGCTGTTCGCGCTCGACTGTATCATATGCTGCCCTGAAATCCACGAAAATATAATGCGTGGGCATGTTGCACTTCCAACATTTCTGTTGGCGAGTAAAAATTAGAACCGTCGTAGCACGGGCCCCCATAAAGCCTGCCTGACACTTCCTTACGAATTTTCTTGCTATTAAGGATAGACGACGTAACAAAATGGGGGAGCCCTTTGTAGCCGGAGTTGACCAGCGTAATGCCGCTTTAACTACAGGAATCTAGCAGATCTCCCTTTCTGTAAATGGGGCAAATCACACCTTCCACCCACTCCTCCGGTAGTTTCTCCTTCTCGTAAATCGTTAAAGTTATACAGTGAAGTGCTATTGCTACTGGTTTTTGGACATTTTTGTAAGTTCTGCCGATAGTTGGTCCTCTCCAGCGGCTGGTAGTGGTTTAAATTACTTTTCGTTGTATATCCTTCTGTTATGTCGCCGTTCAGTTGCTTATCAAAGAATAGAACACCATACGAACCGGTGCTTTTCAAGATATGGCGCTTTTCTAGTGGTAGAAAAATCAAAATTTCTCACTTACATATGTTTACCTACCTGAAAAACAATCACTAATCATATTTTATTTGTGGTACAGTTACTTTTCATGACTTCTGCCTCATTTTGGTAAAAAAAACGATTTTTTGCTATACCCCTCCTGTCGTGCGTCCGGAACCAGACTTCCGTTCAACGCATTCGGCTTTCTCGCGGGGGGAGGATGTTGTAAATGCCAGATTGGTTTCTTTTCAGCGGGTACGAAGTGCTTCACCATGTCCAACTTCTTCGCTACGGGGGGGGGGAGAGCTGACAGTACGAACAAAGCATCAAGCGCATTTGTTTGGCGGTTTTTGCCATGCAAATCAACGGATAACGTTGCATTAAAAATTGCTAAAATCCGTCCAATTTTTGCTAATGCATTCCTGAATACAAGCAAGTTTTAGTGCCAGTCTGACCAACGGCACGCTACGGTGCTGTCTCTAACAAGTATCATTAGGATTTGCATTAACGTCATTAGAAACTTGAAAGTTCAAAGAAAGTTACTCTTTCGTATTTGTTCCTTCGATAGAAACTTGAAAGTTCGATTCATTACTTCAAAGAGACGCTGAATAAGCCAAAAAATCCCCATCAATCCGAACTTTAGATTGCTTGGGAACCAGCTGTTAGAGTACAGGACAATTGCGGGGCTAGTACTAACGATCCTATTGACTCTTCCGGTCTCTTCCAGTCGAGTCTTGCTCAGGAGACGGAAGATCCCTTTATTAAATAATCAATTTCGCTGCACCACCTTTAACCCACGTGATGCCTTGTTTGTTAGAAGGACGCAATATGAATACTGTATCAGACCTTTAGTGAAATCGATTGGCTACTTTCTCCTTCGTCTCATATGATGCCCTTGAATATATCAAATAATACATATTATGAATTGCTCAAATAATTTAAAATATGGTATATATATGGGCAAAACTATGACAATCTTACCAGCAGTCGAATAAAATGCTGTTGCATCATTTGAGTTTCTATCAGTACACTACTGAAATTGGTTACGACCAAAGATTTCACCGTACAGTGCTTGATGAGCTAACATGAAACAAATAACCGAAATAACATGGTTTACCTTCTCACTTTTCTCTTAATTGTGTCCAAATTTTGTCTTTCATGCAATCAACTGATGTGTCGGTTTCCCACAATTATCTAAACTTAAGAAAGGATTTTTCTTAGTTTCAAGTCCGGTTCAAGGACGACCCCGACGGTTGTGCCGGTCAGAGGCAGTGAGTTTTTAATTTTTCGCACCCCTTCAATACTAGTGTTTTGCTCGCATTCCATCATACACAATGTGCAATCTTATTTACTATGGAGCTATATAGTTTATTAGTATCATACCAAGCATTCGACACTTTTGTTTTGGTATTAACATTAGTAAAAATTTTCAACTTCTACTTTCTAGTCTGCTAACTTCTGCTCTGGTGTTACACAGGGATCAATTCTGGGACCGATGCTTTTTTCATTAATGATTTACCTGCTGTACTAATATTCTTTTAAAGACAAATTTTAGCCTGTGGACTGGAATGTACCGAACGTGTTGTTCTCATGATCTCAGCAGCAATTTTCGTTCAATACATTCTTCTAAAACGGAAGCTATGCTCAATGCAAAAGACAAAGTTCATTGCTTTGCCAGATATGTTAATTCTATAATTCTGCTTGATTTGATCAGATCACCCAAGTAGCACTTGTAACTAATCATAAAAATAAAAAAATACAAAAAGGTTGCACAGCAGTTACATTTAGGATACTTGTAACGAGTTAGGTTACATAAAATTGAAAATAGTTGCTTTTTAGTTTTCTAGTGACAAAAATCTCAAAAAGTTACCAGGTAGTTACCAAATGACCAAATTGAAACCTTTTTTTCGAACTGTCAACAACTTGGTCGTCGCAAAACAATAACCTTTCAGTTACGAGTTACCAAATAGTTATCAAGTGACACAAATGAAACCTTTTTCCAAACTGTCATCAACTTGCTGGTCGCAAAACAGTTAATTTTCCGTTACGAGCAGTTACGAAGTCAAAAAAAGTCGGCTAGTAACATTTTCGCAACAATTTGTTCACTGTTCCTTGTAAACACAACGGATTAAGGAAAAACTAGACCTGAAGAATATTGCTAATGGTAAAGATAAACAATTGGTACACGGGTTGTGAAATGCTCTTGTAAATGCGTTTATTTAGTTAATTGATGGTACTTGGAATCTTCTCCGCCCAGACATTGGTATTAAGTAAACAGCATTATTCTCAAACGTCAAAACGATCAAGTTACATCGAAACGAAACCGGCAATGAAAATAGGTTACAGTGTAACTTAGAAATGACGACATAAGAAATAAGTGACTACAACAGATTTAATATTGGTTACCGTATAACCGATACCGTAACCAGGTCGAAGGCTAAGGTTACGTACAACTAGAATGTAACTGAAATGTAACCTTCTATGATTAACACTGGTGGTAACTGTTTTATTCAAACTGAAACTATTCTTTGATATTAAATTAACACTTTCTTTTCACAACAATCACTAAAAAATACCTTTTCCCGATATCAACAATGTGAACAATGAACAATGGCTGCTTAAAATCATTTCATGCAATATGCCGAAAACGATACAAAACTTCAAGGACGATGGTGTAGTAGTTAGAACCAAAGGCAAAATGGCTATGAATTTTACTGTGATAGAAGTGATAGCGAAAACAACTTGATTTTTAATGGTTTCTAGGTGAATGCTCCACTAATTCATTATTGCTAAGAATAAATTTAAAAAATCAAAAAATTTAAATTTAAATTTTTATATTTGATTTACAAAACATCAATTTTTCAAAGAAGTAAGTAACGAAAAGCTATATTAAATAAGAGCGCGTGAATTTTTCAAAGCTAGAATCATGCATTTCACCATAAATTTGAAACTGCATTAAAATTTGTGTTGAAATAAAAATTTATACACTCTTCTATATTCAACAGTTAAATTTACTGCTTGACGTTGACAGCCATAGATTGAAATAATAAACCTGCTATATTTTCGCTATGCAATAAAAGTTACAAGATAACTAATTTGCCACCAATTGAAAGTCAATTTACAGTTTATGTGTAACTTCAATAGTAACCATTTTGTAACTATACATGTTACATATTGGTTATTGAGTAACTGTTAATGCAACCAGATTTAGTTACATAAGTTGCGCTATTTCGGTTACACAACTGTTATATTGTAGGTTACTGTAACCGAAGTTTTACATTTAAATTTGTCGCATATCAGCCGCTGCGACTCAATTGTGACAACGTGTGCTACTTGGGCAATGTCCGATTGAATAAAATTTACTTAAAATCACGATATATAAAGTCTCTATTGTTTCTCCACAAACAGATACGAATTCCGACGGAGCAATTGAAAGTCTGTGAAAATTAAATATCTGTTAAATTACACTTATATGTCATTATACAGAAATATTTATTTATAAAATTCCTCTAAATTGTAAATCGGTCCAGTCAATTCCATTTCAATTTTTCTTTTTTCATATAAATGACCCAAATCCTGCAGTGCTAAATTCTCAATATAATGAAATGCACTATCAATTTCATCGAAGTAATACCGGGAGCAAACAGCTTTTTAATGAACAACATTCATCAGGCCGCCATTTCGAATTGATGGCACCGAACCGGTTTGGTTGGATCGTTTTTTCGTCTTTCCAGCAGCGCAGCGCAACGATGCTTTCTGTTGCTTGCATTTCCAATCAACCAGACCAGGGTGGGTGAGTGGTGGGTGATGTTGATGGTGATGATGCTGGCAGGCAGGACCACACAATTTCCCGCTATTTATATACACCTCTTTCGAAGCGAGGACCGCCGCCCGGCACTAGAACAAGAGTCCGTCCGCTTTCGAGAGTATTCCAAATTCAGCGGCACTAATTGAGAGCTGTTTCAATCAAATTTCCGCTTACGCTGTGCTAACGAGGCGGATTCGATCTGCGAGCGCACGTTTCTGGTTGCAAAATGTTGTTTACAAGAAATTTTGAAAAGAATAATCCTCTACTTTAATTCAAATTGTAGCTTTTAAAAAGTTTCTATAGTGAAACGATACAGACCTGTTGAATCCACTTTCCCGTTCCGGTTAAACAAAACATTATCTGCATCTATCCCCGATTTGATGACAGCCATCCGTGGAGTTTTTCCGTGTGTTGATGTTGTTGTTCGTATGTCCCGGGGTCCATCTGTTTCTGCCATCAACCATTTCAATTAAAACGAAATTGCCCCATTACAGCGCAAATCTGCGATAACCGCAACGTCCTCCGATCGTCGCCGCCACCGCCTCCGCCGAAGCAACCATTCCCGGCCGGCAGAGCTGACAATCCGACAATTTCCCAAAACTGTCAGCAGGTCTCAACGCCATTCGGTTCATCAGCTACCGTACCGGGCGGCACCGGCAGAACGGTTGATGTTTGTCCTGATTTCGGTCGCTGTCGCTGGGATGATCCTGCAGATGCTGCTGCCTGCACCGGCCGGTTAACTGATGATTATTTTAAAACGAATTTAACGGATGATAAATTTTTGAGCGAAAGCGTAAATACTGAACGCAATTTCAGCGACGAAGCAAATGAATTCCAACAGATGAGCCGTGCAGGTGCGAGCACACATGCTACCGGCGAGACCGGAGCTGGACAAACTGCCAATCAAGAGCAGCGATCGATAGAATCATTTTTGACACACGAGCGACGCTCGACTAATTACAACATGAGTCAAGAGGTGGCGCCATCACCTGACGCTAAAAATAGCCAGCGCTACATCAGCTTCACCGACGGCGAATATATTTTCGGACCGTATGAGCGAGATACAGCGGAATTTCAACGATTTGACCTGTGGAGCAGCGAGTTCCGTCACCATCCGGATTGTCGCCATCGTCGCAGACAATCCGCACCGAGACCGACGAGCAACAACGACGGCACTTTAGTCCTGCCCGACAGCACCAGTTGGGACTGTGACTGCTCGAAGCGAACTTCAGAGGCTAGCAGCGAAACTTTGAAAGGTATCGAGGCTCTCGGCGACTGTGAACCCGTGAAGGAATCCGCCACGAAGGAATGCAACAATGTCACAAGTCAAGAGGAAAATTATGATGACACCCCGAAAAATGGTATGTTGTTATTCGTCGTCTGCACTGCTGGCTGGTATACCACATTTCTTCTTTCTTTCTGTTTTTTTGCACGAACACCACACACCCATCATCAACAGAACCGTCCATCCGTCCGTCAGTCACTCAGTCAGGATTGTGAAAACGTGTTGTGCAGCCGTGTTGTTGGATGCAGGCAACCGAGCATTTTTTACAGTGAATACAACTTGTTTACGCATTTCTAGTTTTGTTTTATGCTGTTACAAACTTTGATGTTAAATTGTTAGTTTTTGTCACTTTTACGATATGTTATTCAAATAGTTGGTTATAAGGAGTTGGTTTGCATTTTTACAATAAGACTACAAAATCGTGGGACCAAGTTAAGAAAAAAATTCACAAATATATTACTGAAAGTAAAATAAAATTATTCAATAATTTTTACCCCAACGACTGTTATTTTCGCTGCTTTTCTTTTGCTTTTCCCGGCTTTTTAAGTCTTTTATGGAAAATTAAAACATATTAGAAATATCTATTCTAATTTTCTATAAAAGACTGCCAAACTTGACACCGTCCAACTTTAATCATTATAATCACCTTTCATGGTTTTACCGTTGTTGCTCCTTTGTTACCTTCAGTATAAAGTAATGAACGAAACTACAACTGACTGAAGTTTTTGGATATCCTATGTATATATTTAATACTAGAAAACTACATGCGTGTTCCAAAACTCATGTACCATCCATCCATCCATCCTTCCATCCATCCATCCATCTATCCAACCTTGAACATCTTGAACACCTTGAACCTTGAACACGTTGAACTTTGAACACCTTGAACCTCGAACGTTAAGCCTCCAATAGTGTAAATCCTAGGCAGCCGCTTTCCAATACCCTCGAACACCCGCTAAACTTGCATCATCCTACGGGGTCGTACGGGTACGGGGTCTTCCTCAGAGTCTATGACCTCTTCCAGGTTCTGTGTTGAAACTAATTTTGAGTACTCTTTCATCGGGCATTCTGTCAACCAGGAATTTTCTAGGAATCACCACAAGTTTTAAACCGGAAAGCATTTAGATCAACAACATACATCGTGACCGATGTATCTCCCAACGAGGCTGTGATTTCACTGCTTGAAAGCATTGCTAAAGGGTGTCCCACATCAAATTGCACCACAGAAGAAACGCTGTAGAAAATTACCTAGTTGACCGATCCTTTTCAACCTTTCAAACAACAATATATAATCCATTAGTAAGCTTTTGGCATATTTGTTTCATTCAACTTCAATACCATAACCGTATGCTCGACCCTTACGCTTAACTCCACTCAAAAAGTTTTGTACAACCTAGCTGCAGCTTCGTCTGTACGGAAATCCACTTTTTCTTCATGTCTTCCTCAGACTTGACCTCCTTGGGATACTTCCGTAGTGCCTAGTATTTTTCGATGGACCTTAGTTCCGGTGCATTGGAGGCGTTCATATACTTGGATACGAAAAAGACTCCCTAGGCTTCGTACCACTCCACTACATTTTTAGAATATTGCACAAAGGTAGATCCGGCCAGAATATCGTAGGGCCCTCGTGTTGCTTCGACAGAGGAAGCAGATGCTTCTGTGGACACTCCTTGAGGTAGATCTGCCCGTATTTCTTGACATGTATTTCTTGGCAAACTATGAAAGTTTCTGCATCCATACTTCTTCCGGAACATCAAACTTGTGCTGGGCGGTGAAGTACAGTAGCCCCGGAAGCTGCCGGAAGTCCGCCTTGACGTAAGTCTCATCATTCAGGATTTTCTGGGTGGTTGCGCAAAATAAATTCGCGACGTTGCTTTTCGGATGACGCCATTTTTCCAATTTTCGAAAAACTGACCGCGATAAAAATAGAGTGTAAACAATACACTTTAAACTACTTCTACTCAAATTTTCAACAGAAAATACCCAATGGGTAATTTTCTACAGCGTTTCTTCAGTGGTGCAATTTGATAGCTTACTGTAGTCGATTCCATTTTGAAAGAGAGCCATAAAATTTGAAGCAAAGGACACGTTATCGAAAGCGCCTTCAACGTCGAGGAAACCCCAAAGTGCCGTCTCTTGATATTTGAGCGATTTCTCAATTAACGTCACAACGCAGAGCAATGCAGTTTCCGTAGATTTACCGTGTTGGTATGCATGGTCCATGCAACGGAGAGTTTTTTGAAAATTCATTGCATATATAGTTATCCGCGATGTCCTCTACCAGCTTCAGAAGCGTTGATGTCAAACTTATTAGTCTGCAAGCCTTTTACATGGTTTTATCTTAGGTATGCCTTTAGGTATCTGCCTACTCTCCGCCAATTCTCCGGGATATGTCCCAAAATGAAACTGGCTCGAAATATGTTGAAACATTATAATGCTGTCAATTTTATGTATTAAAACGGGTAAGCTAAGTGCCCATTTGAACGAATCCTCCGTAAACAATCTGCGTGCAAGAAGAGCGGAATCGTTTGACAAATTATGTAATGACACATTCATGTAATGACACCTGAGAAGAAAAATGATTGATCGAATTTGTAAATGTGCTTTACCCTGGACATTTTGTACAACTTGAGTTGTAAAATGTAGTATAGTGAAGAAGTGGAGGATTCGTCAGCCCCACCAAACACCGATCCTCAACCGCGCGCCCGCTATCAATTTTCCAACACAAACAACCACAAACGAACCAATAAGAGAACAAATTTGGGACCGTTAGTGGCTATCAACTTATCAGGGCAAATTTCATCTTACATCCTCCAGCATTTGAGTACTGTCCCAAGGCAGGTCTACAAAGTAATTGAGCGCAGCACGACCTCGACGTTCGCGGTAGTCAACAGAAGCTTTTAAATATACAGTCGCACACGCCTCTCGACCCTCGAGACCAAAGAGCTAGTGCACAGTATCTATAACGGATATCCATCACCAAATCCCAAAAACCGATCACTCACAAAAATATTATTATTGTGAATTAAATGTAAAATAGTATAAGAATTTACTTAACATCTGCTACCTTAGTACCTCTTTTAATACCCGTAATCATTGTAGGAATGCTCCTTCGGCATCCAAACCAGGCCTGGTATCCCGCTTACATCCCCTTACTAACCCTAAGCCTCCGGCCGACTCAATCAAACCGGCAATTTTCGGAGATATTTTTGACATCTTAATTATTTGAAATTGTAGTGAGTAATTTTATCGTTGTTAAAACAAAATGTTACATTTCCACCGACCAACACGGATTTACGCCTGGTCCGATCCGTAAGCACGAATCTTATGGATTTTACGTCTACCTGTAGTTCCCACATGGAACATAAAGCGCAAATTAACGTAATCTACGCTGATCTAAAAGCAGCGTTCGATCGTATTGACCATAAAATACTACTGCAGAAAATCTCGCGACTTGGCGCATCTCGGAATTTCACTGAATGGCTCAGCTCCTATTTATGCGGCAGAGTTCTGCGTGTGCAGCTTAACTCCAGTTTCTCTTCCCGGTTTACTAATTTGTTGGGTGTGCCCCAGGGCAACAACATGAGACCTCTACTGTTTGTGCTGCTTTTTAACAATACCGCCCCGCTGCTTGGACTTTGATGCAAGCTAATGTACGCTGACGATTTTAAATTGTATTCACCAGTTCGTTCTATAGATGATTGTATGCGGCTTCAGAGGCTTTTAGAAATGTTCGCTGATTGGTGCAGGAAAAACTGGCTGGTCCTCAGTATCCCAAAGTGCCAAGTAATGACTTTCCATCGCATCGCTAGTCCAATCTTCTTCTGCTACCAAATAAATGAACAGCTAATTTCGCGAGTCGACCAAGTCAATGACCTCGCAGTACTGCTTGATGTCAAGCTGACGTTCATTTACATCGCACCACTGCAATATCGAAGGCTTCCCGACAGCTTGGCTTCATCGCTAAGATTGCTCGTGATTTCAGTTATCCTCACTGTCTGAAGGCGCTATACTGTTCCCTGGTACGTCCACTGATCGAAAATGCGTGCATCCATACCTGCTTATCAGCTGGTATGGAATCTGCGTATGAAACGGGTGCAAAAACGTTTTGCCCGGCTTGCGCTACGAGATTTGATGCAGCAAATCTACCACCATATCCCGAACGCTGTCGTCTTCTGGGTCTTCAAACACTCGAGCGGCATAGGAAGGTTCAATAAGCTGTATGTGTAGCAAAGATCCTAAAAGATGTCAGATGAATTTCACAATCAAAAAACCAAAATAAACAAAATAAACATCTACGATAGATAGGGATGAGCCCCAGAAACATTCATCTAATAATTATCAGAGATCTCCGCACTGGCTTTATTCTTAAACGGTTTAAAAGTACTTTCTGAACATCGCAACAATTATATTTGGTAAATTTGAAGTATTGTATAAATAATTGTATAAATCATTGAAGTATTTTAATATATACCCACATTCAGAAGTAAACATGACCGCTGTTCATTTACTGATTAGTTAAAAAGCCCTACACCACGTCAAGGTTCAGTTTTATCGTAGGGAAGGAGGAAAGGAAAATAAAAATCATACAAATATTTCTGATACTGCCAAGTGTGTCTGTATACAACAGCGATTGTCCACTAGAATTTTTAACATTTTTCTCTAGTTATCACCAAGCGCGAGGCCCC
This sequence comes from Sabethes cyaneus, assembly GCF_943734655.1. NCBI lineage: Eukaryota > Metazoa > Arthropoda > Insecta > Diptera > Culicidae > Sabethes > Sabethes cyaneus. The sequence goes on from NC_071354.1 coordinate 235,218,809, forward strand.
CCTGAAGCGCGAGACTCCGTTCCACCGCACGGGTTTGCCGGTTGAAACACCGACTCTGGCAAATAGCTCTAATTACCACTATTTCGTTGTGCTTACAGGAAGAGCTCAACGTACAGCCCACCAAAACAATCGTCATACCATTTACTAAGTGGAGGAAACATACCATTACTCCCCCTATACTGAATGATGTCAGCTATGCTGCATCAATGAAGTTAAACAGCTAGGTATTATCTTGGCTCAAAAACTGAACTGGACTGCCCGCCTTGGCTATGCTGATAAAAAGGTAACTTCGGCCATCTGGGCATGCAGTTCAGTGTTTGGCAAAAACTCAACTAACCTTTTGGTTATACACTATACCAACCCATTTAGACTTTCACGTATCTTGCCAGCATCCGTGAGCTTCATTTTAGCAGGCTTAATGGTTTACTCACTGCTGCCTGAAGGCTTCTTCTTTGTCGATTTCAAGGCAGCATACGATGTAGTCGAGCGCAAACAGCTATGGCAGATAGTGCACAAGAACAGTCTTTGGGACAAACGGACGCAGTGCATTAAAGCTGGAGCAAGTGTTTAGCTACGCTTAGTGGGTTGCTACAAGGGGATGGATTGCCATCGACATGTATGCCATATGTGTCATGTGACATGTGGGCATTGAAATGAGAGGTACGATCTTCGGGAAAAGTAGCCAACTGCTACCCTTTACATCATTACTAACGGGTGGCAACTAAAATTTTGGATTTTTTTTCTCAAGCTGTCAAAAAAAGACAAAGATACATGAAGCAGATCTGATTTACCGAAATTAAAGATACATTATCCATTGTTGAAAAAAAAATTAGTGTACAGTGTACAAAACGGTCCGTAATCGGCTGTTCGGCGAAGCTTTCATTTGACGTCGAAACAGGAGCATACAAGCCGTCATGTCAACTTTGCGAATGAATCTGTTGATTCTACCAATCAACTGTTTGTAATTCGTGGCTCTCCAGTTATTTTTGTATACCAAGGAACTCAAAATCCCGAAGAAATCTTCGGTTGGGCGCACTGAGACAGATTTTTCGGGTCATGGTACGACTGTGTTTTTTTTTGCGTAATGCGATGATGCTCTATCCGGCCAAAACACGTATTGTCCATCTGCATGATGTTTTTGTAGAAACGGGATCAAAATTTTCTTCAAACATTCGTCTGGTGCACACCTTAATTGATAGCCAAACCAGAGGGCTTGCTAAGGAAACGAGTAAGAGAACGATGTCTTTCTGCGTCCATAATTTTGGCTGGTCTTCCACTACCTTGCTTGCAAATAGTTCTGGGGCATCTTATAGCGAATTCATAAATTAACCTAGGTTCGTGCCAACTCGAACCCGAAATTTATAAACAATACGGGTAGTTTGACAAATCGACCCGTAAACCGTAACGCTAGACAGTTTTAACCTGCGCTTCAAACTGAATGCTGTCAGTTTAACCGAGATGCAATCTCGGTTAATTTATGAACGCTTTGACAGCACTTCGATTATAACTGAGTGCCAATCGACCTGAGCCAGGTTAATTTATGAATTCGCTATTAGGATATGGTAAACAGTCGAAACCGCAACATATTTGCTTTTTAAATATTGTACCGTATACTGTTTTTCGAGATTTCTGTTGCAGTTCGTAGAAGTGTACAACGCGCTCCCGAAATGCTTTTTGTTTCGACGCCATTTTTAGCAAAGCTGGACATAAACAAAACAAAAAATATCAACAAAAAGAGGAGAGAGAGCCAACACATACATTCTCTTATTTCGCTCTTGGCTCGTTTGTTGTTGAGCATAAGGGCCGCGAAAAAATTCCAAAATTTTAGTTGCCACCCGTTAGAAACCTTGGGACGTGGAGGCAATCTACGTCAGATTAAAAACGGAAGCTACCTATACAGATCGTGCTACAAATCAATGCGTTTAAAAACAAATCTATTTATATAAGAGGGTTATGTCTGTACCGAAAACTAGGTCTCTGACAGGACGTCATAAGAGGCTTATCGGTAACTAAAAACAGATCCCTGACAGGACGCCATGCTTTCGTAGCAATGGGTTGTATTCTCAGTCACCTCACTGGTCGACTGCTGGACTGCTAGATTACTCAACTGGTTGACTAAACTGCTCGACTGGACTGCTCGATTAGACTGCTCGACTCAACTGCTTGATTGGACAAATCGACTTGACTGCTTGACTGAATAGCTCGATTTAACTGCTCGAGCTGACTACTCAACTTAACTACTCGATTCGACTCGTGGACACATTTGCTTGACTTACCACTCCACCCGACTGCTTGACTTATCTGCACGCTTGAACTCCTCGACTGGACTGTTCGATTCGGCTGCTCGACTGGACTGCTCGAGTGGACAGCACGATTCATCTGCTCGACTCAACTGTTCGATCCGACGCTCGACTCAACTGCTTGATTCAACTACTTGATTCCACTGCTCTACTGAACTACTCTACTCAACTGCTCGACTCGACTGCTCGAATGAACTGCTCGACTCAACTACTATTGGACTATTCGAATCGGCTGCTCGACTCAACTGCTCAACCCGACTGCTCGACTCAACTGCTCGAATAAACTGGTCGACTGGACTACTCGACTCAACTGTAAATGACTCAACTCTGTATTGGATTACTGGTTTGGTTTGACGTTTTGCAGCGTCAGCTTTGTGCGGTGGCGTATGCTCCTTGATCGAAGCGTCTTGCAGAGGGTAAAGTAGGGTCGACTTCTTGCTTGAATGCGTCGTTCAATTTCCTTACTCGTATTATTGCTGGTGATGACCAGATATCCCAAATATACGAGCTCATCAACCACTTCCAATTTATTGCTGTCCGTGGGAAGCGAACGTTGTCTGCAAGACGCTTCGATCAAGGAGCATATGCCACCGCACTGACTGGAGGGATTCATTCTTGCAGAGGCTACGGTGGGCCAAGCACGTCGCAAGGGTGCCGAACGACTGCGCAGTAAAATCTGTTCTTTTCAAGAACCCTACTAACACCAGAAATAGAGGAGCTGAACGTTCTAGATGACTCGATCAGATTGAAACCGACTAGCGAGTGTTGAGATGCCCAACGAAATGACGACAAAGAGCCCAGGACCGAATACAACGGAGAGGAATTCTTGATACAGCTTGAGCCATCCCGGCTCTATGCTACTAGAAGTAAACAGTAATGGCCTCTTTCACTAATCTACGGTGGATTCTAATGGCATCAGTCATAGCATAGTCTCGTTCTATTCTACGTTTGCTTTCCGTATTGTACCTTTCATGCCTATGCTGAATAGTAAGTTAGAGAGTACATCAGTCACTCCTTGGAATGCGACTGAGGTCTCACTTGCTATTCTGATTTTGACCCATCTTACGAATCTTTAACTATGTTCTAGCATTATCTGCCATAGCTCATTTCGTTTGACTGAATCGTACGGCGCCGTAAAGTCCACAAACAGATGATGAGCATGCTAGTTGTGCTCCCGAAAATTGCCGACGCAGGGTAAACATCTGATCCATCGTGATCCTCACGAAATCTAGCTTTTTATTCGCCGACGAAGGACTCCGGAAAAAATTGAGCAATGCCGATATCATTTTTTAAAAATAGGCCAAATGAGGCCATCCAACCACTCCAGCCATCAAAAGTACCGTTCGGAGAATTCGTGTTTGGTAAGCATTATGAAAAACTTTATCAGCCAGTGTCTCAGGAAAAGAAAGTGGTTTGGAGTAAAAGCATCCTGGGTTGCATTACTCAGCGGAATATATGTTAGCGGTCTCGTTTTGACAACTCATACTACGCATTGATACCATTGCTACCTTAATGGATCTCCCAAGTTGTTCCCACGAACCTCCAAAGTGAGTGGCCGATGGTGGAATAAAAATCCATTCGGTCATGGCGTCCGTAAAGGTCGCATCAAGATTCTCTGGGATGGTAGCAATTTTTTCCCGTACTTCTCTCTACTGGCCTCTCGACATCTCAAAAATCTTCGCACAGCCATTTTACATAACTCGCTAGTCGAGTCGGTAGTCCACTTCGAGGTGTATGGCTCTAACGATCAAACAAGTGAATAGAGTCATCCACCTTTTGGCGAGACTGTGGTCAACTTTCACCTGAATGGGCTCAAAATAGTCCAAACCGACGTCCACCACCAACCAGATTCTGAACCTGGACTAAATTCTAAACCGCATTTTTTACCAGCAATTAATTGTTCCAGATTTTGTAACAAATTTGGACTAGTTTTCGAAGCTGATTCTGGACCACATTTTTTATCATCTTGTTTGGTGCTAATTATTGAACCTGGAGCACATTTTGAACCACAATTTTTTGATTAGTTTTTAAATAACCAATCAGATTTTGAATCAGGTTTTAAACCAGATTCTGGAGATGGACCATATTTTGGACCTGGAGTAGATTGCAGATCACTTTTTTTTATCAAATTTTGTTCCAGATTTTGTAACATACATACTGACTGTAGTAGTTACCCAAAAGAGACTACATAGAACTTATTAAGTACTGGCTCGTCATTAGACGAACAATGATTGTTGCCAACATCTTCCCACAACTGGGAAGACTTGTTTGAAAAATTTTGTTTTTGTATTCTTTTTCATTGCCTTTCGATCATGGTTTTTTAACTTGCTTGATTTGGAATCAAATAAATACCAAATAATCTTCTTTCAGCTAATGATTTGATATCACTATGCCAACAAACGATTTACCTCATTTGTTTGGTAAACAAGTGATAGAATGCTAAGCCAACGCTAATCCCCACTGTATTGTTAGTCGAGAAATTCACCCAAATTATTCATGGTTGCTTCATAAACATGGCAGCCGACCGTTTTGCACAGCAGCAAATCAGCCGCCCAACTTTGGAGTTTATTGTTTCAACAACAACAAATAAACATCGATCCTGAATACCCTGCTCGTTTATTTTTCAACACGTTTTCACTATCAGTCAGCGGAACACGTACTTCCGCAAACAATCCAAACTACGAGCCCAAAATCCTCCCGATCCCAGGCCATCCAATCCCAACCCATCACCATCGGTTTAGCCGACCGACCGTAGTAGCCCCGAACAGCAGCAGCAGCAGCAGCTGCATCAGCATCGAGACCGTCACACTGACTAACTAATCGAATCTAATTCAGTTCCAGCCGGAGAAGCCGAGAGTCGGCCGCCCGTGGCAGCATCCTACCACCGTTGGGTACGCTTCGAAAACGGAAATATCTCGCCGCCGCCGGCAGCGGCGATGGCAGGCGGAAGTGATGATAGGTCGCCGACTCCACGGGTTCCGACCCCGTACCCACCCAGTTCACCCACCGGCCTCGACGACGACGCACCGACGGAAAATCACGACATTTTCGATCAATTCGCTGCAGCACTACTGGTGCCACCCGAGCACCAGTGCGAACTACAATCGCAGCGGTCCCATCTGGTGGAGAATGTACCCCTGATTGATGCCGTCCTAGATGATTTGCTAACGTTTTCCAAGACACTGGCCCTGCAGCAGTTCTGCTGTCTGGAAGATTCTAAGCCACCACCAGCAGCGGAACGTGAGCCGGCAAAAATTGTCGAGATAAACGACGATGATTTAATTAATTTATTAGCTGATGATGACAATAGTCGAACGATGGAGAAAAGTTCACCACCTTCTAAGCTTGCCGACAATCTGCCGGAGGAAAATGCAGACAAACAGCAAGAAAGTGATGAGAATGTCGATGAAGGACAAACGCGTTCGTGGGATGATTATTCGAACGCCAAGCATCCCGTAGAGGACATATTCGGCAACGTTGCCATTTTCAATTGGAATCCATTGGACGTCTATCAGCAGCATGGGCTGTTTATGATTGATCCTCGATTTGCACTTTCGGACCTGCGTGCCACCGTACCGACCACAGATGATGATGCCATCGCTTCCGACCTTCGTCCTAGTCCTAGCATCCTACGTGGGCAAAGTAATGACCAAGACCAAGATCCCGGTTATAACGAGCCGGTTGCGAGCGTCAGCGATGTCGGCCAGAAGAGAAATAGAGCACATTTGAATTCGCCAGAGCGTGAGCAGGCTTCCAATGATGCTGGAGGGCAGCTAACGGGCTGCAAAGATGACACTATTGGCAGAATGGAGGAAATAACTGATGGCGCGGATCCGTCATCGGCGGACGTGAATTCATTTGCAACTCAGCGTAGAATCGGAGATTCCATTCCCTACCGCAGCACCGAGCTGCTGGAAAGTCATAAAATCCCAAATGACAGTCGAGCTAGTCCAGCAGCAGCCCGGTCGGTGGACCATTTTTACGACTCAGCTCACGTCGAATATCCGGTTAGACTAGACTGGAGCTGCCCAACCGCCAACAGCAGCGCCGAGGAACGCCATCAATCGCCACCACCGTCATCGTCATTGCCAGCGCTGTCGTCGTCGTCCTCGACGTCGACGTCGGTAGAATCTGATTATGATAATGATGCCAGCAAGCAAAGCATCGCCAGCCCACAGATGCAGTCCAACGTGGAGCTCGAAAGACCAGCAGCAGCAGGTACGCGCAGTGGTTTCATGTTCGTGCACTGAATGTCTATGTCCTCTTGTTACATTAGAAGAAGGATTTTGGCTTGTATAAAAGCGGTACTTCCGTTTCATTATGGAAGAGGTTGTAACCGATACTATCCGATGCGAAAAGAATATACAAAGTAACTAATACCCTCTGGCCATTGTGAAACTAATATTAAATAGTTTTTGAAGAAGCATGTCCACTACTCAATGTTGATTGGAAGTCCATTTTGTGAATTACTTTAGCCGTTCTCATCGAACATCCGATTCAATTACATTCCAATTACAGTTTCCGATTGATGACAGCTTTGTGCGTAAATAATGGCCCAACCCGAAACAATATGCTACCGATCCGAGCCATAATTAGCACAACGCGGAAGCTAATTAGCCTTCCTACCATATAATACAGAAAAAACTGACGCAACAACCATTTGGTATCCTCCAGTCAGTGCAGTCCTGCAAAAGACCAACCCGGGCCAATTTCCTCTTCCATTAATAAGCTTTCGCCAAAAATTTTATTCCGGTACACGATCGAAACATTCGGACGGATTTCCACCATCCATCCGGACAATTAACGACCATGTAAAATATGTCACCTTCATCAATCTTTCATGGGGCACCGAGAGCGCACCGGACCAGACAGCCTTTCCATTATGCAATTCGTGTGCTGCAAGTGAAAGGAACCGGATGTGGTATATACGAAAGGGGGTGTTCGGCCCCCAGCTTACCAGCCCCGCAATACCACACTGCTATGCAGGCACGATCCCGGTTCCGAAGCCGGACATACGACACATGGACCGAGTGTCACGTTGTCAAATGAAATTAGATTTGCATAATTTTGGCATACTACTTCGGCCAGCACTCAGGACACGAACGGAAGAACCGGGGCGCGGCGGCGGTGCGGTGTTTGCTTTACTGAATGGCCTAACTTTGTAAAAGGGGCGATTTGTCATGAATTTCCCATTCGCACATTCACCAAGCTCGTAAAAGCGAAGGGGGTGGGGCGGGAAAGTTTTTGAGGGTCGGTACCGGAATGCCTTCCTTAGGAAAAGCGTACTTAAAGTTGAAGCGCAATAGTTGTGAGGTTTGGTTGTTCAAGCGTTTTAAAGATAACTACAGCAGTAGTATCCTGTCGATATGAGGAAGTTATCGCATATGATTGCAGTTGGAATGTTGCAATGAATTTGTTTAGTGTAATCGTAAAATCAGAAGAATTAAAGCACGAGGAGGCAGTCCATCTACAGGGATTTAAAGATAATGATTTGAGTAATGAATGCTAGCTGAATTACTAAAAAAAACTTGCTAAAACGACGTTTAAAACCGTAGCAAAAGCGTCATTAAAGTTCTCGCTGATAATGTACAATAATTTATACTTTGATTCTTAGTAGTACGAATTGACATACTTATTCAGAAATAGCTGATTGCCTGATCTTACTTGGGACCCCATTGTCTCTCGACCACTTGTACATCTGTTATTACAACGAAAATCCTCATAATGCAAGAAACAAAACCCTTTTTCTTCATTCGAATGTGTCTACTATTTAGCTCCCCCCTCCTGTTGTACCCCAGCTAAGCAGGCTACTTGTAAATCTGTCTTCCTTACGGTAATCTCTATAAAGCAAGACAAAGTCTTTTTTATATTTTTCAAGTACTTTTTTTTAAACATTAAGCTGATTATGTGATTATGTGTTTTTAACATTAAGCTGATTATGTGATAAAAAAAAACTGCGATACGGCCGGATATGAGTGAAATGTTTCGGTACGTTCACTGTGTAATTGAATATATGAATCGGTACGACCATAGATGAATTAAATGATCCGGTACAACCATAGCTGAATTGAATGATTCGATACGAACGACCGTAGTACGGTACGACCATAGATTATTTGAACGGTTTGGTACGATCATTTATAAGTAAAATGATTCGGTGCATCCATTAATAAATTAAGTTTGTAGTTCGGTACGACCATTTATATCTAAAACGTTTCAGTACGATTATTGTTAAAGTAACTATATGGTTCGGTACGACCGTAAATGTATTGAATGATCTAGAACGATTATTGTTAAATGAAGTATACAGTTCGGTACGACCATAGATTATTTAAATGATTCGTTACGACCTTTTATAAGTTAAATGATTCAGTACGATCATTGTAAAATGAAATACACTCAAATACTTTTTTTACACGGTTTGTTTTTTCGATTATTACGAACGAGGCAACTTAGGGACCATTCATTTCTTTCTCAATACATTTGGGAGAGGTCCGACAATTGTCACGTAGTTTATACATTGTCCCTGAGTTGCACCGTTCTTGAGTAATCTAAAAAAACAAACCGTGTAAAAAAAGACTTGAGTGTAGATGATTCGGTACGACTATACGGTTTCGTACGATCACTTATAAGCAAAATGATTCGGTGTATTCATTAATAAATGAAGTTTGTAGTTCGGTACGACCATTTATATCTGAATTCAGTACGATTATTGTTAAATTAACTATATGGTTCGGTACGACCATAGATGTATGAAATGATCCGGAACGATCATTGCTGGACGAAGTATACGGTTCGGTACGACCATTTATAAGTAAAATAATTCGGTACGACCATTTATAAGTAAAATGATTCGGTACGACCATAGTACGTACGTAGGTACGATCACATGAACTATATGGTTCGGTACGACCGTAAATGTATTGAATGATCTGGAACGATTATTGTTAAATGAAGTATACAGTTCGGTACGACCATAGATTATTTAAACGATTTGGTACGACATTTTATAAGTAAAATGATTCGGTACGATCATTGTTAACCGTTATGTGTGCGACAAAAAAAACACCTTTAGCAGGGCGACAAGGGTACCCGGGTACCCAAAATTGATAATGTTATAACATCAACAATTTTGAACCGATTTTGATGAAATAGGTGTCATTTGATTCGTTAATTTATCTAGTTTTGAACTATTTGGCCATATGGCCATTAAAAGACATACGGGGCCCGAAAATCCGGAATTCCGACAGAGCGTCCGCTGTGAGGTAGAGAACTGATTGTATTGCAGGAAAATCAGTCATGCGGGTATAAAAATTCTAAAAATTCATACAATGAACTATTTCATATAATGAGATGAATCAGGTTGGCCATTCCGGAGTAGGTTCCTGTGGGGTCATGGGTGGCCAGTCCAGGATTGGAGGTAAAACCTAGCAATATGGGTATCCAAGTTCTCGGAATTAGTTCGGTAGGTGATATTTTTTACATTTCGATGTATTTTGATTGGTTATTTCGAAAATGGTTTCTACGGGGTCACAGATGATACCGCAGGATTCAAAATAATGCTTAGCATTATCAGAACCGTTCAAAACGTAGAACCATCCGTTATACATTTGGAACCAGTTCCGAAATTATCAATCAGTACTAAGCTGACCATTTCAGTTCAAAACATCTAAAAGATCCGCTAAACCAATTCTAATATTGGATTAGGCACCCAACTCGCCATCTGTATCCCTACAGGAACCAAATTCTGTAGTGGCCAATGCGATCTAAAGTCACCAATTTATATAATTAGATGAAAAAAGGTTCCAAAGTGTCAAGTTCAAAGCTAATAGGTTTACTAAAAGCTGATATTCTTTCAAAACATGCGGCTTCCCACGTTTTACCGGATGTTGCTCCGGAATTACCGATTCCCGGGAACTACTTGTCATTTGATGACCAAACGCTTTATCTAATCAAAACTAGATAAATGTACGAATCAAATGCCACCGGTTTCATCCAAATCGGTTCAACATAACTAAAGTTATGAAGATTGCAAATCATGGGTACCCGGGTACCCTTGTCGCCCTCCTACGTAATAAAAAAATTCAAGTGACTCTCATTGCTAAACCCCTTTATGGATATGCACCAAAAAAACCTCAATTACTTAAGATCAACGAGTTTTACGATGTCGCAAAATTTCAATGACGTATGTTTTAAATTGAATGAGTTATAACTATTTTAAAACTGAAAAGGTACCCGGGTACCCTGTCGCACACATAACGGTTAAATGAAATAGATGGTTCGTTACGACTATATATGAATCAAATGATCCTGTACGATCATTGTTGAAAAAGTAAACGCTTCGGTACGGTAGGGTTCGGTACGACCAATGAAAGTAAAATGAATTATACGGTACGAATTATTGTTAATTGTTAAAAAACATGGACTTCGTCCGTCATCTAATACAGAATACAAATCTATACCTATAAAGAAGGATTTCTGTCTGTCTGTCTGTCTGTCTGTCTGTCTGTCTGTCTGTCTGTCCTGTGTTCTTTATAGAATCAAAAACTACTGAACCAATCGGCTTGAAAATTTGCATGTAGAGGTTTTTGGGGCCAGGAAAGGTTTTAGTGATGGTTAGAGACCCCTCCCCCCACTAAGAGGGGGGGCTCCCATACAAATGAAACACAAATTTCTGCATAACTCGAGAACTAATCAAGCAAATAGAACCAAATTTGGCATGTGGGTGTTTTCGGTGACAAGAATTTATTCTAGGGTAATTTGAGACCCCTCCCCTCTTTATAAGGGGAATTATAACTCCTCTCCCCTTTAAGAGGGGGGGTTTCCATACAAATTTCCTCATAACTCGAGAACTAATCAAGCAAATGGAACCAAATTTGGCATGTGAAGGTTTTCGAGGGCAAGAAAATTTTCTATGTTGAATTAGGACCCCTCCTCACTTTAAGAGGGGGGGCTCCTGTACAAATGAAATACCAATTTCCTCATAACTCGAGAACTAATCAAGCAAATGGAACCAAATTTGGCATGTGTGTGTTTTTGAAGACAAAATTTTTTTCTATGATGAATTGGGACCCCTCCCCACTTTAAGAGGGGGGGGGGCTCCTATACAAACGAAATACAAATTTCCTTATAACTCGAGAGCTAATCCAGCAAATGGAACCAAATTTGGCATGTAGGTGTTTTTGGAGGCAAGAATGTTTTCTATGATGAATAAGAACCTCTCCCCACTTTAGGAGGGGGGGCTCCTATACAAATGAAATACAAATTTCCTCATAACTCGAGAACTAATCAAGCAAATAGAACCAAATTTGGCATGTGGGTGTTTTCGGTGACAAGAATTTATTCTATGGTAAATTGAGACCCCTCCCTCTTTATAAGGGGAATTGTAACTCCTCTCCCCTTTAAGAGGGGGGGCTTCCATACAAATTTCCTCATAACTCGAGAACTAATCAAGCAAATGGAACCAACTTTGGCATGTGAAGGTTTTCGAGGGCAAGAAAATTTTCTATGGTGAATTAGGACCCCTCCCCACTCTAAGAGGGGGGGCTCCTGTACAAATGAAATACAAATTTCCTCCTAACTCGAGAACTAATCAAGCAAATAGAACAACATTTGGCATGTGGGTGTTTTTTTTGGTGACAAGAATTTATTCTATGGTGAATTGAGACCCCTCCCCTCTTTATAAGAGGAACTATAACTCCTCTCCCCTTTAAGAGGGGGGACTTCCATACAAATTTCCTCATAACTCGAGAACTAATCAAGCAAATGCAACCAAATTTGGCATGTGAAGGTTTTCGAGAGCAAGAAAATTTTCTATGGTGAATTAGGACCCCTCCCCACTTTAAGAGGAGGGGCTCCTGTACAAATGAAATACAAATTTCCTCATAACTCGAGAACTAATCAAGCGAATTGAACCAAATTTGGCATGTGTGTGTTTTTGGAGACAATTTTTTTTTCAATGATGAATTGGGACCCCTCCCCACTTTAGGAGGGGGGTCCTATACAAACGAAATACAAATTTCCTCATAACTCGAGAACTAATCAAGCAAATGGAACCAAATTTGGCATGTGAGAGTTTTAGATGGCAGAATTTTTTTTCTGTGGTGTATTACGACCCCTTTCCCTTTTAAGAGGGTGGGCTCCCATACAAATGAAATACAAATTTCCTTATAATTTGAGTACTAATCAAGCAAATGGAACCAAATTTGGCATGTAGGAGATTTTTGAGTCTTGAATTTATTTTATGATAGTTAGAGACCTCTCACCCCTGTGGTAGGGGGATATGGACTCTCATACAAATAAAACAGAATTTTTTGCGAAACTCAAAAACTAATCCAACTCGAGAAATTCGAGACTCTTCCATAAAACATTAATCAATAACAAGACCACAAAAACTATCTATAGTAACACTAGATCATTCAGGACGAGCCGGTCGCGAGTGTTGCCGGTGACCCGCCGTCTGAAGCGCCGCCCACTGGGGGGCTTGCAAAACTCGAGAAGTGACAAAGATCATCCGAGATTCATGATTTATGTACAACACAGGTTAATTTGTGGCAATACGAAGTTTGTCGGGTCAGCTAGTATAGAATATAATACCAAATACAAAATAATATAAAATGTAGAGGTTTTAGCAAACATATAATTGACATCTCAGAAATATTTCAGAAGTTTTTCCCTAATAGTATCGGTCGACATATTTAAGTTTATTATATTTCTAAAATTGTTCATTAGCTGCATAAAGCGTTAAGCTGATTCATTGCGCGCGTAGTGTGCCCGACGGTGGTTCAGAGTGAAGGGCCTTTGTCTCCTCAGAACTACTGTACTGTGGTTAGCAATTTTCCTGGATTTCAGATAATCGCTGTCGTATCGTCCTTTCTGCAAATGTTTGTTCGATTTAATCGACGTTTTTCGGCGAAATAAGTATGAAGATTTAAATTACCAGTTAGTCCGGACGTTTCGAGCTACTACTGGTCTTCGCTCATCATCTGCGGACAACTTTTTCGTCCATTAGGTTCTACTTCGAAGTAGAACCTAATGGACGAAAAAATTGTCCGCAGATGATGAACGAAGACCAGTAGTAGCTCGAAACGTCCGGACTAACTGGTAATTTAAATCTTCATACTTATTTCGCCGAAAAACGTCGATTAAATCGAACAAACATTGTGGTGGCGGCGATTATCTGAAATCAACCTTTCTGCAAATTGAAAAAATAGCTAACGTCCACAATCTGGTACTTATTTTCTAGAGTCTTCATATCCAGGAGATAGCACTGGTCTTTATTATCCGGAAGATTCCAACTCCATCCTAAATTTCTCACGGCGAATTGAACGATTTGTTCTGTATCATTTCCAATTTTTATTTATGTATGTTACGTCATTTGTCTCCACACCACACTTCCGAATTCTAATTTGGATCGTACCAGGCATATCTGTGAGTTGATTGTACACGGATCATCGAGTTCTGTTCTGTTACTGCCTGGCGGAACTCCTGATGTTACCGCGTAAAGTTCAGAGCTTGAACCATCTACAGTAACGTATTGTTTTCTTCCGGTCAAGTCTCCATGGATTCATGTTATTTTTGAGCCACCAACGCTGCACGTGCTCAACACCTGTAGAATTCCGACAACGTCAAAGGCTTAATATAGCTACTCCTCTATAATTTTCTGCTTCTATTTTGGAGATTTTTTTTATAAATTGGTTTTAGCCGTAAGATTTTCTACGAGTTAGTATGGATACTACGAGGATAGTATCCAGTGCCTAGAGAGGCATTGAAAATTTTGGTCAACGGATTAGGCAACGAGTCACAGCATATCTTTAATAGCTTGTTGGGAATTTCATCCGGCCCAGGTGCTTTAGTTGCACCAAGTGCAGGCAAACCGTGCGCGATTTCCTCTTCAGAAAACGTTAAAGATTCCATTGTAGGATTTTCCTGGTGGGTACTACTCTCTCTCGTTATTACTGTTAAAAATTTGTGCGGCGCCTTGTGGGCCCGATGAAGTTGACCCTGATCAGAGCTGTATCAAACCCTTCTGGATACTTATTTTTTGTCCCACTCCTTGATAGTGTTACAGTTGCATGTCAACTACAAATTTCAAAGAACCGATAATAAAACTAATACCATATTAACTATACGATACGATCATTGTTAAATAAGCTATATGGTTCGGTACGACCATAAATGATTTTAATGATCCAGTACAGTCATTGTTGACTCAAGAATATGGTTCGATACGACCATAGATTATTTAAACGATTCGGTACGACCATTTGTAAGTAAAATTATTCGGTACGATCATTGGTTAATGAACTATATGGTTCGGTACGACCACAGATTTTTAAAAGAGAGTAAGAGAATTGGTGCCGTGCGATCATTATTGAATAAAGTGTAGGGGGAAGTCCCCTAGCGCCGGACAGCTCTCTGTACCGGACACTTCTGATTTTCATAGTTCAAATGGAGCACCATAGCTGCTAATATTGAATTGTTATGTTTCGGCTAATTTCGGATCAGCATTACAGCATAATTCGGTCGGATAAAATTTTGTTTTTCATGTATAAAATATCTTTCATTAAATATTTTCCAAGCTCCACAGTCCATTTTTCCACAATGATATTCGATTCGTTAGAAACATATATTGTACTCAGTGTTTCCAGTCACCCAGTACCGGACACCGAGCCGTCCTTCAATACCGGACAGCAAAATGCTTTACTTGGTTCAGTCAAATTCTTGAATGAAAACAAGATTTTGTAAAAAACAGATTGAGAAGAAATTAAAGATCACTTACACCAAACCGGTTATATTAAGCATGTAAAAATGATTATTGAATTATTTTACATTCGATGTAGTGCATAAAAAACTGTTGAACAATTTTTCAAACATCTCGAGTCAACAAGTATGCAAGCAATAAGAGATTTTAAACATTTTGACATGAATCTTTCAGAAATATAAGCCCTGAATTGGTTTATTTTATGATTTCTGTTAAGTGCCCGGTACTGGGAGACACAATTTTTAAGTAATGATTCTTATCGTTTCCTCATTTGGCTTCTAAAAATGGGTCATTGGGGATGTAAGTACGTGTAACCTATTTTTATTGGAAAATAGTCTTCTAAATTACGCTTTCAGTTAATAAAAACTGAAGTTATGCTAAGTGTTGATTTTATATATGTCAAAATCTTTAGGTGTCCGGTACTGGGAGCCTTCCGCATATTTTTCGGTTCGACCAAAGTTCAATGAAAGCATAGAGTAAAGAGGGGTAAAAGTGCGATGCGGGTAAAAGTGCGGTTCAATGATTTATCGGTGCCAATTCCGAGTAAATTAACTACATTGGCATGGATGGATGACTACTTTGACAGCTTGAATCTAACGTAAACTTTGGTTGCTTACGAAGCATTGTTGCTGAGTTATGTGCAAATGTTATTTTACGGCGGTTTTGACGTAATTTTTCATTATACGGCAAATACGATATCAACAGGAGGATATTACTTGTTGAAAATTTGTAGCAGCGTTTTACATCACTCACATATCTGTTTTGAAAATACGGTGAAAATAATTTACAAAATATATTTCGCTTTACCGTAATTTAATCTAACCCCTTCAAGCGCTTAGCGGGGCAAAAGTGCGATTCATGGACGAGGCAAAAATGTATAGCTAATTATATACAATTTTAGGCACTATATTACAAATACTAGAAATGGCAGATCTGCAGAAAACTGTGTGCTCTACAGATGTTGGCCGAAGGAAAACAATGTTTTTCCGCCGATGAAACAAAAAACAAACGTTTGGAAAAGTTTCGATCTGAAGGAGGCTTCAATTCACCAGCGCAAAATAGGAAAGGTGCAAATTGAGAATATTCCTTACCAAAACATACCGCAGATTGGAGATAATATGGTTTTGTTAGCTATTGTTGTGCTAATTTCATGGATTTGAGCTTCACACTTTTGCTCCGCGGTATTCGCACTTTTGCCCCAAAAGTGGGGTAAAAGTGCGAATCGACACTTGATCAGAAGAAAGAAGAATTTATTTTGCAAAACACTATTACCGCAGATGATTTATAGTTGAAAGCTTCGAATCGCAGATGATTGATAGTTGAAACTTCAGACATCGCACTTATGCCCCGCCCTACTCTATAGACCGGTAAGACGGTAAGACGATTGAAATAAATAGCTTGATTCGGCCACCCATGTAACAAAGTGGGTTTTATTACACTCTTAGTATGGCTTTAATGACCGGAATTGGTTATAAGAGCACAATAAAACTGATATTGTTACTTGGGCATTGACATATAAAATGGTTTTGTTCGAACATTGTCAAAAATATGGATTTATTCAGTGTGAATCAAGCACCAAATTATGTACATAAGCAGTTATACAGGTTTAAACTGCCATGTATTTAAGTGCCATTTCTGGTGAATAGCATGGGACCATTTTTTTCCTTTTCTGGTATCACCATATTCAGAATGCTAGGACACAAACATGCACGGGCCATCACGTACGCCAACAGAGCTCTTACCTTAGGTGCCAGTCGATTGTGTTCTTAATAGTGTCGGTTTACAACGAATTTTGAAATTGCAAAGCATTTGAACAACATGAGTGCAGGTAATTGCACTAAACCGCTGTGCCATCTGGGCGATCAGCGACAGGGATTAACTTCCGCCACAAACACTGTCTCAGTTTCGTCAAGAAGAGACATTTCCGGGATGACGAATGACATATTCGCCAATACAAATTGTTTTAAAACGCGTGTAGTGATACTGAGTGCTACCGTCGCGACAAATGGTATGAACAGTTTTATGCGTCATCGTGTGAGTAATTACCGATATCGTCTCGATACCCACGGCGTTCAACGACCTGACTGCTGATCACAGTCGGTCGTCTGCAGTTGGTTAACAAGCAAGACTTTTTATGGCGAATTTTTATGGCTATAATTCAAGCTTTGCATACTTTCCAGTCAGTTCCCCCTTCTGTGGCATAGTCAATTATGCATCTATTTACTCTCTGAAAATCTCTATAATGGAAGCCCCCATCTCTAAACTTACCACTGCTCTAACTCCCCTGCCTTATTAACTTCCAAGTCACTCCTATAGTCAAAGTGTACTGGTTTCAAGCACGCAATGAGTCCTCGCCAGGGACGGTTATAATATGGGATGGTATTGGCAGTAAGGAACGGGTGGGTAAAGAAGAGCAAGATTTGAAAAAAGGGTTAACCGCATTACATACAAATACGCATAAAAGTAATAATAAAACCTATCACTCAAACAACAATTTTCGTTTAATTTGAAACCAGATAATTTTTAGCATTTTTCGACAGTTTCATATGCTTGAAAATGTCTGCCCTGGATGCTTGTCGTACGTTTCGTTGTCCATCACCACACTCTTGAACTTTCTCATCGGCATGTACATCGTCCAGGATCCCGTTTTACCCACCTTATTTTATTTATCGTCGCGATTTGAAGTCACTACCTTCTTGTGAGTCGGCAGTCTGGCACGGTATTTTTTCACGCGCGCAGAGCAGGTATGGACAAGTACGATAATTAACAGTGGCTTCGCGGGAAGAACAAATAAAAATCTTGCTTGTACGTTATAAACGTATATAAATATGTTATAAAGATGACAATGATGATGATGATGATAAAAACAATTACTTCCGGGAAAATTGGCGATCCCGTATTTTTTTATTTTTCGTTCCGACATGCCGACTATAAATGTGATATACATTGTTTCTTTTGTTCAAAACCGTTTCATGCCGACTGATTGAGCTCCGAGTAAAAAACGAGCAATTACAGCAGCTACAAAAAAGTCACACTTTTTGTCCCATGTTGAATCATAAAACGAAATTATTTTACCCCCATCGCGCCAACCAGACACCTCCACCGAGAGATCTATTAACAATAATGAAAAAGCAGCTTTCACACTTTCAAACAATACCTTTACTGACACGATCACCCAACGAGTCAGCCCAGCCTGTGACTGCTGCAGTGGACCCGAATGGGGCTGATCCTCCTACTCCCGTCCACCCACCGCTGCCGCCGTGTGTGCCACGCTCGATGGATGGCGCAACCAACCAGCCAAGCCAACCTCCGCAAATGCAATAAATATTGAAGCATCATTTCACATAAATGTAATGCAAATATTTCACCCGAACGTGAATCGCGAGCAAATGCGCACACACGAAATGCAAAAATAACCCGTCGAAATCCGAAGCAATTTGAATGTGTACTCTGACCGAAAATCGATGCAAATTCTTTCTGAATGATTTGGAGGGAGCCACCGGCCGGCCGGCCGCGGCGACCAGAGGTGAAACCCCGTCCGATGGCAAAAAAAGAAAAAACGATTCCAGATAAAAGTAATAATGTTAAACTATTTGCTCTGCTTTTTTTTACTCCGCTCCATTCATTCGCCCATGCAAATTTACTCTTCTTCCCTCTTGGCGTCATACATATATGCAAACATAGGCACTCTCCCGGTATCGTACGGCCGATTCGAGGAATCCACTGCACTGCACAGATGGGGGGTCTCCCGCCAGTAGCAGCGTCCCTACGTCCGAGCTGGCGCTAAAACTCTTTTGAAATAATGTTTGCTGGAGTATGATTTTTTGAATGATTACGTGTTTGAAATCTGGAATAATAATGGCTTTCTGGTGAACAGTAGAACAGGCTGTGTTCGTTGAAACCCAGCGGCGGGCGCGAGTCCTTTCCCAAGAAAACAGGTAACACATATGTGAATGTGAATGTGAATGTGAACGTGAACGTGAATGGGGAGGAAATGGCAAGGCTATTGAGTGCCGCCATACAACAGTGGAAAGTTGCACTAGAGACGGGATTACAACAGCATTCCGGAGGTTGTGCGGAAAGTGAACAAACCAAAAGGTGAAAAAATGCTGAATAAATCACGCAACGTTGAATATTGAACGGGGGAGCAGCAAAACCGACAGAAAGGAAACTGCCAGCTCTGGTGTTAACAGAGCGCAGTCGGCCGAATAGTAGAGAGTGGGAACGGTTCCCACGTCCTTTTTTTTCCTGCTCCACCAGGCCGGCTGGGGGCATCCATGGATTGAGCCGCGTTTCAAACCGACGAATTTAATCCGGCGTTTTCTACCCCAGCCCCCAGGGCCATGGAGTAATCTATCGCTGTTGCCTCACGAGCTGTGTGTGTGGCTTGCTAACACCTAGAATAGGAAATTTTCCTCGGTAATCTGAAACCAGTCGCCTCGGTCGGTTGGGGTCTGGATGAACCTGCTGACGGAATGACAGCAAACACATTGAGACAGACTGACGCGTCGTAACTCTTCACTGACCTTTGAAACACCTGCATTGACCGGGCGGAATTGGTTTAGTCAGTTTGTGCCGTGGGACATTCTTAGCGCTGACTGCTGATTGACAGCCCCCGATAGGAGATTAGGTACGTTAATCAATTTGCGAGGAATTCTGGTATATATTCGGATGATAAGTTGAACTTTAATAAATTAAAAACATTCTAAACATTCACATCAATCTAGCTATTTTTGACTTGAACCTAACGTTTTGAAGTTATTAGCAAACATTCACTGTCTGTTTTCAACTCAGGTAAAGGATTTTTCAATAATGACGTCCACGGTTTGTACGGACGAGAGGGGTGTCCATTTTGTGACAGGTAGCGGTGGATGGAAAAAATATGCTTGGAAAAGGCTACAAAAAATATTATTAGTATTTTCAGCCCTTTCTTGGCAATTTGGAATTTACATTCGCCAGTTGCACAGCAACTTCGAAACAGACTCAAAGTCCAAAAAGTTCTTAACAACCAGACTGGTGTCACTGAGCACACCATCAAGGTCCATTAGACGGGCAGGAATTTTGGACCGAGAAAATAAAACTCCGATCCCTCCAGGTAGAACTTTACTGTAGCTAAGTGGTTTTTCGATACCTTTATCCAAGATGCAGGAGAACCAATTGGAGCAGAAAGCTATAGGGCATTAGACCCTTTCTGCGTCCATATTGCACGCCCACAACTAGCGCACAGGTTTCAGATGCACTCATAAGCACAAGCAGAAAAAACACAAATCGATCAAAATTTAGTTGATTTAAACATGACGTATTTCTTTTATTCGAGCATTTAAAAACCCAAACACCTCCCTAATTATCGGTGTGTGCGTGCATTTATTTCAATTATTATTTAAAATGGCGTTCAAGCATAAAGAGTAACGCATCAAAATTTTACACGTGCATCGATTTAGCGGACCAAATCAACTGTCGCCAACGCAACAAAAGAGTTCAGGGAACGATTCGGTAATCGGAAAGGGGAAGGGCAAATATTTTCAAGCATATGAAACTGTCGAGGTTCGCTAAGAACTGTCTAGTTTAGCAGGCTATCTGTACCGGTGACTTGAAAAGCAACAATTTAATCGCAACTGGAACGGTTAACCAGGAAATTTACGTGAACGATAAAAATAGAACGCCAGAACTCCGCTCAATCGAGTTACATTGGGAAATATTGGGCCACCGTGAGAGTTGGCACGCACAATTTGATTAGATTTTGATCTTTTGCCTGTATCGCCTCAGCTGAGCATAATTTCTAAAATGTATGTGTGAGCCACTTATGCAGTTAGTTGTATTGCTGAAGTAAGCATTGTTGTCTTTATTCATTTTTGTATTATAAGGCTGCTATTAACGGTAATATACCGTAATTGCACCATATAGCAGTATTTACTCCTGCGTTACCACAGATTATAGTTATTTCTACAACTATCTCATACATAAGTTTTGAAAATCCCGCTGGATTGAATTGGTACGGTTAAAGGAGCAAAATCAAATCAAACTGTGCATGACGTCCTTGGCCATCCTTAACGGGACATGAACGAAACGACTAAAAATTTTGAAAAAATCAGTATTTTTTCATTTCAGATTTTGATTCTACAGTCTTTTCCGCTTATTTTGAGACTAAATTTGTAATGATCCGACTACGAGAAGTGGCCGAAAAACGATCATGCACTTACGCATTCCTGTGCGACGTGGAACAACTTCGGCGGAATAAAACGTCGCTCCTGGAAAACCATGATTTTCAAACTTTATGTACCTTTTTCTCAGAAACTACACAACGTATTGAAACAAACTTTTTTTTTGTTTTGTTGGTAATAGTTTGGCAAAAACTTTTATAACTTTTGACGTTTGTAAACGAAACACATAGACTAATCTCAAGTTTTTAGTCTTGACCTTGAAATGCGGTCATACATATATATGAATATATTTTTTTAAAACGATGGTTCTACAATTGATGAAGGGACGGTAGGGGAAAGAAATGAAAACTTTTTGGTGAAGGAGGGGAAGAGCGGAAAGGAAGGGGGGGGGATATTGGTAGCTATGCTTGACAAGTAGTCATTTTGACTCCTACCTTTTGTCCAATGCTGGAAGGTGAATGAGTCGAACCAAGCTGTAATCTGAGATTATAACCGGATTCGAACCCACAACACCCGCCAGGGCATGTGGTTCGCTAGTACTTGTACCTTTGAACCATAGAGGCGCTGGAAAAAAAAAATTTCATTTCTTACCCCTACCGTCCCTTCATCAATTGTAGAACCATCGTTTCAAAAAAAATTTTTTAACGAAACACAGCCTGAGAAAAACCAAAAAGAAAAAGAAAAGATGGCTGAAAAAATAAAATGTTGTCTTCTTTTTCTTTTTTCTCTGGAAGCGTTTCGTTTACAAACCTCAAAAGTTATAAAAGTCTTTGCCAAGCTACTATCAACAAAAAAAAATTTGTTCCAATACGTTGTGTAGTTTCTGAGGAAAAGGTACATAAAGTTTGAAAACCATGGTTTTCCAGGAGCGGCGTTTTATTCCGCCGAAGTTGTTCTACGCCGCACTGGAATGCTTATGTGTATAATCGTTTTTCGGCCACTTCCCGTGATCGGATCATTACAAATTTATTATCAAAATAAGCGGAAAAGACTGCAGAATCAAAATCTGAGATAAAAAAATAATGATTTTTTCAAAATTTTTAGTCGTTCATGTCCCCTTAAGTGGAACCTGAAAATGACCCGAAAAGAATTGGACGCGAGAAATAGTTTAAGACAAACTAACGTTCAACGGTGAACAAAATGGACGAGATGGCTGTACAAAATCTGAAGGCAGAAGCTAAACGGATTCCCATCAGGTCTGCTTTTGACGAGTTAACGAGTTGACGAGGTTTTGATCGCTTGATCGCTAGTACTGCATGAGAGCCAGCGAAGTCATGGCCAAATCTTCAGACTCTCATTGATGATGTTCGGTCGAATTCAATATCGATAGAAACTCAGTATATTTGCAGTATAAGACAATTTGTTTATCAGAAGCACGAACAGCTGTGGTCCTAGGTGACCACCTTGTGGCACTCCTGAGTACACAGTAAACAAACGTATCTTTACAAATTGTGCTCTATTCTTGAGATATTTTAAACAATTGAATAACAAGTTGGATAGCAAACCCCACGGTAATTTTCTTCATCACCTCACAAAAATTCTTATTATTTTCATGACTTTTGCTAATTTTAAGGCTATGCATATTTTTAATTTATCATACAGGCTTCAACAGAAGGGTTCAAAGTTTCATTAAATTTTGAACACAGGCAAAGTTTATAAAATTATGAACAAAAATTTCAAGGAAATTTCTAATTTATTTAGATATGGCTCACTTCGAAAGATCATAAATCTTGAACAATAGGAAAATTATTGTTTAAAAAATATTTCATCAAAATTTTCCACAACGACTAAAAACTCCATGGAGAAGTCGGAAAAACTGTGTACTACCTCAAGGAAAATTTCCAAAATATATTTTTCTTGTTTGACAATTCATAGCCTTTATGTAATGAAAATTACACGACTGCGTTTTTGCCTTATTTCGGGTTTACGGCCGAAAACACGTTTTTCCCGAGCATTTCCTACTTAAAATTAATTTTTCAGAAACCAAAGCATCATCGAGCAAATATTTCTGAAGAATTAGTAAATTTAAATTTTCTCAGCAATCTATGCCAGCCTTATAAAAAATAGCTGCACTAACATGCTTTGTTCCTAAGATATTAATTATTATTGAAGTAAGAAAATGTTCTGCGAGCCTCCCAGTTAATTTCGAAATACGTCTTTGGTCCAGCCAATTATTCGGCGTATATCCGAGTCGGGACTGGGAGAGGCTGCTGAAGCCAATAGGATCGTAACACTAGCCTAGCAGTTGTTCTGTACTCTAACAGTTGACTGCGAAGACTGTCGACCGAAAATCAGAAAATTTCATTTCAGTTCCAAAAGTGGAAATTCGAGAAATTTTTGTGAGCAAAAAAATTGTGTCAATTGACCAACAAGAATTCGAAAAATAATTGAAAATATTGCGGAGATTCCACCTACTTAGACTCCCACGCGAAAATTATTAGCGTGGTTTTTTCAGCGTCTCCCACACACGGTTGTAACTTAGCAATTTGAACCACCAGTTTTTCGTCATTGCCTCATCTCTGTATTCCTCCTTGTTTCACAAGCTTATTTGCAACTTATTAGTATAGATATGGGCAGGGCCAGCGCTACCCAATTTGCTGCTCCACGCAAATTCTCAAAATGGCGCCCCCAGAACAAACGAAAAACAGCCGACGTTGCTGTGTATATTTTACTACCTACACATTCGCAAACGCAGAGTCTCGTAGCGTCTTTCTGCATAACCACTCACGAGGCAAACAACTCGTGAACAGCCAGCTGCCCGTAAGCGCTAGCGGCACACTGGGATACAGATGTTGCATTACATTTTGTTTTCTTCTTCATCTTACGCCCTCGATTCTACACGCGGGAGTGCGAGTCTGCACGAGTGATCGGTATCAGTTGCTCAGGTTGCAATGACGTGCGAGAGCGACGACCGTGGCTGTTAGCTAAATACACACTCGCAAAAGTCGTTGTAGTGCTCATTACTCATTACTCATTACTCATTAATACTGTCACAGCCACAATAAAGGATTACTGGAAATAATTTAAATTATTTCTTAACATAGAAATATTTCAAACTATTTTCTTGTCAGTATTGACATTTGTAAAATATCCCAGATATATCACAAAAATCAAATCGGCCAGGCCAACTGTAAGGTATTACCGTAAAGACGATTCTGTGAAATGAATCTTGTGTGAATAATTTATTCATACATAAATACATTTCTGAATCAACAGGGGAGGAAGAAACGGGGACGTCTCGTACCAACCGTTTCTGTTCAATTGTTATTGTTTAGTTTTAATGCTCGTTGGAAGTATTCAACTAGTAAAGATTAAATAATACTCCGGACCCTCGGGGATGAACTTATGGCATTTCGACCAAAAGCCAGGCTGCGATAAGCCAAGGTTATAGCGCCTTAGTTCGCTCTCTGAAAAGAGACAAAACAAACGAGCAAGCAAACAAACCAATTCTTATTTCAAGTTACTAAAATTTATAACATTAAGTAATATTAGAATATAATGCAATTAAAAACCAGAAAAATGTGAAAGAAATTAATTCTACAATAATTTCAAATCGCCCAAGTGTGAATGGGTATAATGATAAAATAAAGAACAATCTCACCGGCATTTTCAATTTGTTTTCTTCTGTTCCAATGAGCAACGAAACAATATAGCAAATAGTACATGCTTTGGCTCTTCCAAAAGCGTCTAATTTTTGAACTCTTTACAATCCAGAATTGCCTTTTTCCGACGGTAATGAAAAACATGCAGACTTCTTCCTTGCTACCCTTCGACACATGACTAGGAATCTCACACACAGCACGACATATTATATTTCTGTATATTCTAACCCCAGAATGACTGGTTAGAGGGCAGGTCCATCTTAAATCCAACATTTTACTGATAATTTCATCTTTGTACCCACAAAAACCGAACACTGATGCAACTAGCACAAGTTTTCGAAATCCTCAGGCTTCGTTTTGCCAATCAAACGGGCACGAACTTGGTCACCATCGTCATTCCCATCATGGAGTTGTTTTTCGTTTGTGAGCAAGTACTATTTTCGTGAATGGAACCGAATATTTCAGCACTAAAACCGTTCTTCATAATTTCAATCTCAAAACTATATATAATTCGTATTCATGTCCACGATTAGTTTAGGTTTTGATCACTAATTTTCAATCGTTTTTAATAGAAGAATATGTCAAAAATTTGAACGTGAAAAAATTTTTACATCCGTTTACGGCCGTAGCTTACTTCGATCACTCGCAAAAGTCGTTGTAGTGCATGAATAAACACGAGCGAGAGTCCGAAAGGGATGCTTATGCCGGCGTGTTCGTTAGAACGAGTACATGTGTGTGAGAAAATTGGCCCACACAAGTGCGGGCTTCGCCACACTGGTCACAGTCAACCGCCATTTCCTTTGAATAATTGTCGGTTTCTTGAAACCCATTATTAGAATGATAAACCTTCAAAAACGAAAAATTCGGTTCATATTTCCTGTTTCTTCAGAAACTTTGTCTTCATACCTTGCTACTCCATCGAAGATGAATCTGCTGGTTGCGGATTCTGAAAAGATTCGAAAATCTCTCCCGAAAAATTTCTAAATACCCACGTTTATCTGAGTGTTTTGACTGTTGCGTTTTGTTGCGAATAGATTTTCGCCAGGAGGAGGTGGAGCGCAAACGGAAAGCGAAGGATGGCGTAGGCGTACGAACCATGCACTGCAGACACTACGTGGAATGATTCTCACAGTACACTTGCCGAAAATTGGGAGAGTACGATGGGTCAGTCACGTCGCAAGAATACCGGATGACCGTGCAGTGAATCTGTTCTCTTCTAGACCTCCATCAGCCTTAAGGGCCCCATACACATAAGCATATGTTGGGTTGGAAACGAATAAAATGTTGGCGGATCATTCAAGTCGAGCGACAAGCCCAACATCTTCTTTTGCTAGCTTGGTTCGTGGCGCTCATACACAGGCGAGAGTGTTGAACGAACATGAATTCACTAACATTTTCGGCCAACATGATCGTACGTGTATGAGAACCCTTTGGAATAGAGAGACCCAACTTACTAGATGGCTCGGCCAGGTTTAAGCCGATTTGCTTGTGTCGAGATTGACCAAACTTGTGTTTTAGTCTTTTGACCTTGAAATGCACTCAGGCATATATTAATATTTTTTTGAAACGATGGTTCTACAGTTGATGAAGGGACGGTAAGGGTAGTAATGAAGAAGGATTTTTTTTGGGAGTGGAGAGGAAAGAGTGGAAAGGCAGGGGAAGTAATAGGTAGCTACGCTTAACAAGTTGTCTTTGTGACTCCTACCTTTTGCCTAATGCTGGAAGGTGCATGGGTCGAACCAAGCTATAATCTGCGATTATAACCGGATTTGAACCCACAATACCCGCCAGGGCATGTGGCTCATCATAATCGCAGAAAGTTTTATATGGGTACTAGCTGACCCGACAAACTTCGTATTGCCACAAATTAACCTGTGTTGTACATAAATCATGAATCTCGGATGATCTTTGTCACTATCTCGAGTTTTGCAAGCCCCCCAGTGGGCGGCGCTTCCGACGGCGGGTCACCGGCAACACTCGCGACCGGCTCGTCCTGAATGATCTAGTGTTACTATAGATAGTTTTTGTGGTCTTGTTATTGATTAATGTTTTATGGAAGAGTCTCGAATTTCTCGAGTTGGATTAGTTTTTGAGTTTCGCAAAAATTTCTGTTTTATTTGTATGAGAGTCCATATCCCCCTACCACAGGGGTGAGAGGTCTCTAACTATCATAAAATAAATTCAAGACTCAAAAATCTCCTACATGCTAAATTTGGTTCCATTTGCTTGATTAGTACTCAAATTATTAGGAAATTTGTATTTCATTTGTATGGGAGCCCACCCTCTTAAAAGGGAAAGGGGTCGTAATACACCACAGAAAAAAAAATTCTGCCATCTAAAACTCTCACATGCCAAATTTGGTTCCATTTGCTTGATTAGTTCTAAAGTTATGAGCAAATTTGTATTTCGTTTGAATGGGAACCCCCCCCCCCCTCCTAAAAAGGTAAGAAGTCCTAATTCATAATGGGAAAAATGGTTGCCTCCAAAAACACCCACATGCCAAATATGGTTCCATTTGCTTGATTAGTTCTCGAATTATGAGGCAATTTGTATTTCATTTGTGTAGAAGCCCCCCCTCTTGAAGTGTGGAAGGATCCTAATTCACCGTAGAAAATATTTTCGCCTCCAAAAACCTCCACATGCCGAATTTGGTTCTATTTGCTTGATTAGTTCTCGAGTTATGGGGAAATTTGTATTTCATTTGTATTGGAGCCCCCCTCCTAATGTGGGAAGAGGTCCTAATTCATCACAGAAAAAATTCTTGCCTCCAAAAACACCTACACGCCAAATTTGGTTCCATTTGCTGGATTAGTTCTCGAGTTATGAGGAAATTTGTATTTCGTTTGTATAGGACCCCCCCTCCTAAAGTGGGGAGGGGTCCCAATTCATCATTGAAAAAAAAATTGTCTCCAAAAACACACATATGCCAAATTTGGTTCAATTCGCTTGATTAGTTCTCGAGTTATGAGGAAATTTGTATTTCATTTGTACAGGAGCCCCTCCTCTTAAAGTGGGGAGGGGTCCTAATTCACCATAGAAAATTTTCTTGCTCTCGAAAGGGGAGAAGAGTTATAATTCCCCTTATAAAGAGGGGAGGGGTCTCAAATTACCCTAGAATAAATTCTTGTCACCGAAAACACCCACATGCCAAATTTGGTTCTATTTGCTTGATTAGTTCTCGAGTTATGCAGAAATTTGTGTTTCATTTGTATGGAAGCCCCCCCTCTTAGTGGGGGGAGGGGTCTCTAACCATCACTAAAACCTTTCCTGGCCCCAAAAACCTCTACATGCAAATTTTCACGCCGATTGGTTCAGTAGTTTTTGATTCTATAAGGAACACAGGACAGACAGACAGACAGACAGACAGACAGAAATCCTTCTTTATAGGTATAGATGGGATTATTATTACTCAAATATGAATTTGCGTTGCACATAATAATAATTTACACTTATTCTTGTTTAAATAGGTTTTGATCGTAAAAGACCCTTTCCCGCCCCCACTGAAAAGTGTTACGGCTTTATTTCACATACGAACCACACTAGTAAGCCCATTTTTCTGACTTTTTTTTGGAGTTTTCAGTGTACAAAAATTTTTATTCTCCAATTTTTAGTTCAATATTTATGAATTTTTGAAAAAGTCAGTTTCCGAGAAAATCGAAAAAACCTGCTGCCCTTTTTGAGAAAATACTTTTGAAACTTTTTGAACTTTCCGGCAATGTTGCGAACTGAGCAAGAAGTCAACCATGCCTACTCCCACGCGAAAGAGTATGAGGAACATAGCATTCAACGCTTACGCCGCACACGCAAGCGTAAAAGAAACAGTTGCCGGTGCTGTGCACAGACATTCTGCTACCTACACACTCGCGCACGCACATTCTCACATCGTCTTCCTGCATAGCTTATTCCCGAGTCAAAAAATTCGAGAAATCAGCTGCCCGTGAGGCTGATGGCGCATTGGGATACAAATTTTGCATTACTTTTTCTTTTTCTTCTTCATCTTCGCCCTCGATTCTACTCATTTATTCATCGTTAGCTTCGGAGGAGTCAAGAATACCGTTTCCCGTTTGCTGCTTCAAAATGTTTAAGGTGCATATTAGTCATCATATATGTTGCATTTTGTTCTTAATTGCATACGCTTATGTTCACAGAGTATCTACAAATCATGATATATTTAACCGCTCAATGCTATCACCTGATCCGATAATTTCAAAAGTGGGTAAGAACACAAAACGGAAGAAAAGGCCATTTAGTGAAGCAGCACTGAAGTTATTGCGTTAACTCTTCCGAAGCTAACGATGAAGAAATGAACAGTTATTTAGAAATATAGCATCATTGAATTTTTAAATCATATATTATAAAATTTATTTTTATTTTAAACGGCTTTATACCATTTGTATTGGTCTATTATGTTATTTTATGTAATTTTTCAGACGTAAAACGTGATATTTTAGTTTCAGTTTACTCAAATGTTCCACCGTGTTCCACCGTGACATATATATGAAATGAAAGGCACTACATCACAACACTTAAAGTCGCTGAGGATGGCTGCGCATACTTGCGCCTTTTTGAAATAAATCACCTTAAAATTGACTATAAAATTATATGAAAACTGCAACAGCTCACAATCCCATAAGCTTAGAGCTTCGCACTCTTCAGCAAAAAGTTGTATTTTTACTATATCTTAAACCTTACTGAACATCAAAACTACGTAAAAATGGAAATAAGCAAGTAAAATTAGGAAAACTGATATTAAGGGGGTTTGTTATTGTGTAGCTCAATATCTTTTTTCCTTTAAGTAATAGAAACTTTTTTCGTTCACCAAATACTCTTTAAATAACGTCCTCTACCACTTTTCCTTAGAGACGGTTTATTTTGGACCTAAAATAAAAAAGTTAATTTCTCTATATATTGACCCACCCCCTTAATGTAATATTTTTTTATCTAACAAAAAAATACAACAAAGACCAAGAAACTTTTGCGAAGACACTAATGCAGAAAACTTAATAGTTTCGCCGCAAAAGCTGATGTCCGCCTATTTTTCAAGCCGTCCCACTGTGCGTCGCTCCGTGGGATGAAACCAAAATCTAGGTGGACAAAAGTAATTACGCTAAAACCGTTAGTCCTAGGTATAAAGTGTATTCGGAGTAAATTTGTTATTTTAACTTCCGCATTATTTGGTGTATATGACATTAGGGTGACCATCATAGTAAGAGAGCGGAAAACATAAACTTTTTTACGGCTTAAGTTAGCTGGATAAAATGTTCAGCGAAGTTAAAGAACATTAAATTTTGAGTAACTCTGCTAAAGAAATAAAGGTTTTATCTCTTATTGTTGATGGACTAGAGCTATTTGAAGTTTTTTGGTCGGGGTGGACCTAAAAAATCCGTTTTTTCTTTATATCTCCTTTCGTGTTTATTTCTCACAAATCATGCCTTCTAAGCACTTTCACATGCATAAAAAACGCACATTTTGTTCAAGGGAATCAAGTCGCTATCTCCTTCGGTTCCGAAACTGCAAGCATTTTTCTAAAAAATTGCTTTTACTTTACTTTTTTCATATGTCAATTTTTCATATGTAAAAACTGCTCAAAGGCAGAAGATTTAGTAATATATTGGTCTCCGAAATTAATAGAGATCACATCGGTCCAGGTCGGCCCTTTTTTGCTAGACCGTATTGAATAATGAAGTAAAAATTACTGGTTTACTTACCAGATTTCCAATTTTTCCGTTAATAGAATGAATTAAAAAAAACGAAAATATCACACTCCCACAATCCTGCAGTCAGTTGTTAAATAGGGGTATTATTTACTCTTGATTTTTGATTTTTTTAAGACGAACGTCGAAGAACGGATAATATTCAATCCTTGAAAAAGATTTTAATACAAAGTCGAAACGTCGAAACGAATTAAAAAAAAAGTGTTCTGATTTCCATAGCAGACCGAAAAGCCAGACAAATCAAGATTGAAAAGCAAGCAGGCGATATATTATGTTCTATTCGGAATTATCACGTTTTTTGTGCTCCGACTTTGTTTATATGACTATACCACTTTACCAAGCAAAATTTGAACCAAATTTGTCTCTAAACTAATTGTTATTTGTTGTCAACAATATTGCTAAATTATGGTTTGTGGATAATAACTAACCCTACTAGTGTTCCATCTAAATTCCATGGTTTGCTTGGCTTAGACGGCAAAAAATTATGTACTTATGTAATCTTTCTCCAGATAATATTTTTTCTGAATTCATGACAATTTCTTTTTTTTTTGTATTATTATGCAAAAATATCTGTTTCCTATGCTTGGTTCAAGAGTTATGAATTTTTAAAATAGACGACGTGTGAGAAAATTGGAAAATTTGTCTTACAACTTCAGAAAAATTTATTCATGCATTCAAGTCTATAAACTACGCACGTGTGTTTAAAAATTCATGAAATTCTGGGATTTTTCAGCATAAACCAATGCGATAACTTTAAAAGACGCCCGCATAACAACGAACATAAATAGTTGCCCAATCATCAATTTCACTTAATCTTTCCATTTTGTCCATTGCTCGTTGGTCGAGTGCGCCAAACTCGCTGTGATCAAACGAAGCACAAGAATAGTAGTGGCTTGCTCCCGTGAGATCCGCGACAACTCTAGACCAACTTCATAATTCCATAGAATATTTACCTAGAATTTACATTTACCCATAGAAGGTGAAATTATTTAGATAATAATTAGTTTAGTGTCTAATCCGAATTTTTTGGAAATTGTACGTCGCTGACAGTCAAATAAGGATCATCGGAGGACAAAGGACAAAGCAATTACTAGGTCATTTTTACTATCTTATTGTGGAACATACATTTCTGATATAAATTGGGGTTTAATATCAAAGGGGAACACCAAGGTTTAAAAAATTCGCCAGCACAACTGATAGTTGAAATAAAACGGAAATTAAGTCGTTCGGTGAAAAAACATCTGCAGTGTTGATCGAAAAAGTTCCAACACAATTGACGCAAAAGAATGCTTTCCGTTTCCGATAATTTTAATTACTATAAAGTTGAGTACAGCAAAGATTACTCTTTGCTGGTTTAAAAATTAAGAGAAAGAGAAGCCGCTGAAGGCAAACCGAAGGCGCCCGCCATCCTCGTTTACGCCGGTGCCGGTGCCGGTGCCGATGCGGGACCACATTGTGTCCGCACATCGTCGTCCTGCTGCCGGTTAAAACCTAGTTTGGGGTGAAAACAGGCAACACGTACCGCGCACATTTTCCGTTGCATCGAAAACACAGTTGGTGCAGCGAGCGAGAGAAAAAAAACGATCACCGACTACAGAGTAGCATCACATTCGTGTTCGTTTCGGGATGCAGTCATGCGGTGTGTGCAAGCTGTGTGCAAGATGCCAACTGCGGGTGGAAAGACCCAGCTACCGCCCACCACCGCCGGGAGAACAGGAATCCAAAACGTGACATTGCAGCAGCAGCAGCAGCAGCAGCATCTACGTTCCACTCGATCCGGTTGGCTTCTGCCTGACTGGCGCCATTGAAATAACATAAAAAGTTTTGCATCCTCGGTAAGATTTGTTCCTTTTTCCAGTTGACCAAATAAAATCTTCATTTTTGCTCAAGTTGATAGCAGAAATCATGTAGCCTAGGTTCGCTCCGTGTTTTGTCCACTCAAGTGCAAGTCATGCATGTGTGGTCAAGCAGCGTACGTAAGTTGCCAGTTTGATGATCCGAACACGTTTTCTCCATTGTCAAGATTTTCCCGAAAAGTTTTTCCCACCACCAAACAATGTTCGTTCGTTGTATGTTTTCGGTCGACCGATTGCCAAGCAGGATGCGCTCGGGAAGAATGGGATTCAGTGACTTTATTTTGGAATTTTGTTTTATGACGCAGCAAATATTAAGCTTCATTGATCGAATATATATGGCGGCTATCATCCGGCGAAGCCATCATCGTTGCATCAGCAATCAAACCTCGCCTCGCGCAATATGCCATTAAGCAACTTCAATTACATCAACTGTCAATCCCTGTCTGGTAGTACCACTGCACGGAATTTGTCTGGATTCATTTAACTTCCCGCCGGTCGCCGGCCGCCGTCGTTTGAACGAGCAGAGAGCACAAAGCTGGATCAATATTTTACGAAGCACTTTCGTGGGCAGCTGCTGTACCGTACTGTACTGTACTGACCTGCCCGCAAGCTTTATCCTCAATCAACCAGCCGTCATAACTAAAGCATGAAGCAATCAATAAACCTTTTGATTGGAAGCCACAAAGCCGGCAGTCGTAAAAAAACCCTTTGCACTGCAGTTTCTTCGCCGGTTCACCGTCGTCGTGTGAGAGAGGACGGAACGTCACAGCGAAAACTTAACGGCTGGGTTGGGGTGGGGGGTTCGTTTTGTGACGCGATTGCGATGATGGTCTGAAAATTAGTTGGGTGGGGGGAGTGTGTGTGTGTGTCTGTGACAGGCGGGGCTGGACGAGCATCAATCAATCCCATATTGTTGACTTTCAATGAAAGGAAAGCATGTGCAATTGCGAACGACAGAGAAAGAGATAGCGAGAGAGAGCAATGGCTGGAAAATTAGTAGAGTGGAGCAATCAGTAGAGTTGTTACCGCAAACTATTGTTTCTGGTAAACACTTCGATGCACAACTACTGTGATCAGCGACGGAAACGCGAGGTTTTGCTAAATAAATATTGAACCCGTCTGTACATGGAGAGCACTGAGTGACAGTGCGGTTCCGAAGAAGACACGGAATCGTGCTGTTGTTGGAATGTTTATTATTTATCTGTTTTATAGATTTTTGCTTTACTCCTCTTCGATCGCGCTTTTCACTAGGGGAAACATTTTTATTCCGTTTGGTGTGGGAGGAACATCGAAATCATATTTTTATAGATTTATTGCTTTGCTACTTTATTGTTTATTTTTTGCCGGACCATTTCAGAAGATGTTTGAACAGTTTTTTCCCTGCTACAGTGGGAGTGGGATGTACCGATGTACGTGATTTTCCGTTCGAGTTTATTTCCTGGCTGAATCCTTGTTCAGGGAGCCGATGTCCGAGACTAGTATTGACACTTGGAAAGGCCATTCAACAGAAAACACTATTCGAACGGAAAGTGGTAACTTTCAAGTGCTTCTTTATGGGAGTTTCGATCCATCATCCGTACTGTCCGGCGGCGTCAGTGTCTATAAAGACAAGTAGCGATTTCCCCGGAAAATAGCTTGTGTTTACGTTTGCACTCGTAAATACCGTATGAGTAAATATTCCCGCATCTAGCAGGTAAAAGGGAGTTTTCATGTTATGTCAAAGCTTTTGAGGTATTTATGATACTGATAAACAAGTTATGGTGGTTATAAATGTAGCGGATTTTGTTATCTAGGATCAGTCAGTTTTAGTATACTAATCTAGATTCAAAGGGATTAAAACTGTATAAACCATAAAGATTTTTATCTCGAAATTTTTTTGTAGAGTCCGATTCGTTTGCCTCCACTTTTCAAATAAACGAAAGTAGTTATTAATAAATGTTGAAATCAAGAATTCACCCTTTTGTCTAACCATTCGACGCATTCCACCGTAATCAACGTCCATAAATCAAAACTAGTATCGACACAACATCGCATTCCTGGCCAGGCATTTCCTCCCATCATCGTAACGCACGGTTTGACCAGGCGTCACGAAAGCGGACGAGTTGCGTGAAAACCCGCGCCTGGAACGGTGACCGAAACCTACGACAGAACCTTCCGAACCTTCCATGATTTTGTGCCGCAATTTCTTTAATTGAACAAAAAAAGTATTTATTTCTTTTGTTGGACAAACAATCCCCAGCAACAATTGAGGGCTCCATCACCTTAGGCGACCCGATAAAATCTTAATCACTGCCCAATCTACTACTGGGAGGTTTATTTACATGCCTAAACGGGCCACCCCATCGGCTTTTTCTTTCCAGCTACATAGTTTTCTTGCTCCTTAAGAAAGAAGAAGGAAGAAAGCATAATAAGTGGAAGGGTTTCCCATTTTGCTCGCCGTCCACTGTGATCCCCTTGATTTATAAATACATTAATGACTTAATTAGAAGCTTCGAACTGCGCGGCAACGAAGCCGCGAGGGCTTTACTATAATTCCAATTAGTATTTTAAAACTAGTCCTTCGGCTAATAAACCTTGTAATAAAAAGTCCTTTTCAGCAGAATATGTACTTAGTTTCAACCGCGCACATTTTATGTGCAGCAACGAACGTTGCTTTCTACCCCCGCAGTAAGACTTCAACACGACCATAATTTATCGCCTGGTAAAAAGTATCACCGCTGCAACGAATATATTCAAATGAGTGATTCATGTAACCGTAATCGAACCGAATGTGCTCTGAACTGCCGACTGCTGACTGCACCCACGGTTGTTGTTGTTGTTTTTAGTGCCTTACCACATTCAGAGCGAACATTACAAGCGGATTCCTTTGCATTTCAATTCCGAATAGCACCTCATTTGTTCTCATCAAAAACGAAAGCAAGGTGCTAGGCTAGGCCTCCGTGGGCCCCCAGCAGCAGGAGCCGTCAGGGTGTTTAAAAATTTATGATTTCCCGCCACAATGCAGTGTGTGGTGGGCAACCGAGTACACAAAATTATGAAACCATTGCGAGCAAACAGCAGCGGTGATCGATGGCTTCGGCACACGTTCGCCAGCAGGCTTTTGTCCCTGCCCACACTGCAATGCAATGCAATGCAACCAACGAACGCAGCGGTACAGTACAGTACGGGGCGTGGTTCCGTACAATAGACTAATAACCTATTGCGCCGCACAATTGGCCTCCATCGCCTCAGCGAACCCGGCAGGACCTTTGAATCCGTGTCACATCATTTCTGTGTGTGCACTAAATATAACCGAACTCGGCAGGCTGGGTTACGTTTGCTTACCGGTTGGTTACTCAATATCAATCAGAGTGAATTATTCAATCCAATTGCAATCGGCCAAGCTAATAACTGCAATTGATTTGTTCTTTGTTTACGTTCTTGTGGGTGATAAGCGATACCCCCCATACGTTTGATTGGGAGCCAATCTGCCCTTCCTCGTTGCCAACTTGGCCCTCCTCGGTCAATTGAGATTGTGTTCAAGTCTTACTGTGCCTATAAATATGATGATGATGATGGTGGTGATTTGGAAGTGTACACAAAACCATTAAAACCTAATTTTAATCAACCCTTTTTCAGTGAGGCAACTTAGATCTCTACGACGTAGGCAAAAGCTAAACGGATTTTAAATGTTACATTTTCATTTGGCTGTGCCATCACAGCCAAGTCAAGTGTCATACAAAACTTTTTCAAATTTTGTTTGGTTAAAGCGGTATAGTCAAATAAGTAAAGTCGAAGTACAAAAGTAAACTATTCCGCTTCCTTTCAACTAGCTATGACGATTGGCCAACAGTTACCTTGGAGCTCGCAGGAACATATCATTCATTATTCTTTAACTGTTCGAATCTAAATTTAAAGCATACAATCTGTAAATGTTAATTCCTAGTACAACTAAGAATTTAAAAAAATGTTTCAATAAAATTCATGGCAGTATCTAAAACAGGTTTAAAGCCAGGTACTTTAAACCTGTTCTGTGGCAGGAGCGGAATTCTTTCGTCCTCATACCTTGCTGCTTCATCGAAAGATGATTGCTGATTTTGAAGTGATTCGAAAATCACTTTTCTAAATAATTTGATAGCGTCAATACGACTTTCCCATCACAGACTAATCTCAAGATTTTTAGTCTTGACCTTGGAATGAGGTCATACATATATTTAATATTTTTTTGAAACGATGGTTCTACAATTGATGAAGGGACGGTAGGGGAAAGAAATGAAAATTTTTTTTTTTTTTTTGGTGAAGGAGGGGGAAGAGCGGAAAGGAAGGGGGGGGGGGGTATTGGTAGCTATGCTTGACAAGTAGTCATTTTGACTCCTACCTTTTGTCCAATACAATACGCGCCGAGAAACGCGGCTAACATACGCTGACGGACGAACAGCGTCACGTGCAGTACCTTGCAAGTCGTAAGGGCCGGCACAGTGTCGTCGTCCTGAAAGTAAATAGTAGTTAGATTAAAACTTCTCGCTCGGTGGTAATCTGCAATTGATGCAGGAAGCGGCACAATATGTGTCGATAACACAACCAACACGCGTAGCTATCCTTGAGAAGTGGATTTTGCGGTCTCCTTTTGTCCAGCGCCTCTATGGTTCAAAGGTACAAGTACCAGCGAACCACATGCCCTGGAGGGTGTTGTGGGTTCGAATCCGGTTATAATCTCAGATTACAGCTTGGTTCGACTCATGCACCTTCCAGTATTGGACAAAAGGTAGGAGTCAAAATGACTACTTGTCAAGCATAGCTACCAATACCCCCCCCCCCCTTCCTTTCCGCTCTTCCCCCTCCTTCACCAAAAAAAAAAAAAAAAAAAAATTTTCATTTCTTTCCCCTACCGTCCCTTCATCAATTGTAGAACCATCGTTTCAAAAAAATATTTCCCATCACGTTTATCTGAGTATTTGAATTCTTAAGTTACGTTGCAAATAGGTTTTCATCAGAATAATCAAGGCTATAATTTTGTAGCACTGCAATACGGATTTTTTTTTTTTTTTGACGTAGGACTACGTCTTTGTTTACTATACTGGGACTGGGTAGCACTTTGTGGAAACGAAAATAGAAGTGTAACGTTTGAATGAAAGATTTCAAATGCTAATAACTACTAAACTACTGAACGAAACTGAACAATTTATATGTCGTTGGATAGATAAAATGACCAGCAATTTTAGGGAGGTGAGAGAGCAATTTTATGGGGGGCGTAAGAGGGGGGGGGGCTCCTACACAAATGAAACACAAATTTCCTCAAAATTCGAAAACTAATCAAGCAAATGGAACCAAACTTGGAATGTAGGGGTTTCAGAAGGCAAGAATTTTTTCTATGGTAAATTGAGACCCCTCCCCTCGTTAGGAGTGGGGGCTCCCATACAAATAATATACAAATTTCCTCATAACTCAAGAACTAATCAAGCAAAAGGAACCAAAATTGGCATGTGGAGGTTTTTGGAGGTAAGATGTTTTTCTATGGTATACTGAAACCCCTTCTTCTTCGGAAATCGGTTTTGGTTTGTGTAAAAGCTGTCTTAAACTGAAATAAAAGTGTAATCGTGCTACGGAGCAATGGAGTTTGGCAGAAAAGTGATGTTTTTTAGTTCAAATTGTGAAGTTAATAGCAGGGCTTCAGTGGATTATCCGACGCTAGTACAGTTTTATTCTGCACAAATACCTATACAGCATGTGATATAGCTAAGGGATAGAGAGAGTAATTCCAATTGGAAAATTGTGCGATGCTCTTTCATTCTCAGTATCACTAGTGGTGTGAACAAGTGCTCTAATTTTGAGAACAATTGAATTAACGGCGGTGCTTCGAGCTAGTGTTTTGTCTCTCTTTTTCTCCTGTATTTAATTTGAAATTAAAATAATGATAGTGTGTGCACGGTAAGGAGTGAATAATGCTTGGAGAAGACGGACATCGGCGGTAGTATACAGAAAAAATGGAGATGGCTTCTATTAACTCCCACAAGTGACTTGATGAGCATAGCAAATATAGCAGTAGGGATAATAAATGAGCTCGATGACATTTGCCTTACGCACGTGACGTTGTGCTAATTGTTAATGCTGTTGCTAGATTTTGCACGTTATTTTTTTGCTTTCCTTCGGTTATACTCTGGTAAAAAACATCCAGCCTGTTAAAAAAGATACAATTTTATATGCTGACTATAACCCGTAATCACTAACAATATTGTTTTCACTTTATGAACATTTACATTTACGCTTGTGACTGTTCTGCGATCGATCTTATTGATCCTGGAAATTGATCGATTTTACATCGTTTTATGGTTCAATAGCATAATTATTTTCTTTTGATTAATTTAGGTGTATATTATTCATAGCAGTTTTCCACAAATTTTCGAATATGTGGCATTTTATTGGTTGTTTAGTTTGCTTAATGAGAGGATGAATTCATAAAAAGGAATAGTTTGATAGGTTGCCTCATAAAGAATGCTCTAGTTTGACATGCTCCTTTTCATCTTGTTAGGGCCACTTCACTCTGCAACTTCGTCAAAGGCATTTGATAGGCTGCTGACAGTCTAGAAAATCAGTTTTACTATTTTGCCTAGGCAATTTTTAAAGAACCTCTCTTAATAACCCCTTTGGTGCTGATTTTCGGTAGTGGCGTGCGCATAGAAAAGTTATGTCTGAAAGGATATTTTTCGGTTCGCAGGCCCTTTTCGTGGTAATATTATTTTGAATACTTTTCGGCGTTCCCGGGCATTCCCGGGCGATCACTAACACTTATAAGCAGTGGTTACTCCCTTGGGATAAGAGAAGGCGTTAGTAGTATCGTCCTTTGCGGTGTATATGCGAACCTTTTACTATGCTCAGTCTAGTTCTTGTGTCTTTGCTGAATCTGTACGTGGCTACACTTTCAAGGATATTTTTTTCATAAACATGAACCTGTATATCCCTTGGTCCCTCCTTTCGCCCATTTATTGTACTTTCGAAAGCTTATTGCAGGGTTTTTATATCGTGGATATGAAAATATAGCAAAACTCCCTACGGCCGGCTGTTTGGAGTTCAATTTGCTACTAATAATGACAATATGTATCGGTAAGGGCCCAACAATATTTCGACTGTTGGTTTAAATTATCTGCAAACATAAATCTGTCGACATAACTAAATTATCTTAAACAAGCTTTTCGAAACGGCCGGCTCAATAAAGGTCGAATATAAGAATAACGCTAAAAAAAATAAATATAAAAAAATACATAATAATATCTTTATAAAAAAACAAACGATCACATCACTTATCAAGGTGAATCCCGATCCAACGAAACCTACCTTACTAACAAAATTTAACTCCTTCCTGTAATCTTTGCTGGGATGCAGAGGTTAACACGGTCCCTAAAACAACAAAAATTACACTAACACTCCTTCCCCAATCCCACCTGATTGCAAGGACGTGGCCGGCGCAGTTATTGATCCTTCATATATCGAGTCACTGAATTTTGCACAGTGAGAATGACCGGTCACTCCCAACCACATTCGTTTGATTCATTGTGCAATTTCATTGATTCGGATCAATCGCTGAGTGCAACCATTGATATGTGCAATCAGTCTAAGCTAAGCTAAGGTATACTGAAACCCCTTCTTCTTCTAAGAAGGGGGACTCCCTTTTTTTTTGTGTGGATATTATCACTACGACCAGCATTTTGATCTATTGTGATTTTATCCAGGTGTTGTTCCCCTCTTCGTTGTTATTGCAGTATCGCTATAGAGTGAGCGAACTGCTTATTATCCGTGCTTAAAGTGTCGGTGTGTTTTTCACCCCGTTTTCTCTCTACGCTTCTTACTACTTTTCAACCAATCTAGCTCTAGAGGAAGGAAGTGCGGAGACTAGTTATAATTTGTCCTTGGACAAGAGGCTTCATTCGCACCTCAAGCACGTACCACTCTTATAACTTGCCCTGGCAAGAGGCTTTCTTTGCTAGTAAATGCAGAATGCTGTAGTAAAGATGTGGAGGGGCCTGAGAATAAACCCATGCTAAAGTCACTTAACATAGAATGGCCTGATTCTACTAAGATTCGAACTCACGACCACTCGCTTATC
Organism: Sabethes cyaneus; assembly: GCF_943734655.1. NCBI lineage: Eukaryota > Metazoa > Arthropoda > Insecta > Diptera > Culicidae > Sabethes > Sabethes cyaneus. Next base: position 235,259,285 of record NC_071354.1, read on the forward strand.
AAGGCAGACTCGGTAACTTTGAGGCTACAGGGCCCCCATACAATTGAAATACAAATTTCCTCATAACTCTAGAAGTAATCAAGCAAATGGCACCAAATTTGGCATGTGGGGTTTTTTGGAGGCAAAAATTTATTTTGAATTTATTTATTTTATGATGGTTTGGGACCCCTCATCCCTGTGGTAGGAGGATAAGGACTCTCATACAAATAAAACAGAAATTGGTCAATCATTACCATTTCAACCTCTGTGATGCACACAAATGATTTTTAAAAGAAATTTCTATGTCTCACCCCCGTCCACGTGTTTTCATAGTCACCATTGCAGTGCATATTTCGCTCTTCTCTTTTGAACATTCACTTAAACAATGGCGCTCACAGAGTCTTATAAACATACATATGCCAGAAATGCAGTTTACATTAGTTTTTGATCTGATATAGTCCTACGTCACCCTTTCGTACAACGCTTAGGGCTGTATACCTTGTAGTTTTTGACGAAGTACAAACGGAAAACGTAGAATGGTGTAGCCGTATGACCGATGAACTGCAAGCACTACTTGGAGAAATTCTCATAGTCCATCGGCAAATGTCGGGAGAGTACGCTGGGCCGGTCATGTTGCAATAATGCTGGACAACTGTGCAATGAAAACTGTTCAAGACCCCCTTCGGAATTAGGAATAGAGGGACCCTACTTGCTAGATGGCTCGACCAGGTTGAAGCCGATTTACTTGTGTCGAGACGCTCAATGACTTGGCGGCAAGTTACCCGAGCAGGAGCGAAGAGCAAAATAATACAAACACAATATCAAACTGTGATATAATAGTATATTTTGTTATTGAATAGATATGGAGATACATTGATAGCACATTTTGTTGTTGAGTAGATTTTTAAAACAGTGGTTATAAGATGAGTATAATAACTGATTTAGTACTCGGGTACCCAGCACTAAGAGCAAGAGAGTAAGAGGGTACCCAGCAGCAGAGAATACATCTAAATACAGCACGAGCCCTCCCGGCTCTATGTTAAGGGAAGCGCCGGCCCTGACTCGACTATCCAACCCAAACTCCCATTTTGCTCTTAGGTTCAGTTTTGCGATGTTAAGGAATGTTGTCAATACCAGTGAAGATATAAACTTTCATTATGGGGAAGTCATGCGTAGCTGCTTATAGATGAAATTTACAATTGTGGAACTATGCTAGTTTCCACAACTGTCATGCGGATACTTTTTTATTGTTGTAAATCCGACGTTTTGGACGTTTATTTTCAAACTAGCTTTGCGGTCTGCCCTTGGTCGGGATCGGGAGGTAGTTTTATGGCGGCCATCAGGAAGTTCTGCTGGGGCTCAGAGTTTTATAAACGGTTTTATGAAATTGTTCACGAAAACCGTTGGAGGAACGTAATAAAACTTGTTACATGAGATTTCGCCGCTTGTATATTTACGTGTTGATTTCTGTTTGATAACCCTTTATTATTACCCAAGTAACAATTTGGGTTTTATTACACACTTATGATGGCGTTTAAGACCAAAATTGGTCTTCAAAGCCGTCATAAAAGTACAATAAAGCCGACATTGTTGCTTGGGTATTTAAGCTGTGATTCTATTACAATTTTTTGGATTATTCTAAACAAATGTATTTATTATTCGAGCGTCTTAGTAGAATACCTGAAAAGATTAAAAAATTGGCAATATTCTGAGTAATTCTCGTTGAAACGGGACCACTACTGACGCGAGGTCTTCAAATATTGGAACTTGTGCACTTAATTGGTTGAAAATGGTTAAAAAATAAGAGTAACATTTTTAATACCTCGAAGTAGTGGACCCCTCGTTCGCCAAGGAGCCTAACAGTTTCAAAATAAAATTGCATTTTCAGCATACCTTGAGATCTATATCATGTAAAATTTCATAAATTTGCAATGAAACAACTAACAAATTGCCTGGTTCTGTAAAGGATAAGAACAGGGCTTTCAAATGGAGTAAAAAAAAATTTGGCGGCCATCTTGGATTTGGTCGCCATATTGGATTTTATCAATAAATCGCTGTTTTCGCCATGAGCCCTCAAATCGATTTTCAATTTAAGACTACCACTACCACAAGCTGAGAAAATATGCTACAAGAAACATTCATCAAATTAGATTTTCAGTGGCATTAACTAAATGAAAAAATTAGTTTTCTGAGATTTATATATGAGTTTAAGAGATTTATAAACCTTGATACAGATAATTAACTGTTTCGTTTAATTAATGCCACTGCACATCCAATTTTATGAATGTTTCTTGTAATATTTTTTCTCAGCTTTCCGATGGTGGTCTTAAAATTAAAATCGGTTGAGGGGATCATGGCGAAAACGGCCATTTATTGATAAAATCCAACACGGTTCCAAATCCAAGATGGCCGCCAACTTTTTTTCACTTCATTTATAAGCCCTATCACTCCTTTTTACAAAACTGTGTCGTTTGTAGTTTGTTTCGAAGCAAATTTTGAAAATATCACAATAATTATATGAAAATTGTGAACCTTGCTACGGATAACTGGTTGTTTTATTCAGGTAATGGAATTGCATGCCTAATTTTATGAATGTTTCTAGTAGCAATTTTTCAGCTTTCTAATGGTGGTCCTAAAACGAATATGGGTTATGGGGCTCATGACGAAAACGGCGATTTATTGAGAAAATTCCAAAATAGCGACCAAATCCAAGATGGCCACCAAAAAAATTTTACTCCATTTGAAAGCCCTGTTCTTCTTCTTTACAGAACCGGGCAATTTGTTTCATTGCAAATTTATGAAATATCACATGATATAGAACTGAAGGTCTGCTGAAATTTTTTTTTTAAACTGTTAGGCTCCTTGGCGTAAGGGGTCGACTCCCAAGTAGCACACTTTAGGTCCATTCAGTTGAAATAACCGGATTACGACTGAATTTAGTCATATTTCGGTTATCACAACAACTTTGCAACAACCGTGCTAGTGGGACTATTTCGAGGTATTAATAATGTAATTCTCTTTTTTCACCAATTAAATGCAAAAGTTTCAATATTTGAAGACCTCGCGTCAGTAGTAGCCCCGTTTCAACGAGAATTACTCTACTATTTATTTCTACCATTTTATTATATGCAGAAGCTGTTTAGCGGTTAATGAAAGAATTTCAAGCTAATTCAAAGACGATCAGTTAAGAGCACAGGAGATTTTATTGAAAACTTAATAACTTTAGGTAACATTGAAACTGTATAAATTATGATTTCACTCGATGCAACGACCTTGTTCTCTAGTGTTCCGGTGAACAAAGTCGCAAAACTTTTAGCGCAAAAATTGACAGCTTTCACAACTAAGTGAAAAACTAAAGTTAGGGGTTACTTAAAACTAACCCAACTTTGTATGGAGGAAAATTATTTCGAAAATCGAGGCAACTTTTACAAGCAAAAACAGGGAGCCCCAATGGGAAATCCCATGTCACCTTTCCTATGTGAGCTATTTTATTTTATATACATATTTGTTTTCATACCAACAGACATATTGTTGACCCAATGATAACTTTATTCTAACTAGTAGGAAAATGTTTAAAAAGTTGCCACGAATAGTCCCATGAGTAAGGTGAACATCGAACCCAACCGACGCTTGGCTAACAACTCGATGTATCCCACCGAACGCCCCCCCAAGTAACAATTCCAAGTTTTATTATGTTTACGTTACGTTTGTGTAATGGTTTTTATTACCAATTACTTAAAACCGCTAATAAAACTATGAGCTCCACCAGAACTTTCTGATGACCGCTATAAAACTGCTTTCTGACCATGTGGCCCCTCAGAATGTTTTCATAACCGCTATAAGAATCAGGTTCTAGCCTCAAATAGTCGTATTACACTCTGCTGAAAGCAGCAATAAAACCGGTTACGCTTTTGCTGCTTGACAGCTATCGCCATAATTTAAAAAAGCTTTTCGTTTTTCGGTATAGTAAAAGCTAAATAAGTTAGCTTTATCAACTTGAAAATACATCCGCGAGCAGCAAAGTTAAAGTTTTATTGTCAGATTATTCTTATCGATGTGGTTTATAGCGACCATAATAAAATAACCCCTAAAATATTTATTAAATTTTAAGCAATTTCGTTGGTTTGCAGCATGTGCGCATTTAATTTCATCGTGCATATTGATATCATAAATGGATAAAATCAACGCGCCACTAACATTTTGCAATTTTTGAAAACTGGTTGTTTTAACAAAATAAAAATATTCAGTTAGTCAATCTCAATTTCTAGCAAAATCATTAAATTTAGTTGCTTCCTCTGACAGGAAAACCGATTGATAATAACTTTCTTTCTGCAAAACACTTTGCTTGATGATTTTTTCTTCGCGAGCTATAACAAAATACTAGAATATGGCGATATGACTTCGCATAAAAAATGGTTTTGGTGTTAAACCTTAGTATTTTTCATAATAGCAGCAAAAAATTGTTTGGTCAGGTGGTACCATTTTAATAGCTCTATAAAACTAACAGATTTATTGCGGTTTGACACGCAACCGCGATAAGATCAATTTTGATTGGTGCGCCATTTTGTATTGCTATGCCACACTTATGGCAAGTTTATAGGAGACGTGGTGCAGCCAACATGTTTTAATGTGGTAATATAAGCAACCACAATAAATTTGCTTTATTAACAACTCTAGCAACGATGTAGCTGATATGCTACTTGCAGGTGAGCTGTGAGCCAATGAGAACTACCAGGTACTTGATACTGGACTTTTTGTCTCAATCAGTTCACCACCGAGTTGATAGCCGAAACAGCTCGTGGTTTTTTTCCTGGAAAACGATACAACTGAACACTTACTAATGTTGAGCACCATTCTTTTTCGTTAAACCATCTTGAAAAGCTCTCCAGTTGCTGTTGCAGAAACATGGCGACTTCTACTTTTTTGACCTCGAGATGGATCTTAAGATCATCAGCAAAGGAAAGCCTGGGTCATCGTGGCGAAAAGTTTACAGCGTTTAAGTATAACATGAAGATGAGCGGGCCTAGGTGGCTACCTTGCGGAATACCGGACGTAACAATAAACTCCAGGCAGACTTCGCAGCCAGCTGTTAAAGTACAGGACAATTGCAGCGCCAGTTGCTACGATCCTATTGACTCTAACAGCTTCTCCCAGTCGAGATTCGAACATACGACGACTGACTTATTAGGCCAGCATCATACCTCGAGACCAACTGGGAGGTCAATAGTAGGACACTGGTCCCAAAATTACTTTTTCAAGTTATTTATGACAAACATAGCAAATACATTAAAGGAAAGAAATGTTTTACCAGATCGCTGGTGAAGATAAGTGGACGACATTTTTTGTATTTTTAAACAAGAAGACTTTGGCACTCTCTTAAAAATCATCAATAATGTTCACAAAGATATTAATTTTATATTCAAGGTGGAACAGAACAATAGAGTTTCGTTTTTACAGTTAGTTGCTATAAGAAATTCTACAAATTTCGGGTATTATTTCAAAAGGATATAAGTAACAATTTCAAGCAGCAATTTAAGTAAGTATTATTACGTTCCTCCAGTGGTTTTCATAATCAATTTCATAAAACCGCTCCACTAGAACCTTCTGATGACCGTTATAAAACTTCCTTCCGAACAAGAGACCTACTCTTCAGAAGGTTTTCACAACCTCTTGCAGAGTCAGACCATTAGTTCGAATAAGTTTATTACGCTCAGCTGAAAGCAGCAATGAAACCGATTATGCTTTTCGCTGCTTGACGGTAACCGCCGTCTAATAAAGCTTTTCACTTTGTTCGACAAACGTAAAAAGCATGAAACTTGCTGTGTAAATCACCCAAACAGTTTTATTAATTTGAAAATATATAGCCGTGAACAGAAAAGGTAAAATTTTACTAGAAGATCATCCAGGTCGATTTCATTTACAGCGACCATAATAAAATAACCGAAGAATATGCAATCAATTTTCAGCAGTTGCCGTAGTTGTGTAACATATGCGTATTAAATTTTATCGCCTATCGTTCCATAGCTACAGACAATCAACGCGCTATTATAATCACGCAATTTTTGAAAAACAGCTATTAATTTCTAGGAAAATCATTCAAGCTGCATTCTGATATGTAAACCGATTGATAATTTCCTTTCTGGAACTCACAGTTAGTTTCGATGAATTGTTGTATGGCGATTGGCGACTAAAAAACTACTAGAAAGCGGTAATATAGCCTCGCATAAAAAATGATTTCGTTGCTGAACTCTAATATTCTCCACCTCCAAGAGCACCTCTAATGCTTACTAATCGACGCACCTAATTGCCTATTTTTCCATCCTTTAATTATTATGAATTAATTTTTATCCATAATATTGTTGAAGGAAGTATGGTTTTATCTTTTGTGTTTTTAACTTTACAATTGCCCTATGCACCTCTGCTTAGAATTCTGTTTTGCTGTGGCGTTGTAGTCAAAAGAGCAAATAAGCGAAACGGAAAGAGCGTGCCAAGCCTGCCAAATACTAACGACGGCGAAGGACATGCATATTTTCTTTCACGTTACGCACCATGCGTTCCCATACACCACCCGATGTCGGATTGAAAGACAACATGATTTCTCTATTTCCCTAACGTATCTACGCGTTTGTTATTGTAGAATCAATTCCGAATAAGTAGATACGTTTACAAACGGAATGACCAAGTTGTTTTTCAGGCCGCATTTTTCGGTTCCACAATTAGGTGATATGTGGGTGATATATGAAAATTTGTAATGTGAGATGAGATCTCTTTTTCATAAAATACGTTTTTGGATCTTAAAATCTATAATCCTCTATGGTAAAATATATGAAGGTCATCATGTAGGGTGCGAAACCCATTCCAGTTGCATTACTTTACAGTGTGAACATAATAACCATCTAACTGATTCACACCAATTGCAACCAACTTGCAGCGGAAACTTTCTACCACTTTGTGCAACGTCAAAAGTGGTCTGTTGGCAATTTTTCGCTCCGTCGTCGTCGTCGTCGTCGCCGTAACCATTATGTAGGTACACAGTTGTCGTATAATTTGCCCTTCTTATCTAAATCGGTTTTATAATAAATAAATACGTACAATTATTACTGCTCCGGAGCCCGGAGGCTCCGCTAGCGCAACTCTGCGTCGCATCGGAGAAAAGCTCCAGTTCGGTTCGCCTTGCATGCCATGCTGCTGACCACGAAGCAATCTTGTTTACGACTTTGGAAAAGCGACTCCCCTTCGGCAGTCCAACGACGGCAACGACGACGACGACGACGACGATAGCATAAAAATACGAACATTCACCCACTCACTCGTACTGCCAACCAGCCAGCCAACAAGAGCGCGGCGGACGTTCCGTAGAAAATTGTTCCTTCAGCGAAACGAGTTAAAACTCAATTTAGCAGCACTTAAGCAGGAATTATGAATTGTGTATTATGTGTGGTTACAATTTCGTTGACTATTTTTTGCGTTTGCCATCGAGAATGCTGCTGCTGCTGGTCGTCGTAAGACTGAACACGCGACAGACGAACGGACGGTTGGTTGGTTGCTTGAGGCAGACCAGCGACGATGATTGAAGTCGGACGGAAAGTCAGGTTTATTTGGTCAATTCCGGAGAAGCGCCGGTCCTCGCTCGCTCGCTCGCTGACTCGCTGGCTCGCTAAGTCGGGCTTCGGGCTTCAGGACACCAACCAACCAAACCTACGAAGCGAACGTTATGATTTATCGCTCTCGGAAAAGAAAATTACCATCATTAATTTGATGACTGTTTCCAATAATTTTTTTGCGAGGTATTCTTAGCAATGCTTCAACCCGGTGGGTATATACTGAAATAGTTCAGTGAGTGTTGGAAAATATAACGGGTGTGCTGAATAAGATCGCCGGAGGCTTTCTGTCTTTCGTGCTTTGCCATGAAGATGACACGTCACGTGGGTTGAGCTTCTTTTTTAACCTTTGAGCTCCAAGTGCGTTGCTGCTGATATTTAAGTAGAACGGAAAAGGTCAACATGGAAAATTCGAGGTTCGGGGAATCGTCTGGTCTAAAACATACCCAATTATTAATTACTACTTCAAGAGGGGATGTGTAAATGTCATTGATCAATAAATAATCCAATCTTTTTCTCGTTGGATAGCTTCAATTTATTTACAAAGATTACGACTTTGGAAAAGATTTCTTATTTATGCAGAAGGTAACAGATTATAATTGATATCGAATCTCGGCTGAGCGGTACTAGAGTCAGTAGGATCATTGCACTAGCTCCGTAATTGTCCCGTACTCTAATTAACCGGCTGCAAAGTCTGTCAGTAAACAAGGGCCAAGACTTAAAGACTGTTATAACCCAAAGCTTTGCGTTTTTCATTTCCACATTTATCCAAGTCCATTTATTAAGTTAAGTGACGGTGGAAAACTCTGAAGAAAGCTTTGCCACATGGATTGCTTTTTTGAAATAGTTTTTTTTTCTTGTTTGTATATTTCTAATCTTTCGATGGTAATATTTTCGTGAAGAAATTTTTTGATATTCCTGGGATCATAGCTGAAAAACTCAATTTTCTTGAATACATACTTACCTAATTTAAATCTTCACACTTCATAAATCAAGCAACCAACATCAAAGCAAACAGTTTCTAAATAAAATGTCAGCAAATTTTCGGGGCATATTCACAGATAGATTGCCGATGGACCTAGAGGTAGTCCGTCTTCTGTCGCTCTCCAGCAAAAGAAGTAGAGAAGGAAAAATGAGAAAGAAGGAGTAAAACGGAAAAGGGCACGAAGAAAAACATTATAAAGACTGGACAAACGGGTTAGCAAAAAGGAAAAGCGCGAAAAAAAAACCATAATAAAAACTGGCATGATAAAAAGAAATTTTAGTGTAAAGAAGGTAAAAAAGACTTTAGTGTAAAGAAAACAGGTAAAGAAGAAAAGAGGGGAGCAAAAGAGGAAGAACAAAAGTAAGAAACGAGGAAACTGGACAGAAAAAGAAGAATAACAAAAGAGAAAAGTAGAAAGAACCGTAACAAAAAGGGAGAAAACGAAGATAAACTGAACATAAAAACAGAAAAATGGGACAAAAAGGAGAAAAACGGGATGGAAAAGGAGGAAAAGAAAGAGACATAATACGGGAGTAGGAAAATGAAAACACGAGATGAAAAAAAGAGTAAGAACGGGATACAAAAAGAGGTGAGAAAAAATGAAAGCGAAAGGCATAAAGGATAGAACGGATAAGATAAAAGGGTAAAGAGCAGCATATAATAAGAGGAAGAAAAGAACATCAAAACAGAATCAAAACAGAAATCAAAAACGGAATAGTAAAGGAGTTGTGAAGCGAAAACACGACGAAAATCAGGACTGAAAATAAGGAAAAAGTCGAAACGCGACAGAAATTGATAAAAAACGATACAAGAAAGTAGAAAATTGTGAAGAAAAACACAACAAGCAAAAGAACCCGAAAGGGAAAAGAGGACAACGAAAAAGAAAATAGATAAAAGAAACAACGAAACAAGGAAAATAGAAGCTACACGGGATATAAGTGAAAAATGTGACAAAAATAATACAGAAAAGTAAAACAGGAAAAATGAATTAAATAAAAAGGTAGAATGGGAATAAAACGAAAAACGAGCAATAAAAAGGTAAAACTGAAGACGAAAGGGACAAAAGGAACTCATAAATAAAATCAACGCGATAGCAAAGAAGGAAAAACGAGACATCAAAAAGAGAAAAAACGGAACAGACGAATAGAAGGAAATGAAAGAAGTTAGAAAAACACCAAACCTGGAAACGTAAAAAAGGGAATAAAAATGTCTAAATACGAAAATAAAAATTGAACAAAAAATATGCGGCAGTACTGGACTGAAATTAAAACTGTAACCAAACATGGAAAATTGAAACAATGAAACTTGAAACACGGGACAGAAAAAACAAAACGAAAGAAAAAGCGGAAAAATGGAAGGAAAGTGACAGCAATAACCAGAAAACGGTACAGAATAAGAGATATATCGAAACAAAAAGCTGGAAAAACGGGTTAGAAAAAAAGAAAAACGAAAGAAAAAACGTGACAAACTGGGAGGGAAAACGGGACATAAAAAGACAAAAAGGTGGTTAAAAGGAAAATGGAAAAGAGGCAAAATTAAGTAGGTATAAAACGAGAAAACACACAGACAGAAAAAGAATGGAGCAGAAAAGAAAGAAGAACCCTAAATGAAATGAGGATAAACTGAACGGAAAAAGACAAAATTGAGATAAAAAGGAGAATACACGGGATCTGGAGAATAGAGAAACGAGAACAGACAAAGGGGAAAAACAAAACCGAAAAGAAAACTAAATTGGAGAATAAAAATGAAGACAGAAAACAAAAGTAATTAAACTGAAAAGAAAAGCAGAATGTAACAGAAAAGGAAGAGGAACAGCTCATAACAGGGAAAAAACGAAAAATAAAAGACGAAAAAAAAGGAGACAGATTAGAGGTAGTTGAAGACACAAGAAAAGAGCGAAAAACGGGACAGACGGGCCGCAACCGATTGCCGAAATAAACACATAAGCAAATGAAAAGTTGCAGAGAAAGAGCAAACAGTGCGCAGGAAAAAAGAAAACCAACTCAGAGAAAGAGGGAAAACGCAATAAGAAACAAGAGAAACCAACTGGGAATAGAATAACAGTGAGACAGAAAAGGAAACCGATAGAGCTTGAATTTTTATTTTTTTAAGCGAGAAAATCAGAGGAGAAAAACGGAAAAAGAAGGTACAACGGGATGTAAAAGGAGAAATATGAGATAAAAAACGAAAAAATGGGACAGAAAAGAGGTAAAAAGCAAGAAAACTGGACTAAAATACGGACTAAAACGTAAAACGGAAGAGAAAAAGCGAGAAACGGGTGACAAAAAAGAAAAACCTAAAAGCAAAGAGATAAGAGGAAGCCATGAACGTCGAGAGAAAAGAATAAAAACTGGCATCAGAAAAAAACGAAAAAAACGTGACACAATAGGATGGAAAACAGAGAGGGTAAAAATGAAACGATTAAATCGACAGGAAAAAGAGGAAAATCGCGACAGAAAAACGAGAAGACTGAACATAAAAGACGAAAAACGGAAGAAAAGAAGAAAAACCTGTAAAAAAATGAAGAAAACAAAAAAAAATGAGATATAAAATATGGATAAACTCGGCATAAAACGAGAAGAAAAGGGGCAATTAACAGAAGAAAAACGAGATAAAGTAACAGAGGCAAAGAAAAGGAAAAATACCGGAGCAGTAGACTGAAGAGAACAGCAGAAGAATTTAACAGAAAGAATATTGACTGAGGTTTTTGGAGCGTCTTAGTTCGAAAACAGACACAGAGGAAGTCTGTAAGTCGTAGGCGAAATACGTATCTGTCAAGAATAAATATGCATAGTAAAATTAAATTGGATATGTTTTCTTTTTATTTAATTCCAAAAAGAAAATAAAATGGAAAGATAAAACTTAAACAGAAGACAAAAGGGAAAAACTGAAAACAGAACGTGACAGTAAAGCAGGAAAAATAGAACAAAATAAGAGAATTCGATGAACAGCAAATAAACGAACGAATAACGGGATAGAAAAGAGGTACTAAAAGGCGAATAAGGAACGAAAGCCGGGAGAAAAAAAAATGATGACAAGTAACGGGAGGAACGAGACAGGAAAGGAGAAGACACGGGCCTGTAAACGGTAAAAACGAAAAAAGAATGAACAAAAATGGTATAGAGGAAATTTAGCATTTAGGAAAAGGGCGAAAAACAGTATAGAAAATGTAGAGAGAGAGAGAAAACAGCGGGCAGAAAAGAGGCAAAACCAGAAAAGAAATGGAATTTGGAACAAAAAACAAGAGAAACAAACAGGGAAAAGAAGAATAAATAAGAAGAAGAAGAATCGGTGTAGAAAACCAAAAAAAATGGGAAAAAGAGGTCAAACGAGATACATAAGGGGAAACATATAACAAAAAACGGAAAAATGAGAAAGAAGAAAAACAGACTAAAGAAAGAGGTTATGTTATGGAAGCGAAAAAGACGAAGGAACACAAAGGAATGGAACTAAAACCAAATTTTAAAAAATACGAAAATTGCAAACGAAAAGAGAGAAGATAAAAAACAGAATATGGAACAGAAAATAATCAAAAACAAGTGAAAAGCACGAGGGAAAACGAGACTAATAATAAGAGAAAAAAGAAAAGGAAACAAAGGAAAATGGGACTGAAAAAAAAGAAAAATGAGATGAAAAGAAAAATATGGAAAGTGAGAGTAACAATTAACAAAAGGGTACAAAAAAGTAAAAATAAATGGAGCAAAAATTTAAAAAAAACGGGACTGGAAAAAAGAAAAAGCAGAATAGAAAAATGGTAAAACGTGTGAGAGAATAAGACGAAAAATGTTAATGCTAATTTCAAGTAAAACTTCTTCTTCTTAAGCTCAAATGCCAACTCTAATTTTTAGTCTAGTTACAAGTCTAATTTCTCGTCGAATTACTTCTTTGATTCTTCTTTGAAGGTCAGGAGTTTTCAACCTAATCGGCCGGTATTTTTGTGCTTAGTAATAATAGATCCATGGCAAAACATTCTTCTGAAAGGTCGGGTGTCCCACCTATTGTTTATGTCTGGGCAGGCTAGTGCATGCCATTGATCAACAAATTATCTAATCTTTTTCTTGTTGGTTAGCATTAACTAATTCAAAATTCTGCTATTTGAACTTGAAAAGATGTCTAACTCATAAAGAATATAACAGATTATAATTAATATCAAATGCATAACTAATGCAGAAAACTCCAAAAAACCTCAGTGACGTCAGCCGAGTTATTTCAAAGGTGTTCTTCACGTGACATATAACCGTTGCTGATTTTATTTTTTTTCCAAAATAAAAGATTACCAAGTTCATCCAAAGCAAAATTAACTGCTTGCCCCGAGTTTCATCCATCCGGCAGTCTAATCTAAACGGAAACGAACGCGAACCTTTGACATCATTGCGGCTCTCGTTCCCATCGGCAGTCTCCCCGGGGCGAACGGCGCGGCGCGGCGCGGCAGTTTGAGCTGCTACTAATTCCTCGTGAAAAGCAAAATCCCGCGAGTAAAAAATGATTAATTAGCTCCGGCGAGCGATAATTTCAGTCCTGACAGCTTCCTTGTTTCGCGGTTCATCCTCGCGCGTTTTCAACATCGTGGGCCGTCAGCATCAACAGCACAACAAACGTTGGTTCGTTGCTTGGTTGGTTGGAGCTCCAACAGAAAGGTGCGCAAAACTTGATCCCATCCGGAGTGCTCCCACCCACCGCCGCCACCGCCGCGGTTTCGCAGTTCAGTTTCTACTACCTACTTGACTACATTCCTCACCTGCCGAAAAAGATGATGAATTTTGATGTATAACACTTCAAATAGCTACTACACATACTACTTTGTAAGCAAGGTGTATCGAGATGGAAAGAGAGAGAAAGAGTGATGCTAATTTTAGACAAGCTGTACAAAATGGGAACGCATTTTCGTCAACGCTGGCGTTCCACTTATAGCGAGAGTTTATATTTTGATCGTACGGCAAAACTAAGCTAAAGTGCTTTCTGTCGGGAAAGAAATTCATCAACAGCAAGCGCATTCCCATTTGCAGTGTGCAGCGCGCATAAAGACCTAAGGGAAAAGTTTATTTTTAGTTATTAGTAAAGTTCAGTAAACTTCTCTGCCCGTTGGCTGCCGTCGGATTTGAGTCATTTTATTTTAATAGAAATGAATTTATCTTCGTCAACATTTTATCACTCGATCAACCTTGAACCTTCCAAGTTCATCCGATGAGAGTGACATGAAAAAGAAACCTGAATCATTTGCATCACATCAGTATGATAAATCGAGCACAACGTTGATATTTTCGCTACCAGCATCAACAAAAACATCGAAACCAATCTGCTTAACAGCTGCTCAAATTTATACACTGACGGAAAAGCAACACTTAACCCATCATGGTGAATCACCTTTCGCACGGCCATGACGGTGTAGAAACTCTTACCGAAAATTAAAACGTTACGTGGGAAAAGCGCAGCTTTTCGCTACTATGTCAAATTTTCACGCCCGCTCGCCCCACCTGAAGACCCGTGTAGTTTATTTTTAAACTCCACACTTTAAATTCGATCATCCGGACAAGGTCCGAGCCGACCAACTCTCTGACAGTTGTTGTTCCACTTCTCCTCGGAGAGGAATTCGAAATGCGAAGAATGCAGAACGTATACCTGCCACTGCACTCCACCGAAGAAGTCAGGTCCAATCAAAATTTTCCGGTCTGCTAGGCTAGGGAAATGCGAACGACACCCTCCTCCCCATCCCCCGTATCGGATGTCGTCGTCACCAACAGGTGCAGGGGCACAGGCCGACCGGTGAGGTAAGGCGGTAAGGTAAGGTGTCATTAGTAGAGCTGTGTCTATTCCGGGCAATACTCCTCCATGGCCGGCGCAATGGGAACGAGAGAGAGAGTTGTCATCGTTCCGTCGAATGATTTACTGCACCTGGCACGGTCTGGCCTGGCCAGGAGGAGGACCTACTTCGAAGCGGTAAAATTGTTAGCGGTGTTTTTTCTCAAATCCGTCATTATGTTAGTTATCATACTTGTTCCTAATTGTGGGGGAAATATGAAGCCGGTAATAAGGGTAGCTTGCACGAGGTGTTGAATTAGATTTAATGCATTCTGAATGAAAATAATTCTTCAATGTGACGTCTGATGTTCAGCCGCATTTTTATGGTTATGTAAAACGATTCATCCAATGTTCTTCATAGAATTTAGATCCAGATTGCAAGGTAGTCAACTAGAACAGCTTAATTTTTCATTTTTGTTGAATAGGAATTTTGTAGGTGAATTGGTGTGAAATGTGAACGGTAGCGTTGTCTTGCAGAAACATGAATATTTGGCGTCCGTATCTCGCTTTGAGCGGAACCAACCAACGGAAGTGTCCAGAACTTGAATATAATTTGCCGAGTTCATCTTGTAAGATTTGAATTACCAGATTAAACTTCCCAAATGCCTCCCCCTCAGAATTGCAAATGGAGAAGTACGCCGGATTCCTTTCCACATCTTGCTAACAGCCACTATCCATCAAGACCATCTTAATTGAATATAGTTTACTGATAAAAATATAACCTCAAACATTACTGAGTACTGGCACAGTTTATACGATCGCAGAATTGCCAAACCGAGAATAAGTTTTGTGAACCAACCTTGCTTATTTATTAATCGTGACTGATGATAAACAACGATTAACAACGATTAACAACGAAAGTCACTGGTGCCGATAGAAAAATGCCGAAATTGAGCCAAATTGTTTCTAAATGCTGCGATGAGTGACGAACGAAAAAAGAAATGGGAAACGTCGCTGTGCTGTTCTATAAGTGGACTAGTAATCACTAGTCGAATGATGGATCCTCTTAAACCAGTATATGAAATCCGTACATACCAGACTAGATGAATGTAATAATGTACCTAAAAAATAAGAATTCGCCCTGTTAGGTTGAGCGTTTCTCGCGTTATGGATTTTTTCCTATTAAATTACAATAGGGTCTAAAAACTATATTTTTTCACCAGTCATGAATCAAAATTTCCAGGCTAATCTTACGATCTAACTAGTTCGAGCAGTTACTCCCAGCCGAGGTTTAAACATACATCGCCGGTGCAGTCGTCATCGTTAGCATAGAGCCGGGGTAGCCGTATTATTTTAAATAGTCATCTCCATTCAACTCGATATTGGGCCACATGTCACGAACTTCCCAGGCGAGACGTCTCAGAAGCCGCAAATCGCTTTAGACCTGGTCGAGCTATCTTCCTGGTGCCGGTAAGGTTGCTGAAAAAAACCGTTTTCGACGTCCGACATCCTTGCGACGTGTCGAACCAAATATACGAGAGGAATCTCTCCAAGCAATGTCTCCAAGCTCGTAATTCATACGCCTCCGTCACTCACATCTTGCAGTCCGCTAATCGTCGTCTGCAACACCTGCCACTCGAACACGGCAAGGGCGCGTATATCCTCCGTGAGCAGTGTCACAACTTCAAGTCCATAAAGTTGTACATTGTCAGCTTCGTATAGCAGCATATACTTCCTGACTCAAATTAGTCATATTAGTCGCCCAATTCTCCTAGATACCGCTTTTCACCTGGTGCAGATGACCTCCGCCGTTTCACAGTTTCTAGCGATGGCATCTGCGAAACCATCAAAGACATCTGCTAAACCAAAGAGTTGACAACTATTCCAAAGGCCTCTCGTTTCAATACCCACTTGTCAGATCATCCCCTCAAGAGCGATGTTGAAAAGAATGTAGGTAATTTGTCACCATATGTCTCAACCCTTGGTCCGTCTCGAAGGAGCTCGACCCGAGGTCCCGATCGACTGTATGCTGCTTTGAAATCAATAAAAGAATCTGCTGTTTATTATAACTATTTTCTCACGAATGTAAGTAATCTGCCCAGTTAGCCCATGTTCGAATGTCAGCTGGACGCGCAGACGGATTTTGGACAGGCGTTACGCGTACTCTATTTTGGATATTTGCATTTGATTTTGCCGTAAATGTTCACAATAGAGTAGGGTATTGTCGGGCCACTGTTATGGTCGGGCCATCACGATTTTACAGTTTTAATAACTCATGATATCTATGATACAACCATTGTAGAACTTCTTACTGTGATAGCCAACTTTTTACAATATTGTGAGTTTCAATCGTGTATTTAAAACACCCGTACTGAATTCAGTGACTAAATCTTACAAAAAAAGTTTTCCAGGCGCAATGAACTTTTCTTCAAGAAATGATTCATGAAATGCAACTATCCAGATAAATATTGAAAATGTATGAAGTATGTTGTGCTGCACACGAAGACTATAGAAAAATGTCCTCCAGTAAGGTGTTTGGGAAGGCTAAGGTGAAATACTAGAAAAGCGCTATTTGTAAAGGTCGGGCCACTTGAGTAGTCATGGTTGAGCCACCATAATTTTAAGCGCAGAAGCGCAATAATCGTTAGAGAATGTCAGTCACGTAAAATGTGATGAAATAAAGCAAAATTAATACGATAGAAACTTAGATTTTTGCTGTTTTTTTTTCATTGTAGTTGGACACTTCGGAAAAGTCGATTGTAGCAATATTGATTTTACAAGATCGCCAAAATTTCGCAAAATTCAATTAAAAATAGGGTATTTGTACCTATATGAGCCGCTGTTCAAGGAATTCATTCTTTTCAAGTCTCTATGTAGAATTTTAATACGTATGTCTTAGATTTTCTGCTGTGGCCCAACCTGTACAACATGGTCCATGCCTATAACTTTTTTATTTTTCAAGCAATCAGTTCAAAACTATTCGTAACTATACTTTATTCTTAGACCTTTGCAACGATGTATTTAGATTTCCGAAATTCCTTTTGAAACGAAAGTTATGCGCGAATTCCAAAACGTGGCCCAACCACGACGACAATCCCCTACACTTAACGCATGTCCAAAGCAAAGCAAAGCAAATTTCCTGATATTTAGAAGCAATCGTTTATGTTTCCTTTGTATAAATCTGGCGATCACCGTGTTGTAAGAAACTACCGCGGGATTACTAGTCTCTCTGAGGCATCAAAATTGTTTGAGATAATTGTGAGTGGTCAAATACTGTCCCGAACTAAAAACTATATATCACCTGTTCAACACGGCTTTATACCTGGTCGATCCGTCTGTATTAGTCTGTTAGAGTTTATCTCGACGTGTATTTTGCAAATGGAAGAGAACTTTGTAATAATTTAGCGGAAACTCCAACAACTTGGTGCATCCCGGAAAATGATCGATTGGCTTCACTTATATCTTAGCAATAGAGTACTACGTGTGAAACTAGGATCCAGTACTTCGCCAGAGTTGAGCAACAAATCTGGAGTTCCTCAAGGTAGCAACTTGGGTCCTTTGCTTTTCTCATTGTTCTTCAATGATGCTGCGATTCTGGTAGAACACGGCTGCAAGTTAATTTACGCCGATGACCTGAAATTTTTTGCTACGGCAGGTAATGAAGACGACTGCTGCCGTTTGCAAAATTTGCTAAATCTATTTTTATTTTTTTTTTTTTTATTTACTGAATGGCAGATTGGATTGGCTTACTAAAGCATTGCAAAGTGTGAAGTTATGAGCTTTTACCGAATTAAAAATTAATTTACTATAATCTGTAATCAATTTTATTCATGTAGACACGTCAATTTTAATCATGTAGATTTATAGTCAGATGAAGTACTCAAATAAATAACAAAATGTCCAAAATAGATGATGTTTCAAAAGAACCTAAGTAACACTGAGAGGTTCTCTTTGGCAGATAAAGTTTTCTTAACGATTAGCTAGCTAGTGGCGCTAGCAAACAATTCATATAAAATTGGCTTGTTAAAGTGCGTTTGTTCTATTTACGTGTCGTTTTCTGTCCTGTGCATATATTGAATCGGGTGTTTTCTTCTTTTAAACGTAGTTACTGAGTATTTCACTAGGTTAGTCACCAAACTGTTGCGTTTGCACCAGTAGACAGTGGTCTAAAAGCCAAAAAAAACGTGCGCATTAGACTTTTGAGTGAGAAAACTTGGTTTTAGGTTTATGGAACCTTCGGAAGAGTTTCTTGATATTAAAATCTCTATCATTTGATACAGATCAATTTTTGATTAAGAGAACTAAAATTTTTATTTTTTTTTTTTTTTTGAGTTTTAATTTAGCACATTGATGTGTTCTACGAAGTTTTAGAGCATATTATTACAAGAAATTTTGCTGAAGACAGTAACCTTCTATCTCTACTGCGAAGATAGAAAAATTCTGTTTCTTATAAATCAATCGTTAAAATCAGTTTTTCTATTTTAGCTTTTTTCGTAGTAGTTGTATGACTTTTTCATGTTCTACAAAGTTGCACAAATAGTAAAAATACACAACTTTGCTGTACATAGTATACCTCTATCTTTGCTAGTATAGGAACTGTAGAGCATTTGAAGTCAAAAATACTGTAGAGCATTTATAGAATGGAGTTTCTTTCGGCTTTGCAGTCTTAAAAAGCAGAAAAACGGTGTTTTTCTCTTTCACCAACGTTTCGAATAATTTATATTCTTTATCAAGGCTCGAGAATGGACCATTTCTTTGTCAGGTGGCTCATCATTACACGGTCACTTCAACAGCACATATACATATTAGCAATAATTTTCAAACACACTACAAACTGAAAACTTCAAATTCGTAGCACGTCCATTCTCAAACCTTAATAAAGAATATAAGTTATTCGAAACGTTGGTGAAAAAGAAAAACACTGTTTTTCTGCTTTTTAAGCCTGCAAAGCCGAAAGAAACTCCATTGAGTGAATTACCAGTCAATAAAAGAGTGCAGTAAACATTTAAAATCAACAAAATATAAATAGTAATCATAATAGACCCATGCAGCGAAAAAGGACTATAGATTGGAAACTCGGACAACCCTTTTAGCCAGCGAGTAGTGCGTTCGCTAGGTTTATTTTCACAATTAGCGGCTAGTAGTATATTTAGTGGCACTTTAACTTATCGGAAGCTAATGAAGGCGCCAACGCATTTAAAACTAGGCGAACGCAATACTCGCTAGCTAAAATGTTAGCGGTTAGCTGATTAGCGGTGCCCACCGGTGGTGAAAATCTTCGAAAGACAACACCTTCACGGTGTTGTATAATATGCGCAAGGTGGCAAATCGCGCCTACCTACTGAAAACTCTCCTGCACCCCTTTCCCTGAACTCCTTCCGGAACTACCGTTAGGTTTTACTTCAGGAGGGAGGATGTGCCTAAGCATTCCACCGTTGCAGTAGTGAAATTTGTCGATGAATACTTGTAACCAAGGAAGTCAGTGGAAGTTTTGGTTACCCAAAAAATATTAATAGCGTTTTTGTTTTTCAACCTGGGTTCATTCCAGCCCGACCACTGAATAAATAAGAATAAACAAACGTTATCAGGTTGTCAATGTATTGCTCATGCGAAACTAAGTTCAACCTGCGTGAACAAACAAACGTTTTGACAGCGGTTCGTTTGGAACTAGAGCGAACCTAGGTTGGATCTAAGCAAAACCAAAAACGCTATAAGGTTATCGGCATGCGAATATTTACAACTTCCTGTAAACACACGGTGGCACACGTCGTAGAAAAATATGATGAACAGTATTGGCCCTTAATCACTGCCTTGTGGGACCCCTGAACGGGTGAGCAATTTTTCTTATTCTATTGAGCCCAGTAGTACACACAATCGACGATTAATCAGCTACGACTTGAACCAGCTGATAAGGTTTGATAGTACACCCAGACGGTCAACCCGGTTCCCGTCCGGAGAGAATCCCTAATGTGGCCCTGAAGACTGCTATGCAAGCGCTCCCGAATATGTTCAGAACAATGCTACAAAAATGCCTAGAAGATGGTCGCTTCCCGGCCTATGGTGAATCGAGAAGTATTGCCGAAGCCAGGAAAGTCTAGAAGATCGGCACCAATAATAAAGCACGATTCATAATCCTAGTACGAAAACGAACGTTTATTTGACGAGCCCTTTCAATGTTTTCTAAAGTAGATTTGTAAAATCAACATGCACACCCCGTACAAGAGATTAATTTGTGATTATCATAACAAATCTCCGTTGAAATTTTTGAGTTAAAATTGTTGTTAAAGTTGAGAAAAATGTAAATTTAGTTTTCAAATTGAGCTTAAAAATATTTGGCAGCACTGGTGCTTAAAAATAATAATCCCCATTAATCGAGAGAATGTCCGATCGGCATCAAATTTTCGATTTTTGCTTTTTGACCGAAAACGAAGAATCTGGCGAAATTTGGTTCAAATTCGTAAAGGTCGATTACACGGGGATTGGACGGTGATCGGCGTGGAATGACCTAAATGTTTTAGAAAACCAAGTATTCCAGTCATCACTCTAACATACCAGATATAATATCGTGAAATTTTTGTTAGTAAAAAAAATATTGAATAAACACAAAAACAGACACTGATGAAACCTGCAAGTCGTATACGAAATACATATTTGTTGCGAATAAATATAGATAATAGAATTTAATTGGAAACGTTTTCTTTTTTATTTAATTTCAAAAAAAGTTAGAATATGACTTTTTCGTGGTTTTTTTGGTACTATCCACCGTCGAGGAAAATTTAGTAAAAAACTATTTTAAAATTATATTTTCCTGGATCACTGAGTAAATATGGTTGCATTTTCATGAAAAAATGTTTGTTCTACGACACTGGATCCAAAAGTTGAACATTTGAAATAAGCGATGTCGGAGAAAATCGAAAAATTTCTCTTGGAGCAAGAGTTGGCAAAATAGGGGGCCTTGAATAATATATTAATCAATCCATTCACTCTGTCCATACATAAAATTTCATAATATTTTGGGATAAGGGTTTTGTACATTATCAGCTTCGTACGGCGGCGAATAGGCCCGATTTCCCGCTTGAATGCGCCGTTGGATCTCCTTACTATTGTTGTTGTCTGAGATCACCAGCGCTCCCAAATACACGAGTTCATCTACCATTTCTAGCTCATCGCCGTCAACCCATGGGAGAAGCGCGATTGTTTCCTTTGAGTCTCTTCCTTTCATGTATTAGGTCTTCGACGCATTTAAGTTTACCCCAATCCTCATAGACTCTGATTTTAGTTTGGTGTAGATTGCCTCCGTTAATATTTTTTTGAAACGATGGTTCTACAATTGATGAAGGGACGGTAGGGGAAAGAAATGAAAATTTTTGGTGAAGGAGGGGGAAGAGCGGAAAGGAAGGGGGGGGGGGGGTATTGGTAGCTATGCTTGACAAGTAGTCATTTTGACTCCTACCTTTTGTCCAATGCTGGAAGGTAGGAGTCAAAATGACTACTTGTCAAGCATAGCTACCAATACCCCCCCCCTTCCTTTCCGCTCTTCCCCCTCCTTCACCAAAAATTTTCATTTCTTTCCCCTACCGTCCCTTCATCAATTGTAGAACCATCGTTTCAAAAAAATATTAATATATGTATGACCTCATTCCAAGGTCAAGACTAAAATCTTAAGATTAGTCTATTGCCTCCGTTGTCGAAAAGATCTTGGCTATGATATCAAAGTAATCTGCAAAGCCTAGGAGTTGGCTCCTAGGAGTACTCGAAAAAACCGAAAAACCGTGTTATTATCTGCCATAACTGATCTCAATCGACTGTTTCGGATGCTGCTTTGAAATTAATGAAAATGATTAGTTGTACTTCCGACATTTCTGCAAGATTTGTCGGATGGTAGAAGTTTGGTCCGCAGCGGCGCGAGACTCCGCAGGGTAATTCCCTGCGAAACCTTGTGCTATCGATGGGTGACAGTCGGCCTAACAGGATCTGGGAGAGTAACTTGAGGCGGCGTTTACTAGCGTTATGCCACGATAGTTGCAGCACTCGAGCCGATCACCCTTTTTGTAGATGGGACAAACCACTCCTTCCATCCATTCCTCTGGTAGTTTCTCCTCCTCCCAAATCTTGGAAATTACCTACTACACTGGATAATTTTCAGCGTTTCCCGGACATGTTTAAAAAGCTCTTTCGGTAGGCGGTCCTTACCGAATTTCTCGTTTGACTTCTTGGAGATCAGGTCCTGGGACATTACTATTTTCCATCGGCACTCCAAGGTTAACTTCCGTTTCGCCTCCTTGTGCAACTTCACCATTAAGGTGTTCATCGAAGAACTGCTTCCACCTGTTTACACAAAATGTTTTATAATTTTACGTGAATCATTTTCGTGGAGCAATTCCTTGAAATTTATTTATAGAAAACTACTAGCTATTACGATGTCCCCTTGAAAGAAAGCATGTTGCTTTTTTATGATGGCACCTGATCTTTCCTGGGCATTGTCTCCATCCCATACGCTTTTTTGGAGTGGGATGGACGATTTTGATTTTCTTGCTTTAGTGAGGTAGGACAGATGCACAAAATTTGGCACGATTCTGTGATCACCATACTCATTAGCAGTTCTTTCATTGATTTATTTTTACTTCTTTTGTCTCCGTCAGCATTCCAAAATTCTTATTTTTAAAACTAATTCAAAAGAAGTTTGTCCTCCAAAATAAACCGGGAAATAAAATGCGCAGGCTCTTGCTCTATATTTGGCGACAGCCTGTGACTTTTGGATTAGAACAAGAAAACTGTCATTAAAAAAAAGAAAAAAATGGGGGCAGCAAAAAAAATCAGCAAAACACAAAGACAATTGGATTTTCACAACTTTCGCGGACATAAAAGCTGTTTCTTTTTCTACAAAATGGAACAATCTTCTTCGAATCTCGTCCAAAAATAGCATCCTGATTAAAACGTTTACTAGAAGCGTTTCATCAAAAATCTCCCGAATGAGTCACCGCATGTTCCGCACGGTCCGTGCCGGTGACGGCGGCGGTTCCCGTTTGTTTCGCGCTTCTGGGCGCACATTTCGCTGACGGGACAGTCGGCGAAAATAACGCAAAACCAACGATGCGAGAGCGCAAACAACTACCACAACAACAACAACACGAAGAACGCAACGATGAAGATGGCCCGAAATACCAGCATCGGACGGATGAAAAACTAGACCAAACACGCCATACACACCTGAGCGGCAGCAGCAGCATCGACGTGACGGAGTGAGCGGTACGGGTGCGGAACGGAGGCTAACCCGCAGCGAGAGTTTTTCCGTGCATATCCCGATTGCGGCCTCAGTTCAGTGCCAAGATTCGCGTTTTATGCACATATACCTCCCCGGTCGCGCAGCGCGAAGTGTCCGCATGCGGTCGTGATAATTTAGTAGAATATTAGCACTTGCGGTCGGGAAATTTCGTGTTCTTGGTTTCCTTATTTAGTGAAATTCCGGTGAAGAATTACTACTGAAGAGTCAGAGCAATTTTAGTGAAGAATATAATTTGAGTGATTAAAAGTGTGTAATTTAGTTCAAGTGAAACGTGAATTTTGTTTTCCGTGTACGGTGTGTCCTGAATAGCAGCCAAAATTACACCGTGGGAAGAAAAAGGTGTGGATGTCATCCAATCAGCGCAAAAATTAGTTCCATTCGACTTCACAAGCCACATTACTCAGGGCAGAAAGTTGTACCACTGCTGACCAGCGCCCCGCACAGAACCGTAGAATGGGATCAGGGAATCAAAATAAATCGAAATCCATTTAAACGGAATAAATAAATTAACCAAACGGCACAAATTGTTCGAATGAGCATATCACCCAAATCGAATTACATTTTTTTTGCCACCGAATTGGAGATATGTGATTACCTGCCTGCCTACCGCCCTACCACCCGGGACTGTCGAGGCACATTTCGATGCTGATTTTCGATACAATTTGAACACACCCCTCTGTGATAGTGTAATTTTTTGATTTACGACCTGGTCATAATTTGGGTTGAATGAAATTTATTACAACCAATTAAGGTTCGACTCAACTAATAGGAAAATTCGTGCGTCTTTTTAAAAAAATTATTTTATTGTATCCGCCAATTAATTTACAGTGCGCCGGTGTTGAATAACAGAAAAATAATTCGGAAACAAATTAAATATCCCGGTCAGGCTGAACTCGTTCTGCGCGATTTCTCCACTTTCGCAGAAACTTTTCGCGCTCGTTCCGCCCGCCCCGGTGCGGCGGCCGGTTTCCTGTTGTGTACGTGAGCTACAGCAGCTGGAGAAAACACCGGCAAAATGCCAAAGCAAATGAAATTATCACAACCGTACAATTACAACCATTCTGGTGGATGCGATTATTCTTTTTTTTTTTTTGCTTGTCTGACGGAGCGAGAGAAAACAATAATTAAAGAAGCCAAAGAAGCAACCGGCTATTATTCAGGCCATTTTCCGTGAAATTACTGAACTTTAACTACCGTAAAAGTTTTCAATTACGGACATTTAATTGCAGTGCTAAAGTTTCTGATGCTGAAGTGTATTTCGTGGTAAAATACCGCAATGATTGCAATGCAATGCAAAAATTGCATTGAAATGTGTTCAGTTTTGTTAAACTGAATAACACTGCAATTGACCCCCTTAAACATTCATAAAACGTATCAGACTTACTTGACAGTCCCAAATAATAATCTCGCTAAGTGTAATCTTATTTCGCGTAACTAATCAAATGAAACCGTTTGCATGAAACGTTAAGACGTTGGTTTTTACATCGAAAAACGCCATTACAGTCCATTAAACGTCAATATTTAAAAAGGATAATTCGACTTTAAAAGCACTAAACCCCACTACCTAGTCAGTATTAGAACTGAGTCTCAAAAGAATCCCGCGTTCCATAGAAAAATATAATAGAAAACTATGATCTGAATGCAATGGAGCTCGCAGCAGCCGGTTCGCATTGAAAGTCCTCTCTGCAAACAGCTTAACTCCGACTCCCAGCGAACCACTCACTGACGACGGTCGGTGGCAGTGGCAGAATATCGCGTTCCTTTATCGTCCTCTATATGTCGAAGTGAAAAAAAGTCCATTTGACAATTTTCTTGCTTTTTATCCGCGTATCATTGCAGGTTTGAAGCGCGTTGCCTGGCCACCACCACAAGCGGAGGGTGGTGACGATTACTACCAGCAGCAGCAGCAGCAACAACCCTCCCATCCGCCTCAACAGCAATACTATCAGCAGCAGCAACAACCATCCCCCCAGTTCCAGCACCATCAGCAACCGACTTTTCAACAGCCATCCTATCAGCCCTACTCGCAACAGCAGCAACAACATCCACAACAGCAACAACAACATCAGCAAGCACAGCATCAGCCGCGAGAACGAATCATCCCGATTCAGAGGGTAAGCTCATTAAAATCCCACCAACGTAAACTCTAATCTATTAAGAAGACCCCTTACTTGCGCTGGTGGTGAATGTTTCCTTCTCTCTACTCTACACACGATTCGAACCTTTTCAACTTTCTGGTAGATATTCTATGCTTACCTACTTGAGTGCTGAGTCGCGCGCTTGAAAACATATTTTGAGCTCGAAAAATTTAAGCATGAATGGCACTCGGTCGGTGCTGCTGACTGCATTCAAACTGGGACATTTTTCCTTTAATTCTCGCTGCTTGGCTATGCTGGCCAAGCCACCATCATTTGCATGTTTATCATGAGACGTACTTTTTCTTTTTTGTTTGAAAGCGGCGAGTTTTCTTTTCTTTTCTTTTCTTGTTGCTGGAGCGACATTACAGTTACATTCCGGGAAGCTAGTGAAGCGAAAACCTATTTAGTACCGACACTGCAGCGAGTAGTGATTTTTTGACTCGAATTATGTAAACGGCCTAGATAGTTAATTAAAACGTTTTTGAAATGGCGTCCATTTTGACAGAAGCTTTTAAGGAACGAAAATGAAACTACCACTGAATTCTAAGTTACAAAGAAAAATAAGAGTATATTTCGTCAGAAGCAAAAATTATGTTAAATGAACCAGTTTTATTCAATTGATTTACTTCATTAAACAGTATTTCATAAAAAACTATTATGCACAGCAGCACTATGCACTTTAGAGATTTTTTTTTTGTTAATTTCTTCCTTTTAGATGATTGTCCAATAGCATTCAATCGGTCGTACTTATGACGCAATTAGGTTAAAATGCGAACAGGTGCCTTAGGACGCCTCCATAAATTTCTAACTGTTTTACGTAGCTTGCTTATACCGTCGACAATGTCCTTCTCGGAAAACCTCAGCCATAAAAATAGTCGGTTCTATTCAATGGCATATACTAATGGATATCTTTGGATTTTCTTTACTCCTTTTAATTAAAAGTAACCGTGCGTCTCCATTATATTATCGCAACTTAATTTCGGGTCTTTTGAGTCTAGGGACTTCTTCATACTTATACGTTATACACTCACAAAAATAAACATTAAAAACGATTTTGTGTTTCAAAAGTTATGCAGTTTTAAACAAAAATTGGCAAAAATGATAATTTTTGAGAGCAACTAGATTCAGAAATGGGCGTCTTAAGTGAACAAAAATACGTAGGAATCAAAAATTTTTCTAAATAAATTTAAGCAGACACTCCAGCTATGAACAAAACTAGAACATTTCCATTTTTACATATGTAATTGCTGACTGATTAATCTGTTTTAACAATTTTTAACAACACGTTTTTGAAGCAAAAATACAACGTTATTATTTAATAACATTTTCGAACTCCCACTTCTATGTATCTCAATATCTTAAAAAGGTTCAGCAAAATTGTAGTAGACAAAACAAATTATTCAGATTAGTTGAGTAATTCTCGCTGAAACGACGCCACTACTGACACGAGGTCTTCAAATATTGCAACTTTTGCGCTTAATTGGTTGAAAATGGTTAAAAAAAAAGAATTACACTTTTGATACCTCGAAATAGTGGACCCCTCGTTCGCCAAGGGGCCTAATAGGTTTAAAAAAAGTTGAATTTTGAGCAAACCTTAAGATCTATATCATTTGATATTTCATAAATTTGCCATGAAACAACTAACAAATGACCCGGTTTTGTAAAGAACAAGAACAGGACTTTTAAATGGACCGATTTTTATTTTAAGACCACCATTGGAAAGCTGAGAAAAAATGCTGCAAGAAACATTTATAAAATTAGGTGTGCAATAAAATTAACTGAATAAAACAACTAGTTATTTGTAGCAAGGTTCACAATTTTTATATTATTATTGTGATATTTCCAAAATTTACTATGAAACCAACTACAAACGACACGGTTTTGTAAAGAGGAGTAATATGGTTTATAAACGAAGTGAAAACAAACGACGGCCATCTTGGATTTGGCCGCCATGTTGGATTTTATCAAGAAAGCGCCGTTTTCACCATGATACCCCCTACCGATTTTAATTTGAAGACCACCATCGGAAAGCTGAGAAAAAATGCTATAAAAATGTTAATATTTATAGTGACGCTCTGCCCGAGAAATATCAAATTAAGCTAATCTTCATGGGCTCTCCAACTTTTGGACAATTAAACTGTTGGACTCAAAATTTTATGGATTTTTGGACTGCCAAACTCTTGGATTTCTGGACTTTAAAACTCCTGGAATGTGGAACTCCCAACCCCGTGGACTCCTAAAATTTTGGACACTCAAACTCTCGGAATAATAAACTTCTAAATACTATGGTTCCTAACCCTTTGTGCTCTCAAACATTTAGACTCTCAAACTTCTGGCTTTTTGGACTCTCGAACTCTGGGTTTCTCAAACTTTCAAACCTGTTGGTTTCCAACTCTTAGACTATTCCCAACCCAACCCTAGACTATTCCCAACTTTCTAAACTTCTAAACTCTTGAATTTTTGAACCTCCACGCTCCTGGACTTTTGGACTCCCAAACTCGTGGAATCTTGGACATCCGACGTTCTGAACAGCTCTCAAACATTTGGACGCTCAAATCCTTGGACTCCTAAACTGTTAAACTTCCAAACTCATAGATTTTTGAACTCTCAAACCCTTGGACTCTTAAACTTTTGAAACTTGAACTCTTTAATTCTTGGATTCCCAAGCCTTCGGGCTCCCAATCTCTCAGACTTTTAAACTCCAAAACTCCTGAACTTTTGGATTCTTGAACTCTAATCTCCTGGACTCTCAAACTCTTGGATTAACAAAATTCTTAAATTGGCTCTCAAATCTTTGGACACTCAAATCCTTGGACTCCTAAGGTCTTAGACTTTTGGACTCCCAATCCCCGAGCTCTCAAACTTTTAGACACACAAGCTCTTGAATTAATAAACTCTTGGATTCTTGGTTTCTCAAGCCTTTGTGCTCTCAAACATTTGTACACTCCAGCTCTTTGATTCTTATAATAATGATAATGAGATAATGATCTTTGATTCTTAGACTGTTGGTTTCTCAAACTTTTGGACACTCAAGCTCTTGAACTAACAAACTCTTGCACTCCCAATATCTTGGACTATTTGACTCCTATGCTCTTAGACTGTTGAACTTCCAACATTCTGGACTCTCAAACTATTGGACATTCGAACCTTTGGACTTCTAAACTGTTAAACTTCCAAACTCATGGAGTTTTGTAGTCCCAAGCTCTCGGACTCCTAAACTCTTGGACTCCCAAACTTTTGAACACTCAAATTCTTGGAGTAACAAGCTCTTGGATTCTTGGACACCTAAGCCTTCTGGTTCCCAATCTCTAGGGCTTTTGGATTCCTAAACTCTTGGACTCTCAAGTCATTGTTCTCTCAAACATTTGGACTCTCAAACCCTTAGACTTCCAAACTATTAGACTCCCTAACTCTTGGATTTTTAGACTCCCGAGCCTTTGGGCTTCCACTTTCTTAAACTTTTGGACTCCTAAACTCTTGTACTCGTGATCTTTGAGACACTCAAACCTCTTGAATTCTTAGATTCGCAAGCCTTGGAACTCCCAATCACCCAAAATTTAGGAGTTCTATACTCTTGGACTCTTCTACTACCTCCTTCTGCACACTCAAACTTTTGGACTCTCAAACTTTTTAACTACCAAGCCGTTGGACTCCCAAATTCTTGGACTTTTGAACTTCTAAACTCTTGGACTACCAACCTTCTGGGGACTCAAAATTTTTGACATTGAAACCCCTAGGACTCCCAAACTCTTGAGTATTTGTAGCTCAAGCATTACGTTTCTCACAATCGTGTGGGAGATTTGTACCTTGCTTGTGCCCAAACTTTTGGACTTTCAAACTCTTAGTTTTTGGAATCCCAAGCCCTAAACCTTCCAAATTAATATATTCTCAAAATTTTGGACACTCAAACTCTTGAACTGACATACTCTTGCACTCTCAATCTCTTGAACTTTTGGACTTCTAAACTCTTAGACTATTGGACTCTCAACCTTTTGGACACACGAACTGCTGTACTCCTAATATCTTAAATTGACAAACTCTAGGATTTTTGGACTCTCAAGCTCTAGCACTCCCATACTCCTAGTCTGTTAGGCTTTTAGACGCCCAAACTCTAGGATTCCTGTTCTCGCATGCCTTTGAACTCCCAATATCTTGGATTTTTTATTCCTAAACTCTAGGACTCTTGGATTTCTGGATTTCCAATCTCCTGGACTCTCAACCTCTTGGACTAGCAAACTCTTGTATTCTTGGATTTCCATGCCTTTGAACTCTCAAACTTTTGGACACTCAAACCTCCCAAAATTTTTGGACACTCTTGGACCCCAAAAACCATGGACTCTGAAATCTTTTGACTAACAAACACTTGAGTTCTAGATCTCCCAAGCCATTGAACTCTCTATTTGACTCTCAAACCCTTTAGACTCCCAAACTTTTAGACTTCCAAATCCTTCGATTTTTGGACTCCCGAACCTTAAAAACTCTTAGATTCTTTGGGCTCCCCATTTCTTGGATTTATAGACTCCCAAACTCTTGAAATCACATCCTATCGGACTCTCAAAATTTTTGAACACTCAGACTCTTGGAGTTTTAAACTCTTGTACTACCAAATTTTTGAACTCCCAAATCACAAAGCAGAAGTGAGAATTGAAATCCAAACGCGTACAGATACTAGCTAACCTGGCGGTACTAAAATTGGTCACAAATCTGTTGTGACAACCGGTTTGTAACAACTGTGCTACTGGGACGGTTGTACTACCAAATTCCTGGATTCTTGGACTTCTAAACTCTTGATCTTTTGAACTTCCAAGCTATTGGACACTTAGACTCAAAACCTTTCGGATTCCCAATGTTTTGCACACAAACACCTGTACTCCTATACCTTTGAAATCCTCAACACTTGGACTACGAAACTCTTCGATTTTTGGACTCCCAAACTCTTGGACTCTTGTACTCCCAGCCTCCTGGACTATCAAACTTTTGAAAACTTAAACTCTTGGATTTTGGACTTACAAGCTATTGGACACAAACACCTGTACTCCTATACCTTTGAAATCCTCAACACTTGGACTACGAAACTCTTGAATGTTTGGACTCCCAAACTCTTGGATTCTTGTACTCCCAGCCTCCTGGACTTTTGAAAACTTAAACTCTTGGACAAACAAGCTCTTGGATTATAGACTTCCAAGGTCTTGGACCCTCAAACTTTTGGACACTCAAAACCTTGAAAATTTTTAGATTTTTGGATTCCCAAGCTCTTGGACTCCCGGTATCTTGGTTCCTGAAACTCTTGAGCACTCAAACTTTTGGACCAACAAACCCCATGAATTCTTGGACCCCCAAGTCTTCGGGCTCCCAATTTCTTAGACCTTTGGACTTCTAATCTTTTAAACTCCCAATCTCCTGGACTCTCGAACTTTTGAACATTCAAACTCTTGGGCTCCCAAACTCTTAAACTACCATACCTTTAGACTTCTAAACCACAGAACCGAACTGGAAGTTGAAATCCAAAGAGGTACTAGCCACCTTCTACAGAAACACACAAACGCACACCAAAGCATACAGCAGCGAAAGGGAGCGAGCATACACTCAAACCCTTGGACAACCAAACTCTTCGGTTTTCAAACTGGACGCAGAAACGTAAACAAATATACTTCAACTATTTCACAATTTTTATTGTTTTATAATCTACTTTAATTTCATTGCAAATTTAACGAAAATTGCACTAAACGACATCAGAGATTACGGTGAATCAATCGTAACATTAAACTGATGCCAAAACTGAAGCTTAGAATAAGCATATTAGCTACGAAACTCGGAGTACAAAAGGTTGGAAGTCCAACAATTCAGAAGCGTAACCATTCAGGATTCTAAAAAATCTTTCAGGAAATCGAAAAACTCGTAATTCAAAAGTTTTAGAACCAAAAGTTTGTGAGCCTAAAAGCTTTAGAAGCTGATTCAGTTTGGGTATCCAAGAACTGAAAAGTACAATAAGTCCAACATTCCGTAAATTCCGTGAGTTTGAAATCCAAAGTTTTTCCTGAGTCCAAGAGTTTCGAAGCCTAAGAATGTAAGAGTTCAAAATTTTTAAAATACAATAGCTTAAGAGTTCAAGCGTTTGAGAGTCCAAAAGTTTGGAAGTTCAAGAATTTGAAATTCTATAACTTTGGTTGCCCAATTACTTGGGAATACAAGAGTTTGGAAATGGGGAGTCCAAGAGTCCAAGAACTTAGGAGTCCAGAAGTCCAAGAGTTTACGAGACTAAACGTCTAAAGTTCACGAGTTTGGAATTCCGAGAGTCCAAGATTTGGGATTCTGGGTGATTTGGAGTCCAATAGTTTGAGCATCCAAAAATGTTGAAGTCAAAGAACTATGGAATCCAAGAGTTCTGAAAGTTTTTGCAATCCAAAAGCTTGGGAATCCAAAAGTTTGGATATCGAAGGGTTTGAAAATCCAAGAATTGGACCGAATAACAGTCTTTAAAAAAAAAGTTGTAGGAATTCCTAGACTGCTGGACTCCAAGAGTCCAAGAGCTGGGGAGTTAAAAAATACAAGAGTTTGACAGTTCAAGAATCCGAAAATCCTAGAGCTTGGTGGTACGAGAGCTTAGGAGCCTATTAATCCAATAGGAGCCCAAGAGTCCAAGAGTTTGGGAATCTAAGAATTTTGGAGTACAAAACTTTGGGAATCAGCGTTGGAGTCCAAGAGTTTTAGAATGTGAGAGTTTGTGAGTCTACAAGTTTTGAATTCGAAGAGCTTGGATGTCCACCAGTTTAAAAATCCAAGAGTTTGAAACTGTGAGTTTGGTGGTACAAAACTTTTTGAGCAAAAAAGTTTGGAATTGCTAGAGTTTGGGATCTCAAGAGTCCGAGAATGGAAAAGTTTGGCAGTTCAAGAATACAAGAGCTCAAGAATCCCAGAGCTTGACGATACAAGAGTTTGGAGCCCCAGAGTCTAAGAGTGTAAGAGTTCAACTATTGGGCTAGTTTGAAAAGCCAATAGTTTTGGAATCCAAAAAGTTGAAAGTCCAAAAGCTTGAAAGTCCTAAAGTTTGAGAGTCCAAGAATTTAAGCTCCCAAAAGCGTTTGGGAGTTCAAGAGTTTAGGAATCCAATAGTTTGAGAGTGCAAAATATTTGAAATGGCAAGAGTTTGGCAGCCCAAAAAGCTAAGAGTTTGGCAGTCCAATAGTACAAGAATCCAAGATTCCAAAAGTATGGAAGCAGGAATCAAATAATTCAACAGCCTCGAAGTTCGAAAAAGCAGGAGCCTAAAAGTTTCAAATTCCCAAAAATGGAAAAGTCCAGAAGCTACGAAATACGTTAGGTTGGGTGTATAAGTTAAAAAGTTCACAACCAAAAGCCCGAATAACCGAATACCACCTACCGTTAGAAGTTTGATGCACTCCATACAAGCATGGGTTGACTAATTATACAATATTGCCGAGTATTCGAATCCAAAGGTAATATAAGACTGAAATTCTGGTCTTTGAACTCTGAACTCTGGACTCTGGATTCTGGACTCTGGACTCGGTACTCTGGACTCGGTACTGTGGACTCTGGACTCTGGTCTTAAGATTCTGGATTCCGAACTGGATCCGACTCTCAACTAGATCCGTTCAAGGAAGACCAAATTCTGTATCCAGTAAAACGACCAAAACCTTGACGACCATTATGAGCTCAATATTCTGGCTGTTTATAAAATAACTGTAATGAATTGAGTCTTTATTTCTGCTGCAACTGATTACGGAGCACTTGGCGACGCTGATGCTGTGTCGGTTGCACACTCACCGATCATGGAACGTGGTGATCAGCTTTTGCAATTCGATGCAATCAGCAACTGAGGTAATTTGCAAAATACAGCGAAAACATCAAGGGTCCAACGTTGCTACCCTGAGGAACGCCAGTGGTACTCCGCAAATCGCAAGACCCAGTGTTTCCCCAAATTCATAGAGAAATAGAAGTTTTTGAGAAAGTATCGTACAAAAGCAGCAGGGGCAGAAAGGTGTTTGTAATATTTCATCCACCTACCGTGGTCCACTCAACAGTATCACAATAAGCGAAAATTCTACTGAAATTCTACACGTGGCATCCTGTCCTCGTCTGTGAAGAACTAACAAAACAATCTTTGCTAATTTTTATGATATTCGAAACTTTCGTAAAAATGTTACGTGAAAAACTTACATGTTTTGGGCAAGAGCAATTCGCTAAAATTCCGTGCGAGTTTTATAGCTCAATTTAAACTGGGCTAATATCGTTACTCCTAAATTGGCCAATTATTTCCGTATAAATCAAGCTTCAGTCACAGCAACTTTGTACCACTGACAGGCCGTTCAGTTACAGCTGGCGGCTCATCAATCGCGGGAGAAACCAGTACCAGGTGGAATGCGCGTGGCCAATCGACTTGCCACTATAACGATTACCGACAACTACTGACGGCCAACCAGCCAACCGATCTATTACTTTGGCCAACGTCCATTGACGCTCACATAAGGAGCGGCTTACAGCAGCACGCCAAATAGCACCAGCACCAGGGGGCGTCTATTTTCAATATTTACCGAAGCGTGCACACCTGTTGGTGACAGACTCCTGATTGCATCCTGTCATCGATTGCAGCAGCCGAGAAAAATTGCCAGAGATAATCTGTCTATTTTTACTGGGCGGTACTCCAGAAAGTCCGTTCGACTTTTCATCGATTGCTTAGGAAGGAATTGGACCATTCAAAGCTAATTTTTTGCGTTCAAATGACTTAAGAATTAAACCTGTTATTAGTTGATATTTTATAAAAAGTTTCCCTGCCTTTCTGACGAGCATGATAGTAAAGAGTCATCATCCTTTTTCGCTGTTCACAACGCGACCACCACACGGACTCTACTCTAGTTTAAAAACCATTAAAACAAGCCTTCATGGCTTTCATTTAAAAATTAGCTTCATTTGCATTATTCGTTTGCCATATCGAAAAATGAATGCATAATTAGTTTGTACCACCTGTCGTTTAGCCACGAAAAAATAACATTTTTGCTCGATCGCTGCGCGGTGGTTTTTTGTCTGTAAGCTATATTTAAAATATATTGTCATAATTGCACTACCGACCAGCAGCGCGTAGCCCACTAACGGAAAGCAGCTCGAGGGACTCGTCACTTTTTTTTTTATTTTATTTCACTTCTCCTACAATGAGTCCTTCATTAAATTTACTTTTCATTGAACGACGCCCTAGGAAGCTTCAACAAATTCAACAGGATTATGTGAGAAAGTCAATCCTCAATTAACCTAGTGCGTGACTATCCGTGCCGAGGCGAGCCGAAGGGGGCGAACAGTCGACCTTCCGACCCCATCCCATTACACTGTGCACTCACTCAATGAACATCCTACGGTGCCTAGTTTATATTCCGCTAACAGTGCCAACCAAGCATTGTGAATCGCATCGTATCGGGGTTCGGTTCGGTGATGGCCATGATAAATTTATGCAAACTCGATGCATAAAGTGCATATCGTCGGGCCGACCGGCCGGCCGGCTGGTCGGAACATGATTCATGAGCGGAGCAGGAAAAAAAATTCTGCGCGCAAAGAACTGCTGAGTGGGTTTTTTATGGGAGGTTTTCTCCCTTTCGCCGTTCGTTATTGCATTTATGATTCTATTTGAAAGTATTAATGTTGTATTTATAGAATCCGTGCGTGATGCGCGGACCTTTGCAGGCTATTTCGAGAAAGAATTCCGATTCCTCTCTGTAAGAGTCGTGCTTTTGGAGTTGGAAATAATATGCAAAATTGAAATAACTTAATTGGAGAATTTTTTAAAATAAATTAAATAAGAGAGTACAGGCATGGATGAATAACATTTGCGACAATCAAATGATTCTTCTTCCAATTTTGTGCCACCCGGAAATGGGAATTTCAATTATACAGTAATTGCCCGTACACAAGTTTCTACTACGGCTTAGAACAGGGCTTCCTAACCTGGGAGGGAGTATTCCCCTTGCCCATTACGGTTGCATCGTTGGCCGACCATTGAAGTTTCTAATATAAAAGCCACAGCCGCACTTAATAATCATTATCGAGTGCAATTAATTAGAGCACCTCCAGCACACAGCCGGGACCCCGTTCCGTCCCCGCTATTTCTGTCCCTATTTGTTCACTTCCTGTTGGCGCTGTATACCTGCACACGGGTATGATTCGAGGAAAGACCCGTTCCACGATTATTTCCGATTGACTGCGGCCTTTCCGTCGTCCCGACTGTTTGCGTTGATTAGTGGCTGCAGCGAGCAAATATGGAAATTATTTTAATAACCCATCAGCTGCTGCCCATGCTTGCAAGGCCACTTCGAGCCACTGCCGCCGTATGCCAGGTTAAATGAGCGAACTTTATTCAGGGTTGCTGGAGCAGGTTTCCCCCGAATCGATGGCCACTGCAGCTGGCAAACTAGCCCTGCTACTCTCGATTACATGGCGCAGTAATACGGAATCAATTGTGGTAATATTGCCGCAGCTAAAGGCCCAAACAAAATCGAATCCTCCTCGACGCCTAATGACTGATGAGGAAATGGACTTACGCGTACTAATCATGAACAATGACGATCGTCGTCCGCTCGGTTTGAACTTATGGCTATCACTTCTAGGCGAATTAATTGGCAAACCGGCTGTGCATTAAGCTGATTAAGTTCTCGGTAATTAAAATTAAAAGGCAAACGAAAAAACCACGGTTCTGCCTTCAATTTGATTTGATCATTGATTCTTACTTTCAAGAGACTGTACTTCCTCAGCTTAAGTTTTTTAATGCCATCGGCCGGCAAATGCATGAGTTATGAATCGGCACACATGTTTCGCCTATAGTTACGTTCCCGAACACTCTGCACTCCGGCTTTCGTTTTTTTTATTATTCCCATCCAGCCGAAAGCAACGACAACCGAACCCGGTTCGCGCGTTATGACCGGAAAATAGGTATAAACCACTTTTCTTGCCGTTCTTGCTAGTCACCAGAAACCCAGCTACCGAGCTAGCGACGCCACCGAGAACACAGGTGCTGAAGCAGAAGAACTCGACTCCCGGAACGAGCGCAGCTCGCCTCACATATAGAACAAATATAAATTTCCGTCGATTTCTGTGCGGCAGTCATTCGGCCATAATTTTTGTTTTTGGGTTGAGTTTAATAGGGCCCGAAAAAGTAGGATAGCAGGAGGCGACGGCAAGAATGGGCCACTTTTACGGCTTCGAAATCCTCTCTCTCCTTACAGCTGGGAGGTGGGATGGGCTGGTTTCCTGTCGCACACCTGCATGTACCGTTCTTTATACTCCTTGTTACGTCGCAAATTTACTTGTCACTTGTTTTATTTTCTCTCTATATTTCCCCCCTGGCAAGCGCCGCCGCCGCTATCTCAGGTGCACGGCCATAAAGCATATTTTTGTCAGGTGCGTTTACCGCAAATTCCTAGTCGATTTCACGCTTATGGCGGAGAAATTTATTCGCTTCCCGGAATTGATGATGGCACCGACGTGAGCGAATTTCTTTTCCGTTTCTAGGAAAAGTTTCGATCAAACCCCGGGCCCGGGACGGGGCCGTCAATTCAGCATTTTACGGAAGTAATATCAACTAAGTAAAATCGTTTGATGATAACTTAGAAAATATCATCAATTCAATTTAGGCCGAAAACCTATAGCATCGCATTGTCTTCGTTGGTTCGTTCCTGACAAAAACAATGCCCGTGTTATCTTTTTCATCTTTACCAATAATAATCCAAACTCCCCTCCCGGAATGACTTTCGCCATTTTGCCGACACCAGCCAGCCAGCGTAGGCCGGAAAACTCATCTGGCAGTGAATGAGTAGCAGAAACGCAATTCTCCCAGAATGGGTTATTGCTTAATGAAACATTGCTCGCATTCTTCGTTGTTTGATCATTATTATTATTATTGTTCCAGGCCGGAGCAGCGATAATTGAAATAGAAGCTTCATTCATTACAGACGAAATATGAAATTTTTCTTGTCAGTACTTTTCCGAATTAGAAATCCAAATTTATCTTGAAGCTCATCAGTTAGTACAGCCGAAGTAATATTTTCCCCGGAAAACAAAATTCCAAATTAAAAATTTCTCTCCACCAGTCTGGGGTAGTAGCAGATTAAAATATTTCGAATAAAATTCTTCAGCTTTGCACAGTTCTGTTTGATTGATTAAACAGTTGATTGATAGCTGCTTTTAGAATGTTTTTGAAAAATACCTACCTCACGGAACGTTATTTAGCTTCCTTGAATTTTTCCATTAATGAAACTAATCTCCTAGATTTGAATGTTAATTCACAGTAAAAAGAAACGAATCCTTAGCTAAGCTATTTTCAGCGTTCAAACATAAAAGGTGCCTCTCCTCGGTAGTATTATTACGTGCTGCTCACTGGCAATATGCTGCGAAATACCTGCCATCAGCGAGCTCGCTAATGCATCTTATCAATCGTGTGTCTAGGTTTTATGGATCAAGAAAACAGAAGCAATCTTGACGTCCCGTAAACACAGTTAATGGTATAAGGATGCTTTGGATCCGTTAAAAACTTTTGCACTTCTCTGGCAATATTTCATGCCATCATATGTGCACGTCGTAAAAAACTGACACGAAGTTTTTTTTATTATTATTGGTTTTATAGGTGAATTTTACTGAACTTAGCTAATAATACTGTAATAAATAGTAAAATTAAATTTTCAAAAGCAAATCAACTAGAAGTTTCTCCCTAAAATATAATAAAATTAGTTGAGTAAGTACCCGAGTAAGGTCGGGTACTCGGGGCGCCTTTGTCTCACAGCCACTTGTAGGTACATCAGTTATTGTAACCGAAATGATTATAATGCAAAAATATAATGCTTGTTCCTCTTTTGAACGTTCCTCTCCATTTGTCAGCTACCCCTCTTTTGTCTACCCGGCCACTCGCACATCTGTTTTCCTTGCGAAAATCTTTAAAAGGTCTTCAACATTTTCGTTTGTACGAATATCCCCCTTAATCTAAAACTGTCAAAAGTTCGCCATCGCTTACTATAATTAAAACAAAAAATAAATAAATTTTTTGTGTTAGGAAATATAGACATAGTTTCTTCGGCAATGTTGTAAATATTGTAAAAACAAGCAACTTTGCTGAAGAAATAAAATTTCTATCTTTATTGAGTGCTAAACTATAGGGCATATTCTTTAAAACTTCTTTAAAAATTGGTTTTTCACACTTAGCTTTTGTTAGTTGCATTTTACAAGCATACAATGTTCTAGACAATTATCGAAGCTCTTAAAATACACGTTTTTACAGAAGACCGCAAATCTTTTGGACCTTTACTTGCTAAGTTATGCTATATTCAAGCTTTAAAATTTCACAGCTTTACGAGCCCATGGGGTAAAATGGGGCAAGCGGAGCTATGAAATCAGTACTTCATCTTAAAGCTTAAGCCGAGTACTATAAACTTGTATAGGTTCCGCTTGTCCCCAATCACCCAAATGAGAGTACGGCAAGCATACATTTTAAGGGTTTCGCGTTCGCGAAAAGCTCGATACACGTTCATTTTTTTTTGTGTTAGTAGAAGATAGACAGATGATTTCTTCGGCAAAGGTATAGAAAATATAAAGGTAAACAATTTTGCTGAAGAAAAGACATTTCTATCTTTTTCGAGTGCAGAGCAATACAGCATTTTTTTAGGAAATTAATTGAAAATAAGTTTTTCATATTTAGCGTATGTTGGTTGCATTTTACAAGAGTATATGGTTCTAGGCGATTATTGAAAAACTCAAAACACATGTTTATACAGAAGGTTGCAAATCTCCATGACCTTTCCTTACAATGTTATCGCTTATTTAAGCTTTGTTTTTCCTCCCAAAACCAAAACCAAAAGCGAAAACTTTGTAAGGAGAGGTCCTAGAGATTTGCAATCTTCTGCAAAAACGTGTATTTTGAGTCCTTCAATAATTACTTAGAAGCATATATTCCTGTAAAATGCAACTAAGTATGAAAAACTTATTTTTAAAGAATTTCCAAACACAATGTTCTATAGCTCTGCACTCGATAGGAATAGAAATGTCATTTCTTTAGCAAAGTTATTAACCTTCATATTTTCCATAACTTTGCCGAAGAAACCATGTGTCTATCTACTAACACAAAAAAATGGATGTGCATCGAGCCTTTAGCGAACGCGAAACACATAAAACACATTTGGATGGTTGGGAACAAGCGGAACCCATACAAGTTTATAGCACTCGGCTTAAGCTTAAAGATGAAGTGCTGATTTCATAACTCCGCTTGCCCCATTTTACCCCATGGGTTCGTGAAGCTATGGAAATTTAAAGCTTGAATATGCGATAACTCAGCAAGTAAAGGTCCAAGAGATTTTCGGTCTTCTGAAAAAACGTGTATATGTTGAAAGCTTCGATAATTGCCTAGAACATTATATTCTTGTAAAATGCAACTAAGAAAAGCTAAGTATGAAAAACCAATTTTTAAAGAAGTTTTGAAGAATATGTCCTATAGTTCAGCACTCGATAAAGATAGAAATTTTGTTTCTTCAGCAAAGTTGCTTGTTTTCACAATATTTACAACTTTGCCGAGGAAACTATGTCCATATTTCCTAACACAAAAAATTTATTTTTTTATTTTCATTATAGTAAGCGATGACAAACTTTTAACAGTTTTAGATTAAGGGGGATATTCATACGAACAAAAGTGCTATAGACCATAACTGATAAAATGAAATCAAAAGACACTAGGAAAAAAGTTCCGCTTTTCGCCCTTTTGTACCACTGTGCGCTGTACGTGGTTCAATCTTTTGATGCCGAAAAAAGTATATTTAAATAGCAATTCAAAATTCTGAATTCAGAAAATTAAGACATGGAAAATCAGAAACAAATTATGAGATAGAATAACTAGACAGAATACCAGAAAATCCGTAATAGGCCACAATTATGCCACAAAGTGTGCAATGAGCCATAAAGTAGTAAAAAAGAATAACGAAACAAAGAAAAACAGAAGTTCAGTGAATCGGAATAACGGCCGATAGAAAAACCATTCCAGAGTTAAAATTACATCATCTGAACTCTTTTGTCGTATTGTGAATATGATTGAGTTCAAAAGGAAAACAAAAAAAAAACACAGAAATAGCAAACTATAAAAACAGATGAATAATCAGCCGAAACCCGGATAAGCAGCAAAAGAGAAGGATATTGAAACGAAATGAAAATCGAAGAACGGAAACGACACAGCTGCAACGGATTAAACAACTCTTCATGAACTTTCGAGAAAAATTGCTTTTTGCCTACTGATGAGGGTACATCGAACGATCTAATCGAAAAATGTTTATATGCCAAGCAAAGCAATTCTAGGTAGAGTGAGAAATCTCTTAATCTTTCTCGAAATGGTGGCTCCCGAAAGCTTCTGCGATTAAGGAAGCTATTTTCCAATTCTATTATCGCTTGAACTCGCTCTCGTTGTTTGCATTCCCACTCTTCTTTGACAGTTTGACCTTCACAAATGAGAGTTTGAGTAATGGGCGTTATTTAACACAGGAGAATTGGCTATTCAACACTGCTTGAGAACTGCTGATTATTGGCGTTGTATCCCAGTTAATTTGTTTGTAATTCGGATTTGTATAGTGCCTACCTGGCTAGTCCGCCCAGACATGTCAGAAAACTCTACGGAATGTACTAAATTTTTCTGAATGTACTAAATTGTCTCCAGATGCAGAGCCATTTCGGGAACCTTGACTTTTTTTGGCAGTGGTTGGGGCACTGTGCCGATCGAACGAGCTATAAAATGTTAAAACACCTTGAACTGCTTTCTGTCATTCATCCATTATGACGCCTGGACCTTGGACCTTGGTCCTTGGGCCTTGGACCTTGGACCTTGGACCTTGGACCTTGGACCTTGGACCTTGGACCTTGGACCTTGGACCTTGGACCTTGGACCTTGGACCTTGGACCTTGGACCTTGGACCTTGGACCTTGGACCTTGGACCTTGGACCTTGGACCTTGGACCTTGGACCTTGGACCTTGGACCTTGGACCTTGGACCTTGGACCTTGGACCTTGGACCTTGGACCTTGGACCTTGGACCTTGGACCTTGGACCTTGGACCTTGGACCTTGGACCTTGGAACTTGGTCCTTGGACGTTGGACCTTGGACTTAAGATCTTACCAGTTCACAAAAGTGTCTAGTAAAATTGTCTAGTCGGAGACAATTGGCGATGAAATGCACGACAAGAAACAGTTTGAGGTCGTCAGCGTCAATAAGTATGCATCCTACTTCAAGCAGTGTAGCCACATACCTGAAAATATGATGAGAAGTAAAGGTCTTATACTACTTCTTTGGGGAACATCAGATTAATTGCTAAATACTGATGAAATTGCTAAATACTGATTTCGTAGTTTCAAATCTGTTGACAAGCCAAGTTACCAATAATCGTGTCAACTAACAAATCACGACAGTGGATTTTGAATTCCATACCTACTTTACCTTACTTTAGTGGCGACGTATTGAACGCAAAATTTTACGCTCGAGAACTCAAGCACTTGCCAATCAGCTTCCTTTAGCGTCCATGATTCATGTTCATAACGGACCACCAGGAGGATTATCGTTCAGTTTTGTGCGAACTTAGAAACTGAACGACATTAGCTGGTCACATAATCCGTAGAGAGCCCGGCTTACATCATTGTCATATGGCACGAACATACCAAGGTATGTGAATACCTCCAATCTAGCCCCACTTTGCTGCCAGCAACCATGTACCATGGTTATGTTAATGAGAAATCCCAACCTCGCTACTTACAATTCAAAAGGCCTAAAGGCCTGTTCCACTTCTCTATGGTATAGTTCCAATGATGTGGACGTTTGCCCTTCGTATTCCACCTTCCAAGGTAATATTGAATAGCAGGTTAGAGAGTGCACCCCTTCAAGTCCATCCAACGCCAGGAAAGCGTCTGAGATCTTAGCCGCTATTCTGACGCATGATTTTTCCCCCATTCACGCGTCGCGTGATTAAGTTAAACTTGTTTCGTCGGAAAACCATGTCCTAGTATTATCTGTCACAGCTCGTTTCGTTTGACTGAATCTAACGCCGTCTTAAATTCCATAAAAAGATGAATCTGCAAGTTGTACTCCTGGAACTTGTCTAGCAACTAGCGCAGGGTAAATTATAAATGTAGTAGCATTAAATGGGACAGCCTCTTTACTTCGTCGTTGATTCGAAAATTCTATAAAACGGGCATTATTTGGCATAAAAAGCATGATGTGTAAAAACTCAATGTAAAGTCTAAAAAAAGGAAACTCGAAATAATTTTCCACTCCAGTCTGCTAACCTGTTTACCCGGTACTTAATAATCCTCACCCGTAATTGTTCACTTCCAGAAGAATTTACTCCAATTTCCACTTCATTTTACAAAACATCCGCCAGTTCTGGTAGCAGGCAGCAATCATGACTCCGTGGCACGCGCGTGTGGTATGTATGTGCACAGCCAATCGTGCCTCGAGGTGGTGGTGTCGACATGAAGACGACAGACAGACAGACAGACAGTATAAAGAGTGCGCGGTGGTTCCGCGCTTTCGGGTTTCGGGTTTTGGCTTCAACCGAAATTGCTACCCATTAGGTGAAAAACAAAACACATTTGTGCGCGGCTTGCAGGCCACCGCCGCCAGCTGCCGCCACGCCACTCTACCACGGCGCTAGCAAACTTTTCCGCGAAGAATTTCGCGGCAAACAAATTATCACATGTGTGGAAATTTTTCGCGCTGGGCGCGAGGCTGTGCGAAAGGGTGTCAATGGCAGATGTTGTGCTGTTGTTGTTGGTACGTAAATCAAAACAAGACGGAAGGAGGCTAGGGAGCGTTTAAGTGAACTGCAGGCAAAGTTTTACAGGCTGCAGCACTCGAAAAACTTAATTGTAGTTTGAAAATATTAAACTGCTAAGGCTGGCTTAGGCTGAGTTTTGACACGGTGGGATTT
The DNA here is from genome assembly GCF_943734655.1 of Sabethes cyaneus. Classification (NCBI taxonomy): domain Eukaryota; kingdom Metazoa; phylum Arthropoda; class Insecta; order Diptera; family Culicidae; genus Sabethes; species Sabethes cyaneus. Next base: position 235,302,955 of record NC_071354.1, read on the forward strand.
TTTTGCAGCCATCAGCCGTGCAGCAAAGTATAAAGTATGAAGAAAAATTTTAATGAATTTTTGCCTTTCCGCAGCCTCCATCTCCGTACTGGCGCCTGTGGCAAGATTTCGTGTAACGCTTAATTGTGTCGTTTGCATCAACTCAACGCAAAATTATATTTTGGCAGCATTTTTTACGATGCTTCATGTTCGGAGCAGTCTTCTTCCCTTGCGCGAGAGGTATGATAATGGCGGTAACACGATGTTTTCGGTGTAAGCAAGAAAGAATTAAAATTAATTGACTATGATCAAAGGACCGCGAAGCTGGAATGCGGATGCTTTATGATGAGTCGATCCGAGCCGAGCCGGGCCTGGCCGGGCTGGGCCGAGTTGATGGTTGTGCCGACTTGTTGCTGGCTCGGGACGAAACTTGCGTTCCGGTTCGATACGACCGTTGAAGGTTTTTGTTTTTCAGGCGTGGAAAATTAAATTTCAATCTCGCTCAATTCCACTTAAATTTTTATTACTGAATTTTCGGGAAGGACTTTTATTCCTAATGAATTCTATTGAAATGATATTGACATTCTCGACGAATTTGCTTGAAAGGTTAGGATATTATAGGCCAAGCAATGCGGTATAAATTTTTCGGTGAAGGAATCCGGAAAATATATAAATCAATATATTTTCCATGAAATTCATTCATTCATTTTCTCGACTTTTCGACTCTTCGATTTTTCGACTTTTCAACTCTTCGACTCTTCGACTTTTCGTCTCTTCGACTCTTCGACTTTTCGTCTCTTCGACTCTTCAACTCTTAGACTTTTCGGCTTTTTCACTCTTCGACTTTTCGGCTCTTAGACTTTTCGACTTTTTGATTCTTCGACTCCTGACTGTTCGATTTCATCATTTTTCGACTCTTCGGCTCTTGGACTTTTCGACTTTCCGATTTTTCGAATTTTCAACCTTTCGACTATTTGATTCTTTGAGTCATCCACTGTTCGATTTCTTCCCTTTTCGACTCTTCGTCTCTTCAACTTTTTGACTTTTCGACTCTTTTTCAACTGTTCGACTTTGATTTTTCAACTCTAGCTTTTCGTCTTTTCTAGTCTTCGAGTATTCGAATTTTCGGCTCTTCGACTAGTCGACTCATCGGTTCTTCGACTTTCTGAGTTTTAGACTTTTCGATTCTTCGATTTTGGATTTTTTTCTTTTACGACTCTTCAAATGTTGGGCTTTTCGACTGTTGGACTCTTCAACTACGACCTTTGGACTTTTCGACTCTTTAGCTTTTCATCTATTCTACTCTTCCAAATTTCGACTTTTCCACTCTTCGGCTTTTTGACTTTTCGACTCTTGCACTTTTCGACTTTTCAACTCTTCGACTTTTCGGCTTTTTGACTTTTCAATTTTACGACTCTTCGAATTTTCCACTTTTCGACTGTTGGACTCTTCAACTGCGACCTTTTGACTTTTTGACTCTTTTCGACTGTTCTACTCTTCGACTTTCGGCTCTTCGACTTTATGATTCTTCGATTTTTCGACTTTTCCACTTTTCGACTCTTTGACTTTTCGGATTTTCAACTCTTCGACTCTCGACTGTTCGATTTCTTGACTTTCCGACCTTTCGACTTTTCAATTTTACGACTCTTCGAATTTTCCACTTTTCGACTGTAGGACTCTTCAACTGCGACCTTTTGACTTTTCGACTCTTTTCGGCTGTTCTACTCTTCGACTTTCGGCTCTTCGACTTTATGACTCTTCGATTTTTCGACTTTTCCACTTTTCGGCTCTTCGACTTTTCGACTTTTCAAATCTTCGATCCTTCGACTATTCGATTTCTCGACTCTTATCGACTCTTCAACTTTTCGACTTGTCGACTCTTTGACTTTTACACTTTTCGACTCTTCGTGTTTTCGACTTTTCAACTCTTCGACTCTGCGACTCTTCCATTCTTCCATTCTTCAACTCTTCGACTTTTGAACTCTTCGATTCTTCGGCTTTTGGACTCTTCGACTCTTCAACCAATCGACTTTTCGACTCTAGATTTTCATCTTTTCTACTTTTCGATCTTTCGAACTTTCGACTTATCGACTGCTCGACTTTTGGGCTCTTCAACTTTATGACTCTAAAAAAAGGTAAAGTCTAAAAAAAGGAAACTCGAAATAATTTTCCACTCCAGTCTGCTAACCTGTTTACCCGGTACTTAATAATCCTCACCCGTAATTGTTCACTTCCAGAAGAATTTACTCCAATTTCCACTTCATTTTACAAAACATCCGCCAGTTCTGGTAGCAGGCAGCAATCATGACTCCGTGGCACGCGCGTGTGGTATGTATGTGCACAGCCAATCGTGCCTCGAGGTGGTGGTGTCGACATGAAGACGACAGACAGACAGACAGACAGTATAAAGAGTGCGCGGTGGTTCCGCGCTTTCGGGTTTCGGGTTTTGGCTTCAACCGAAATTGCTACCCATTAGGTGAAAAACAAAACACATTTGTGCGCGGCTTGCAGGCCACCGCCGCCAGCTGCCGCCACGCCACTCTACCACGGCGCTAGCAAACTTTTCCGCGAAGAATTTCGCGGCAAACAAATTATCACATGTGTGGAAATTTTTCGCGCTGGGCGCGAGGCTGTGCGAAAGGGTGTCAATGGCAGATGTTGTGCTGTTGTTGTTGGTACGTAAATCAAAACAAGACGGAAGGAGGCTAGGGAGCGTTTAAGTGAACTGCAGGCAAAGTTTTACAGGCTGCAGCACTCGAAAAACTTAATTGTAGTTTGAAAATATTAAACTGCTAAGGCTGGCTTAGGCTGAGTTTTGACACGGTGGGATTTTTTTGCAGCCATCAGCCGTGCAGCAAAGTATAAAGTATGAAGAAAAATTTTAATGAATTTTTGCCTTTCCGCAGCCTCCATCTCCGTACTGGCGCCTGTGGCAAGATTTCGTGTAACGCTTAATTGTGTCGTTTGCATCAACTCAACGCAAAATTATATTTTGGCAGCATTTTTTACGATGCTTCATGTTCGGAGCAGTCTTCTTCCCTTGCGCGAGAGGTATGATAATGGCGGTAACACGATGTTTTCGGTGTAAGCAAGAAAGAATTAAAATTAATTGACTATGATCAAAGGACCGCGAAGCTGGAATGCGGATGCTTTATGATGAGTCGATCCGAGCCGAGCCGGGCCTGGCCGGGCTGGGCCGAGTTGATGGTTGTGCCGACTTGTTGCTGGCTCGGGACGAAACTTGCGTTCCGGTTCGATACGACCGTTGAAGGTTTTTGTTTTTCAGGCGTGGAAAATTAAATTTCAATCTCGCTCAATTCCACTTAAATTTTTATTACTGAATTTTCGGGAAGGACTTTTATTCCTAATGAATTCTATTGAAATGATATTGACATTCTCGACGAATTTGCTTGAAAGGTTAGGATATTATAGGCCAAGCAATGCGGTATAAATTTTTCGGTGAAGGAATCCGGAAAATATATAAATCAATATATTTTCCATGAAATTCATTCATTCATTTTCTCGACTTTTCGACTCTTCGATTTTTCGACTTTTCAACTCTTCGACTCTTCGACTTTTCGTCTCTTCGACTCTTCGACTTTTCGTCTCTTCGACTCTTCAACTCTTAGACTTTTCGGCTTTTTCACTCTTCGACTTTTCGGCTCTTAGACTTTTCGACTTTTTGATTCTTCGACTCCTGACTGTTCGATTTCATCATTTTTCGACTCTTCGGCTCTTGGACTTTTCGACTTTCCGATTTTTCGAATTTTCAACCTTTCGACTATTTGATTCTTTGAGTCATCCACTGTTCGATTTCTTCCCTTTTCGACTCTTCGTCTCTTCAACTTTTTGACTTTTCGACTCTTTTTCAACTGTTCGACTTTGATTTTTCAACTCTAGCTTTTCGTCTTTTCTAGTCTTCGAGTATTCGAATTTTCGGCTCTTCGACTAGTCGACTCATCGGTTCTTCGACTTTCTGAGTTTTAGACTTTTCGATTCTTCGATTTTGGATTTTTTTCTTTTACGACTCTTCAAATGTTGGGCTTTTCGACTGTTGGACTCTTCAACTACGACCTTTGGACTTTTCGACTCTTTAGCTTTTCATCTATTCTACTCTTCCAAATTTCGACTTTTCCACTCTTCGGCTTTTTGACTTTTCGACTCTTGCACTTTTCGACTTTTCAACTCTTCGACTTTTCGGCTTTTTGACTTTTCAATTTTACGACTCTTCGAATTTTCCACTTTTCGACTGTTGGACTCTTCAACTGCGACCTTTTGACTTTTTGACTCTTTTCGACTGTTCTACTCTTCGACTTTCGGCTCTTCGACTTTATGATTCTTCGATTTTTCGACTTTTCCACTTTTCGACTCTTTGACTTTTCGGATTTTCAACTCTTCGACTCTCGACTGTTCGATTTCTTGACTTTCCGACCTTTCGACTTTTCAATTTTACGACTCTTCGAATTTTCCACTTTTCGACTGTAGGACTCTTCAACTGCGACCTTTTGACTTTTCGACTCTTTTCGGCTGTTCTACTCTTCGACTTTCGGCTCTTCGACTTTATGACTCTTCGATTTTTCGACTTTTCCACTTTTCGGCTCTTCGACTTTTCGACTTTTCAAATCTTCGATCCTTCGACTATTCGATTTCTCGACTCTTATCGACTCTTCAACTTTTCGACTTGTCGACTCTTTGACTTTTACACTTTTCGACTCTTCGTGTTTTCGACTTTTCAACTCTTCGACTCTGCGACTCTTCCATTCTTCCATTCTTCAACTCTTCGACTTTTGAACTCTTCGATTCTTCGGCTTTTGGACTCTTCGACTCTTCAACCAATCGACTTTTCGACTCTAGATTTTCATCTTTTCTACTTTTCGATCTTTCGAACTTTCGACTTATCGACTGCTCGACTTTTGGGCTCTTCAACTTTATGACTCTTCGACTTTTCGACTTTTCAAATCTTCGAACCTTCGACTCTTCGACTACTCGATTTCTCGACTCTTCAACTATTCGACTTATCGACTCTTCAGCTTTTCGACTTTTCGACTTTTCGACCATTCGACTCTTCGACTTTTCAACTCTTCCATTCTTCCATTCTTCAATTCTTCGACTTTTGGACTATTCGACTTTTGGACTCTTCGATTTTTCGACTCTTCGACGGTTCGATTTCTCAATTTTCCGACTCTGACTTTTTAGATTTTTCGACTCTTCGAGTTGTCGACTTTTTTGTCGGTTTTTCGGCGTTTAGACCTTATGACTTTCGACTTTTAGACTTTTCGACTCATAGACTTTTCGACTCTTCATCTCTTGGTCTTTTCGACTCTTTGATTTTACGACTCTTCGAATTTTCGACTTTTCGACTGCTAGACTCTTCAACTTTTCGAGTCTTCGACCAATCAACTTTTCGGCTCTTCGACTTTTTGAGCTTTCGACTTTTCGATTCTTCGATTTCTGGACTTTTCGACTCTTCAACATTTCGGCTTTTCCACTTTTCGGCTCTTTGACTTTTCGACTTTTCAACTTTTCAGCTTTTCGACTTGCGTTTTTTTAGACTTTTCAGGTTTTCGACTCTTCAACTCTTCGACTCTTCGATTTTTCGACTTTTTGATTCATCGAATTCTCGACTTATCAATTCTTCGACTCTTAGACTTTTCGATTTTACGGCTCTTCGACTTTTGGGCTCTTCGTCTCCTCGACTCTTCGTCTCCTCGACATTTCCACACTTCTGCTCTTTGAGTCTTTAACTTTTCGACTCTTCGACCTCCTCGGCTCTTTCTTGGACTCTTTCTTTGACTTTTTCCTCGACTCTTTCTTCAGTTATTTCTTCGACTATTTCTTTGACTTGTTCTTCAACTTTTTTTTTCGACTATTTCTTCGGCACTTTCTGCGATTCTTTCTTCGACTCTTTCTACGACCCTTTTTTCAACTCTTTCTACGACTCTTTCTCCAACTCTTTTCTCGACTCTTTCTTCGACGCCTTCTTCGATTCTTTTTTCGATCCGTTCTTCGACTCTTTCTGCGATTCTTTCTTCGAATCTTTCTTCGACGCTTTCTTCAACTCTTTTTTCCATTTTTTCTTCAACTCTTTTTTCAGTTCTTTCTTCGACTATTTCTTTGACTTTTTCTTCAAATTGTTTTCGACTATTTCTTCGACACTTTCTGCGATTCTTTCTTCGACTCTTTCTACGACCCTTTCTTCAACTCTTTCTACGACTCTTTCTCCAACTCTTTTTTCGACTCTTTCTTCGACGCCTTTTTCGATTCTTTTTTCGATCCTTTCTTCGACTCTTTCTGCGATTCTTTCTTCGACTCTTTCTTCGACGCTTTCTTCAACTCTTTTTTCCATTTTTCTTCAACGCTTTCTTCGACTCTATCTTCAACTTTTTCTTCGATTCAGTCATCGACTCTTTCTTCGGCTTTTTCTTAGACTCTTTCTTTGACTCTTTTTTCGACTCTCTCTTCCCCTCTTCTTCTTCGATTATTTTTTCGACACTTTCTTCGACTCTTTCTTTAATTCTTTGTTTGATTTTTTCTTCAACTCTTCTTTCGACTCATTTTTCAACTTTTTCTTCGACTCTTTCATAAACTCTTTCTACGACTCTTTCGTCAACTTTTTCTTCGACTTTTTCTCCGACTTTTTCTTTGGCTCTTTCATCGACTCTTTCTTCGACTCGTTCTTGGACTCTTTCTTCGATTCTTTCTTCAACTCTTTCTTCGACTTTTTCGATTCTTGCATTGATTCTTTCTTCGATCCTTTTTGGACTATTTCTTCGGCTCCTTTTTCAACTATTTTTGCGACTTCTTCTTCGACTTTTTTCGATTCTTTCACCGACTTTTTCTTCAACTCGTTTTTCCATTTTTTCTTCAACGCTTTTTTCGACTCTATCTTCAACTTTTTCTTCGATTCAGTCATCGACTCTTTCTTCGGCTTTTTCTTAGACTCTTTCTTTGACTCTTTCTCTTTCACTCTTTCTTCGATTATTTTTTCGACACTTTCGTCGACTCTTTCTTTAATTCTTTGTTTGATTTTTTCTTCAACTCTTCTTTCGACTCATTTTTCAACTTTTTTTTCGATTCTTTCATAAACTCTTTCTTCGACTCTTTCGTCAACTTTTTCTTCGACTTTTTCTCCGACTTTTTCTTTGGCTCTTTCATCGACTCTTTCTTCGACTCGTTCTTGGACTCTTTCTTCGATTCTTTCTTCGATTCTTTCTTCAACTCTTTCTTCGACTCTTTCTTCGACTTTTTCGATTCTTGCATTGATTCTTTCTTCGAACCTTTTTGGACTATTTCTTCGACTCCTTTTTCAACTCTTTTTGCGTCTTCTTCTTCGAATTTTGTTTTGGATTCTTTCACCGACTTTTTCTTCAACTCGTTTTTCCATTTTTTCTTCAACGCTTTTTTCGACTCTATCTTCAACTTTTTCTTCGATTCAGTCATCGACTCTTTCTTCGGCTTTTTCTTAGACTCTTTCTTTGACTCTTTCTCTTTCACTCTTTCTTCGATTATTTTTTCGACACTTTCGTCGACTCTTTCTTTAATTCTTTGTTTGATTTTTTCTTCAACTCTTCTTTCGACTCATTTTTCAACTTTTTTTTCGATTCTTTCATAAACTCTTTCTTCGACTCTTTCGTCAACTTTTTCTTCGACTTTTTCTCCGACTTTTTCTTTGGCTCTTTCATCGACTCTTTCTTCGACTCGTTCTTGGACTCTTTCTTCGATTCTTTCTTCGATTCTTTCTTCAACTCTTTCTTCGACTCTTTCTTCGACTTTTTCGATTCTTGCATTGATTCTTTCTTCGAACCTTTTTGGACTATTTCTTCGACTCCTTTTTCAACTCTTTTTGCGTCTTCTTCTTCGAATTTTGTTTTGGATTCTTTCACCGACTTTTTCTTCAACTCGTTTTTCCATTTTTTCTTCAACGCTTTTTTCGACTCTATCTTCAACTTTTTCTTCGATTCAGTCATCGACTCTTTCTTCGGCTTTTTCTTAGACTCTTTCTTTGACTCTTTCTTCGACTCTCTCTCTCTCTTTCACTCTTTCTTCGATTATTTTTTCGACATTTTCTTCGACTCTTTCTTTAATTTTTTGTTTGATTTTTTCTTCAACTCATCTTTCGACTCATTTTTCAACTTTTTCTTCGACTCTTTCATAAACTCTTTCTACGACTCTTTCGTCAACTCTTTCTTCGACTTTTTCTCTGACTTTTTCTTTGGCTCTTTCATCGACTCTTTCTTCGACTCGTTCTTGGACTCTTTCTTCGATTCTTTCTTCAACTCTTTCTTCGAACCTTTTTCCAACTTATTCTACGACTCTTTCTTCAACTCTACTTTAGACTCTTTTTTCTACTTTTTCTTCGACTCTTTCTGCGATTCTTTCTTCAACTTTTTCTTCAGCTCTTTCTTAGACTCTTTCTTTCACTTTTTCCTCGACTCGTTCTTCGTAAAAGTCCTAATAAACTAATAATAAACTCGTTCTTCAACTATTTCTTCAATTCTTTATTCGACTCTCTCTTCAACTCTTTCTTCGGCTCTTTCTTCGACTCTAGGTTCGACTCTTTCTTCGACTGTTCCCTCAAATATTTAATAGACTTTTTTTCGACACTTTAATTGTTCGTTTTTTCAACTCTTTAAATTTTCTCATTTTCCCAAAATTACCCAATGCACAAAATTACTTCGCCTTTCAAAAAATTTCCACTCGTGTTTTTTTTTTTTTTTGGTGAAAAACTTTCACAGTTTCCCCGTTGCACGCTTTTGTAATAACCTTCGCTATTTGTGTCCCACCATTCATCATCGCGTCAAACATTTTAATCTTTGTCATCATTCAAGCTCGCTCGTGAAACCATGGCTGTGGCGGCGGTGGAAGCGGCGGCAGTGGCAACGACGAATGCTGTTTGTATGCTTTTCTATGCTGCTGTTGCCGCTTCCAAGTTGCAGTGCGGTAAAAGTAGTAGGGAAGGGGGAGCCACGAACGGGAAACGGGAACGCTTCCACATTGACGCCGCCGCATTCGAACGGAAAAGTGGGGCTCTCGCAGTCGGTAAATAAAAATGATTGACATTCTTAAGCGTTACTTAAGCGGATGTTTTCACTTTGTTCGTGTTTTTCTTTTCTTTTTTCTCCGCCTGCCGCTGTGGAACTGGATTTCCACAGAAAATCCTCCAACGCTGGGCGTTGGTAATGGTTTTTGTGCGGAGGCTGAAGGAAGAATTGCGTTGCTTGCCTGTATTTATTTAGTTCTTCTTCGTCGGGATTGGCGCTGCTCTTCGGCTCCGGCGGACGATTTGTGTTTCGTTATCAAGGATGTATTACTGCAAAGCAAAACAATTTATTTCCTTTTCCATTGTACCTTGTAAAATGGTTAGCGGGAGTAACGGAAAACCCTGTAATAAAGCACCGTGTTTTGCTTCTATAAATTGAATTTAATTCTTGCCACTTTGGCGGGTGATGCTTCAAAAAGCTTTGAGTGGGAATTTTAGGAAGAGTTGTACTGAGGGAAGTCCGTGCTTACAGCCAAGGTCGGAAAATATGGATAGAGCAACAGTAAATAGCTGATGTTGAATGCTGTTCTGTATTTTCAGCGCTCATCGTTTGTAGTTTACATCATTCAGAATTGTTTATGTCTGTGGTTCCAGCAAATAGAAAATTTTCCCGCATAACCACCGTAACTTCAGGGTACCACTGAAGAGATGCTGTACAGTGATGACTTGCTGTAGAAAATTCTTCACAAGCATCCGCTTTTCTTTCCGCAGAGTAAACCTTCTTTACATCTCTGCCATTTAACGCCATTCTCACCAACCAGCTAGAATACTGATTTGTTTGTCCAGCAAAAGGAAAGTTATTCCCAGCTCCTGCAGCTCTTTGCTTGTTCAAATAACTTTTCGATTTTCAAGCTGGACCATGCCAGAACGGTTGGTAGTAAACCAAAATGGACACGTCCCCGGCAGAATCTCAGGCAATAGTCAGTGTCGAAGTGGATTTGGCGTTGTTTTCTGACTGCTTCGCAGCTCAGCTCTTCGGTAGCAGCTTACTCAGCTTTTCGCAATAAATTTTCCACCGTGATTTGGTGGTGGCGGAACGGGTGTTAAAATGCTTCATAGTCGAAAGCGAAAAAAATAAAGGTTCGGACTTCCATGGACTACTTCCATGGTGTGGTGAAAGAATTGAATGTGTACCTAACGTTCGCGCATTGTCTAATGGTAATGGCACCGGGAACGGACAGAAGTGGGCTTCTGAATGTACCAGGATGAAAAAGTGTCCATCTTTTTTCCTAGATTTTTTTTTGTGGAAAACAATACACTTGTGGAGAAGGCGCAAATTGGAAATTTCTAATCAAGTGCTAGGCTGGGATCAATTTGAATATGCAAAACAGCTAACAAGGAAGATTTGTTTGAATCTTGTTTCTATTTTGTCTGCGATTATTTGTCTTCAGAAGACCAACGCGAACGACTGCCTCCTGATTGGCTTTAACTTTCAATATATTTTGCAGTTAATATAGAAAGCATTTAGTTGCTCTTTTTTTCACACTCCACACCTCTTTCTGCAATAGTGACATTTTCCAATAAAACTTCTACAAAAATAAGTCGGCTTACGAAGAGAATTTATGGTTCCGCTTTATTAAAATTAAACATTGTATTCCCACATCAAATGCGATTAATTTATTTCTTTCTCATTTCCTTCGTCGCATTCAAGCTCAGACTGTACACCGGCACCGGTCGAACCTTGGCCTGATCCTGTTATCCTGCCGAATTCCGAATACCCGAAAGTGTTTGGCTTCCTGGCGGAGGCGGCGGTGGTGTTCCACCACTACCGCCCGCCCACCGGGCCGGTTATCCCCGGTGTTGTTGTTTTGCTTTCACTCCGTTGCTTGTTTGTACCACAAAATTCCAAAATAAATCAAAATTATCTTCTCGTACCTTGCAAACCGCAAACCGCCCGCCGCTTTGCCACAATCCCCCATTAGTGAACGGGGCGGCGACCACAATCGCTTTGCGTCCAACCGGCCGGCGTGGCGTGGCGAGGCGCGGCGCGCGTTGTTGGTGCTGTCGGGTTTCTCAATGCGGAAAACACGGGACTTCCTTTTCGTATACAACCTCGGCCCTTCCCACACATTAACGTGTGCTGCTGTGGCATTCCAGCTCAGGACAGGTGCTGCGAATATCTCGACGGGTGTACGATTCGGCAATGCTGTCGATATCGTCCGTTTTTATTAGCTCATTGAAATGCAAATAAACGCAGGTTTTTTTTTCAACTCTTTTACTGTGGTTCACTCTTCCGCTGTTTGTTTTATGGTTCAGGATGTGGATAGGGGAGGGGATGTATGCATAAAGTCAACATTATGCTTAAACAGCAAGTGCAGGAACATGAGCTTTCTGGTTATTTTCAAAAAAAAAAAAATCCGGTTTAAGCTGGATTTCGTTCCTGCAGGCAATCGATATTAAGTTGATCATGATGATCAAAGCTTGGCTTTGAGTAATATTTCTTGGATTGCTTAAATTATTACAGTTCAAACTAGTATTATTCACAAGTTTGGTTATTTTACTTAGCATTTTCTATTTACAATTGTCGAAAAGCTGCTTAAAAATAGTACTAATTTTGGAAATGTTAACCACTCCGGCGAAATTTATTTGCTCCACTGTTTGAACAGACTAATAAAAAAGTAAATTAAAATTTTCCTGAAATTTTTGGAGCGTTTTAGTAGAATACAGGCTTCATCAGAGATCGAAAACAAACACTGATGAAGCCTGTAAGTCGCAGGTGAAATACGTATCTGCCGTAAGTAAAGTAAATAAGTATTTAAGACTTAATTTTGAAAAAAAAACTCTGGTTAAAACTTTATGCCAAATGCAGTTTTAAATCAGGTTCTGGTCCGTATTCTGGTCCAAATTCTGCTCCGAATTCCGGTCAAAATTTTGGCACTAGTCAACATTCTGGTCTAAATTTAGGTCCAAATCCACAGCGTAATTCAAGCTCAAATGCATAACCAAATTCAGGTTCACATTCAGGTCCTAATTCCATTGTCTAAATTCAAGACAATATTCTGATCCTAATTTTGGTCCTAAATTCAGGTCCAAATTAAAGTCCTCATTCAAGTCAATTCAAAACAAAGTCCTGTTTCATATTCTGGTCAAAATTATGGTCGAAATTCTGCTACAAATTCATCTAAACCTAAATTCAGGCCCAAATTTAAGTCCATATTTTGGCCCACATATAGGTCCGAATTCTGGTCCAAAGAATCTGGTCTTGAATATGGTGAATTGTGGTTCAAATGCAGGTTTGAAAACTTTGATCCGAATGTAGCACCAAATTCAGGTTTAAATTCAAGTCCCAATCCTGGTCTGTGTTCTGCTCCAAATTCCACCCCAAATTTTAGACGACAATTAGATATAAATTCTAACTGGTCCAAATTTTGATGTGAATTCTGAAGCAACTCAAATCCAAATTTAGAACGTAATTCAAGTTAAATGAAAAAGTTTTCCATCTTTTAACTCCTATTGGGAATGTGCTAAGACGCTCAACGTAATAACTATTAATTAGTTACGTAATGCAAGTTCAAATACGGGTTCAACTTCAGACTCAAATTCCAAAAGTCCAAATTTAGGTTCACATAAATCCAAATTCTATGGTTCAAATTCAATCGCATATTCTGGTCGAAATTCTGCTCCAAATTCGTCTAAATATGGTCTAAATGAAATTCAGGTTCAAATTTAACACCATATTTTGGTCCAAGTTCAGGACCACATTTAAATCCGAATTCAGTGTGGTCCCAATTCTAGTGCAAAATCTGAACCAAGTTTTGATTCAAATTCAGATTCAAATTCCGGTTCAAATTTAGATTCGTGTTGAGGTTATATATAGATCCAAATTATGCCCCAAAGAATCTCGTCTTCATTATAGTGAATTTTGGTTCAAATTCAGATAAAACATTGATCCGAATTCAGCACCAAATTCTGATATAAATTTAAGTTCCAGTCCTAGTCCGTCTTCTGGTTCAAATTTCGGTATAGTCTAGATCTAAATTCTGATTTGAGATTGCTTGATTCTTTTCGGTGAAATGATAACTATGTTTGTTTTATGCGTGACGCGTTTCAGCCTACTGCATTCTTTCGGCCATCTTCGAACGCAAAACAGGCACGTCTAGTTACTTTAAGCGTTCAATGTCTATTGGAATAGAGAAAGAATGCAGTAGGCTGAAACGCGTCACGCATAAAACAAACATAGTTATCATTTCACCGAAAAGAATCAAGCAATCTCAAATCATAATATGGCGGTGATTCTAGATCTAAATTCTGTCAGATCCAAATTTAATGTAAATTTTGGTCCAATTCAAATCCAAGTTCAAAACGCGATTCAAGTTCAAATTCGGGTCTAAATTCAGATCCAAATTCAGGTCCAAAATCAAGACCATATTCTGACCAAAATTCTGCTCCAAACTCTGGTCTAAATAAAATTCAAATCGAAATTCAGGTCCAAATTTAGCCCAGATTTTGGTTCACATTTTGGTGCAAGTTTTTGTTAAAATTTTGGTCCCTATTCTGGATCATATTTAAATCCGAATTCAGTCTGGTTCCAATTCTGGTGCAAAATCTGAACCAAATTCAGATCCAAATTCAGGTCCAAATTTAGATTCGTATTGGTATTCATATGATAGGTCCAAATCATGTTCCAAAAAATCTGGTCTTGAATATGGTGAATTTTAGTTCAAATTCTGGTTTGCTTTTTGATCCGAAATTAGCAGCAAATTCAAGTCCAAATCCTAGTCCGTATTCTGGTCCAAACCCAAGCAACAATGTGAGTTTTGTTGTACTCTTATGGCGGTTTTCTTATCCAATTTTGGTCTTAAATTTGGTTTTGGGAAGTCAGGTATAAGTTCCAGTCCAAATTTTGGACATTATTTTTGAATCATAATTAGATTCTGCCTGATCCAAATTTTAGTACAAATTTTGAACCAATTCAAATCCAAATTCTGGTCCAAATTCAGAACGTAATTCAAGTTCAGTTTCGGGCCCAAATTCAGACGCCCTGGCAGGTGTTGTGGGTTCAAATCCGGTTATAATCTCTGATTACAGCTTGGTTCGACCCATGCACCTTCCAGCATTGGACAAAAGATAGGAGTCACAACGACAACTTGTTAACCATAGCTACCTATTACCCCCCCCCCCCTTCCTTTCCACCCTTCCCCTTCATTCCCGAAAAAATCGTTCTTCATTACTTTCCCTTACCGTCCCTTCATCAATTGTAGAATCATCGTTTCAAAAAACTACCCAAATTCAGACCCAAATTCAAGTCCAAATTTGAGTTCACATGAATCCATATTCTATGGTCCAAATTATGCTCCAAATTCATGACCATATTTTGGTCCGAATTCTGATCCGAAATCGTATCCAAATTTAAGTTTAAATTCTGTTCCAATTTAAGGTCCCTATTGTGAACCACATTTGGATCCAAATTTTTGGTGCAAATTCTGGACCAAATTCAGCTCCGCATACAGGTCGTAATTTAGATCCACATTAAAGTCAAACGCCTCCGGGTACGATACGGTAGTTTCACCTTCTCCGAAATCTTTAAAATTATCCAGTGAGGTGCCTTGCTAGTGGTTGCTTACCAGTTTTGGAGAGGTCTGGCGGGAGTCGGTGCTTTCCGGCGGTTATATTCGTCTTCAACTGTCCGATTTCTCTTTGGATCTCTTCGAGATCAGGGGCCAGCACTCTGTTGTCGTTTGTAGGAACCTACCTTATCGCATCCTTCTGTTATGTGGTCGATGAGTTGCCTATCGAAGAACTATTTCCATTTGTCCACTATCGCTCATTTGTGGTCAGGTTTTCCTCCTCGGCCCTCCACATATCAGACTCGGGTGTGTGTCGTTTACGAGATTGGACCAATTCAAGTCTATATTTTGACCCAAATTTAGCTCCAAATTCTGATTCATATTGTATAACACATTCGGAACCAAATTTGGGTCTTAATTCCAATATAAATTCAGCTCCAAATTCAGATTCAAATTCAAATCTACACTCTGGTCAAAATTCTGGTGCAAATTGAGCTCCAAATTCGGAGCCAAATCAAAATCTACATTTAAGTTCACATTCAAGACAAATTTCTGGCCCAATTTCTGGTTTGGTCACTCTGGTCCAAATTTTGTGCTAATCTTGGACCAAGTTTATTCTGGTCTAATTTCAGATTATCGTTTTACTGATACTGACTTTTTCGCGGTCAAACGTAAACTCTATTTTGATTAAAGCAGAGGAGCGTTTGGGGCTAAAAATGTTAGACTGAATACTGGGCAAGTTTTCAATCTGCGGCTAAAAATATTTTGGGTTTAGTTCGTGGCAGTGGGACTCCAACCCACAATTTCTCGATTAGTACTCGAGTGCTTTACGCATTTAAACTATACCACACCCATGTATTAATTAGTCTCAGATCTAGTCTTGTCCTACCGGTCCAAGCATTCCATCTTTCGCACACATACGCTCCCCCGGTGACGGTTATTATTTGTAATATGACTGCCCTTTGCTTCTACACGAGAAGATAGACTGTTATCGACTTTTATTTTTAGCCGCAGATCGAAAACTTGCCCAGTATTCAGTCTAACATTTTTCGCACCAAACGCTCCTCTGCTAATTTCAGAACCAATGCCAATGCTCCACATTTAGATTCAGATTTAAGTCCATGTTTCGGGTCACATTTTGGTCCAAACTTTGGGTCACATTTCTATGCAAATTCTGTTTGATCCGAATTGAGGCGAAAATTCTGGAGCAAATTAAGATACAAATTCTGGTCCAAAAAATTTAAGTGCACATGAGTCCAAATTCCGTGATCGGAATTCAAGACCATATTCTGAATAAAATTCCGGTCCAAATTTAATACCAAATTCCGTTCAAAATTCAGATCCAAATTCGAGTCCCTATTTTAACCCATATTCTTTCTGGTCCAAACTTTACTCATTATTCTGTACCGTATTTGAATCCAAATTCGATAGGGCCCTTTTTGTGCAAAGCCTAACCCAATCTGGATCAATATTCCGTCCAATTTAATATTCATATTGTGCTCCATAGACATGCAAGTCCGATTTGAAGACCACAGTCTGACTAAAACTCTGGTTCACATTCGGGTTCAAATACAGAACCAAATTCAACTACAGGTGCAGGTCCATATTCAAAACGTAATACAAGTTCAAGTTCAGATCCAAATTTAGACTCAAAGCTTTTTTTGGGAAATGGCGTATGTAGTCAAACCAAAATCGTAACAAATTTTTAGTTACTCTCCGACGTTT